>NC_083314.1:169222313-169522313 GCF_963455315.2 Globicephala melas | reverse complement strand
ATATGGCTAACACTGTCAACTCGACATAAGGAGCAACAGCAGCAATGGTACTTGTAGCCATTTGCTGAGAATGTGCTCCGAGCCCGGCACTGTGCTCAGTGCCATGCAACTCAGTTGGAACAGGATCTTTCTTCCCACTTGACTATCTCTGTGAAGCAGGAGTCGTCAGTCTTTCCCCTTCACAAACGCAGAAGCCACACCTCTAGACAGGCCTAGAGATTCTAGACTTCTTAGAGCCAGAAGAGACCTGAGAGGTCATCTTGAAGCTGGAGAGGGGAAGGCCTCACCAAGCTCACCATGCAAGTCGGGGCAGGGCCCAGACTGAATCCAAGCCACCTGCCTCCCGGGGCGTGCTCTTTAGCTGCACATGCTACTGTGAAGCACAGAGAGCTCTCAAAGCCAGAGACCTGGAAACCTACGTTCCTGACTTCTACTGACTTGCAGGGCAAGTGCAAAACTTTACATCCCTCTCATCTGAGACATGCCTGAGGGCTGGGGCTCACCTGGGGAACCCATTTGGGAGACACAAAGCTGGTGGCTTCTATAACAGGGAGTCCTGCTTCGGAAAGCATGTCTATCAGTTTGATTTTCATTGGAGTAGGTATAATATTCTGTAATGCAGAGAAAAACCAGAAAAGACAGGTTGGCAAAGTCAGTAATAAAATGGTCTCAGAATGCAGCCTGTTAGTTCAAAGCTTTTACTACAGCAAGCACTTCACTATCTCAACTTTCAAACACTATCATGAATTCACATGTAACCCTGGCCAACAGGTGCAGAACAAGGCTTGTCTTCGAATTCTACAGATAGCATTTTGCAGTGGAAGCAGTTTGTCACTTGAAAATGAGTTAATACTGACATGGAGACAATATTTTCCTGTCATACAGGCTTTTAAACTAAATTTTTGTTGCTTTATGACCCCATCATAAACAAAGTGCCATGGCCTGAAAGGGCAGAGATGACTAACCTTCTGGGTCCTATGAGATGTGGCCTCCAAAGGGTCACACCATCCCCTTCTGTCTCTCAGCTGGCACAGGAGCTCATCCTCACATGATCAGCCTACTGCTTCTCTGTCCCTTACCATGTCTAGCTGCTCACCAGACTCTGTGGACTCCTATCTCCAAATCTACCATCATTATCCCATGTATGTTATGGCATGGTCACAGTCACTCTACCAATTCCTCCCACACAGGAATCCTTCTAAAACGCAGTCTCCATTATCTCACTCTCCTGCTCAAAAGCCTTCCATGGCTCCCTAGTACTTACAGGATTAGGTCAAAAATCCTAAAAACTCCAAGTCCTTCTCGCCAGGCCCTTCCACCCCCAATTTCTCTCCCACTGCTTTAATTTAATCTATTCCACAAGTAATTTTTGAGAGCCTTCTATGTTCCAAGGATTGTGCTAGGAGCTACAGATACAGCGGTGAGCAGGACAGACATGATCCTGTCCTCAGAGCGCTTACAGCTTATTGTTTCCAACCAACACTCACTATTAAAGGTAGGCTGATCATGCTTTAAAAAAAATTTTTTTAAAGAGGTTTTCTTATTGAAAAAATAATTAATACATGATTATTTCAGAAAAACATCCCAAAAACAAAAGAAAACCACCCTTAAAACCTCCCAGAGATAACACTCTTAATACCCTGACAGGTAACTTTCTAGATCTGTGCAGTCTAGTACATTAGACATGAGCCATACGTGGCTATTTAAATTTTAATTAATTAAAATTACATTAAAAAATTCAATTCCCAGCCACACTAGTCACATTTCAAGTGCTCAACAGCTACAAGTGTCTAGTGGCTACTGTACGGGACAGCTCAAGCCTAGAACACTTCTGTCTTCACAGGAAGTTCTACTGGACAGCACTGTTCTATGATCCTTTTCTAGGCAGGTGCTCCCACACATATATAAACTTTTTTGTTTCTTACACAAAAGTATAAGATTAAATATATATATATATATAGACACTATCTTATAATCTGATTACATCTTAATATACTCCTATATTATTAACGGCTTCACAATATTCCATTTTATGAAGTCATTAATGTATTTGAGTTATCTTTCCTCCTACTGAACATTTAGGTTGTTTCCAACTGTTCTGCTGTTACAACAGAGTTTTAAGGAACATCCGCAAGGCTAAATCTTTGCATGTGACTTTCATGACTTCCTTTGGACAAATCCCCTTATGTGCAATTGCTGGATCAAAGGCACGCCCTCACCTTCCCTCTGCGCTCCCGCAGCACTTACCGTCCCCCCCAACCCCCACAGGGCCTTAAGGTGGACCCGGGGTCACAACACTTGTGGCTGAACTGTCACAGGTGCCTGCCTGGCCTCCCCGACCCGGCCCTAAGTTGGGTATAGTTCTGCACCCCCCACATGGAACTCTCGAAGCCTGCAAAAACTTTTTTGGTTGATTTCCAGCCTTACCTTTTCATTTTGTAGTCCGTCTCGGGGACCAACTTCCACAATTTTCACTTGCTTTGGGAAAGTACCCACAGATGAAGTGCTAACCTTCGGTTTAAAAGAGGAAACAAAAAGTAACAGGAGGAAATTGTCACAATTCTCCAGGGGGGCAAATCTGAAAGAATGTATCCATCTTCACTAATACTGAGACAAGAAGCAATATTTCTCACCCTTTAATTCACATTTGCTCTGTTTTAGAATCAAGAACAACAAAAAAAATTCACTTAGAAACAGGAATAGAATAAGACAGCAGTCCCCAACCTTGTTGGCACAAGGGACTGGTTTCGTGGAAGACAATTTTTCCACAGACTGTGTGTGGGGGGGAGGGGATGGTTTCGGGACGATTCAAGCACATTACATTTATTGTGCACTTTATTTCTATTATTACATTGTAATATATACTGAAATAATTATGCAACTCATCGTAATACAGAATCAGTGGGATCTCTGAGCTTGTTTTCCTGCAACTAGATGGTCCCATCTGGGGGCGATGGGAGACAGTGACACTTGAAGTGTGTGGCTTATGTCCAGTCTACTCCATAAGATGCAGTTTGTCACTTGCCACTCACTGATAGGGTTTTGATATGAGTCTGCAAGCAACTGATTTATTATGGTCTCTGTGCACTCAAACCTCTCTGCTAATGATAATCTGTATTTGCAGCTGCTCCCCAGTGCTAGCATCACCGCCTCAGCTCCACATCAGATCATCAGGCATTAGATTCTCACAAGGAGCGAGCAATCTAGATCCCTCGCATGTGCAGTTCACAGTAGGGCTCGCGCTCCTATAAGAATCTAATGCTGCCGCTGATCTGACAGGAGGCGGAGCTCAGGCGGTAATGGGAGTGATTCGGAGCGGCAGATGAAGCTTCGCTCACTTGCCCACCGCTCACCTCCTGCTGTGCGGCCTGGTTCCTAACAGGCCACAGACCGATGCTGGTCCATGGCCCGAGGGTTGCGGACCTCTGGAGTAAGTGATTCATGCTCCCAGTACAGGGCCATTTCCAACTCTCCTTTAGTCTAGACCCATTTCCAACCACCTGACAGTTGAGCATTTAGGTTTTTATTTTTTTTAATTATTTTTTTAAAATATTTATTTAGTTGGTTGCACTGGGTCTTAGTTGTGGCTCACCGGCTCCTCAGTTACGGCATATGGGCTCCTTAGTTGTGGCATGCATGTGGGATCTAGTTCCCTGACCAAGGATCGAACCCGGGCCACCCTGCATTGGGAGTGCGGAGTCTTAACCACTGCACCACCAGGGAAGTCCCTAGGTTTTTTTAAACAAACCCATTTGTGCTCTCAAACACAGATGTCCCTAAACAGAACTTTAATTACTCCTAAAGCCCAGTCCGACTTGAGTCTTCCTATCTCAGTAAGAAGCATCACATACACCCTGTTGCCTAAGCCAGAAACTTGACTCATTCCTTCCCCACTCACCATAGCCTATAAGATTCTTCTCATCTGACTCCTGCCAATCTCCGAGAACTCATTACTGGTTCCTACTGTTCTGCACTCACCCCTCAGATGGGTCACTATACTCCAGACCCACCAGCCTTTCTCCCATAGCAGGGCCTCAGGGCTTACAGTTCCTCTGCCCAGGATGCTCTTCACCTGGCCCTTCCCACATCTGGCTCCCTCTTATCTTTCAGTCATAGATAGGCCCCTCTGACTACCCTTTGTAAAGCTGCCAATCCCCTCACCCTCATTATTTTCTATTTCAGGACTATAATGACTCCCTTGAGAGCACTGCAAATAATGCCTGCTCAATGATTCCTCCAGTAGAATGTATGCTCTATGAGCGACTCTGTCGTAACCTCCACTTCCTCTCACGTTTGACACTGTGCTTGGCACAAAGGAGGCACTCATTAAATAGTTATTAAAACAACAGATAAATGCATGAAGGGCATACCTGCCCCAGAGGAGGGCAACTACTGAGTGTGGTGAGAAGCAGTCTTGGACTTTGTGGGGTTGTGGGGATGGACGGGGCTCTGTTCTCTTATAATCATAGGCTGGGTGATGACAAGGAGAGTGAGTCTGAGAGGAGATAAAACCTTCAGCAGTTGAAGACATTAAAAAAAGGCCCCGAGTCTCCTCTGTGTAAAGTCTGTCCTATATAAAGTCCTCTATGGGAAATCTCCCCCTCCCCACCACCACCGAGTAATACAAGGCTTTTTTCCCCTCTTTCCTCTATTCTTCTTAGTACTACTTAATACTGTTTAAATTAATTACATTTTACCAGATTTGCTCTGGATAAACATATTGCAATGGGGCAAGGGGAGAGGGGTACTGGGAATCTGACAAGGATCCCAAATTCCTGAAACCCTTAAGGAAGGAAATATTCCCAGCTATGAATCAGCTGGAACTTAAACAACTCACCTGAATTGGCTTTGATTTTAGCCAGTAAAGCTTCCTAGAGACTAATGGATGTCAATAGGCTAGGTTGGAAGGTCCCTGCAAGTTGAATATCCCTCCAAAAGGTATGTTGAGCCTCTGCTGTACATTACCCTAAAAGGATCGCACTGGAATGTAAGCTCCATGAGGCAGGGACTTTGTTTTATTCATTGTTATCTTTCCAAGGCCTTGCTACCTAATATGGGCTCAATAAATAACCAGTGAATGTTGTTGAAAGAATGTAAAACCTGTTTCCAAGTTCCTTTTATGAGAACAGAATAAACTCAATTCTACTTCCTTCCCCATAACAACACTTCATACTAACAACAAAACAAGCATTTACTATTATTGAAGCATTTACTATTTGCCAGGCACTTAAAAGAGCCTTTTACATATTAACCCATATTATCCTCTCAACAACCTTATTAGGTAGGAACTATTATAATCCCCATTTTACTGTGAGCAATCTGAAGTCCAAGGAGATTAAGTAATTTTCCCAAGGTCACATGGTTAGCTAGTCACTGAGCTCGTATCTGAACCCCGCAGTGTGGATCTAGAGCCTATGCTCTTAACCCCTAGGCCATGTTGCCTCTGCCACCCTTCGGCCTCCCCCAGTCTTCTCTCGCCTTGGTTAAACACCCAATTCATTCCCTCTGTAAAGTTCTGCATAGAAATAATCCCCTCTAACCACACAAATCCTGGGCCACAGCCTCCTGAGCTATGGTACCTTTATCAACAGCTAAAACTGACTAAAGCCCAGTGCTAACTTCCAGACATCAGCACCTCATTTAGTCCCTACATGACAGGAACTATCACTATTCCAATTCCATAGAGGAGGAAACAGCCTCAGAAAACCCCAAATCACACAGGTAGGAAGTGAGGAAGTTTGGATTTAACCGTCTGGTTCTGACATCAAGTCTGTGTAAGTTACCCCATGGAGGGAGGGCCTACTACCAGCATTTCATTACACCAGGAATTTTTTCAAATCACATTTACATCCACCATCTCATTTAATTTTCTTAACTTTTCAAGCTGGACTTACTGGATTTATTTGCAATGAGCAATCGGTGGGGGAAGGTGGTCTAGTAGACACTGAAGTGGTTTTCTGAGAGGGGCCCCTAGTGCCAAGGCAGTGTAATTTTTACCAGTTTAAACTCCTCCTAAACTCTAAGGCAACAACTGAGCAATCATTTACTAAGAGCTAGAGCAATGTTAAATGCTTTACTTACGTTTTCCTTAATCTCCAAACCAACCCTGAGGTAATCTTTTCTCATGTCATAGATCAAGAAAACCAGGGTTTAGAGACCTGTCACTCAACCGCAAAAGTGGCTTCAGTACCACTGGGACATCTCAGCTCGAGCTTTACCCAACACAATGTATTCAACCCTTTATACAATTAGGTCTCCTACACTTTCCTTCCACTCACTGAGCATGGGCGAGAGGTGGAAACACCAGGATCAAACTGGCCCAAAGTACAATTCCAAGGGAATCACAACTGGCCACACGCGATCTAAGTCCTGCTCAGCACGCTGGGATAGCTCGCCAAGCGTCCCCAAATGCAACAAGAGCTGGAAATGGAGACGGACGGAGGGGGATGACCTGGGTTTCTCCACTCGAACTGGCAGGGTAATCATGATTTTCCTTAATGAGGGACTTGGGGAAGTCTGAAGCTCAGTTACAGGGAGACAGATGCCAGGGTCACCAGAAAGAGCCTTGGCCAGGGAATGAGGACGCCTGGGATGGCGACCCAGGTCTCCACGACCCGGGCGAGTCGCTCCCCATCTCTGGGCCTCAGTTTCCCCATGCCCCTCAAGGGATTTGGACGAGTCAGAGAGGGTCCAAGATTCCAAAGCCCTCCCAACCCTCCTGGCCTGATGAGCTGTCCGGCTTCGCCTCTCAGAGAGCAGCCGCTATGGGCCAAGCCCCCGACCCTGACCATTACGGTGCCTTCAGGACCGCCCCTGGGCGGGCCGGGGCACTTACAGCCCGGAGGGACGCCAAGCCCACCAGTCTCCACAGTGGCGCCTTCTTCACTGTCGCCATCTTCACCCAGCTTCCCCGGCGGCAGCCCAGCGGAGCCCCACGTGACCACCGACAGCCAGGTGGGCGGGGCCCCGCCTGTGGGGCGGGGCCGCTGGAGCGCCGTGATGACGCCCTACGCTGGCTCCGTGCCCAGTCTGTCTACGTTTTTATTTCTTCTGGGCAGTGCTTCCCTAGCCGTTATTTATGCGCGCCCTTTGTGTGCCAGACGAAGTGAGGCGCTAGGACTATAAAGATGAACAAAAATTAACCAAAGTCTCTGACTTAATGGGTTTGTAGTCTGGGAGATGTGGGAAGACAGATATTAACAGTCACACGAATAGTTGTATAATTACCTTCCGCATTAATAAGATGAAGCATTACTATTTGCCACCCACTGTTCTGAGTTATTTGCATGTATTAACTCATTCATCACGATCTTCAGGACTTAAATGCAGGCAGTCGACTCCAAAGAGAGAAGCATCCTTTGATTGAAGAATGAGTAAAATTTACCCATGTAAAGAGGATACAAGAAAAACTTTCCCGACAGAGCATAGCATATGCAGAGGACCCGAGGCAAAGAAATTGAATGCCCAGAGCAGTGTTTTTCAAGATGTGTGTTGTACCTCATTGGTAATAATATCAATTTAGTGGGTACTTTTTCAAAGAAATAGAAAATATCAGAGTACATTGTATAAGTAGTAAAGCTAGGTACTGTACTGCTTTACAAAACTTTTGTTTGTTAATGCATAACAAACTAGGTTGCACTATAAAATAAAATTCTTTCTGTAGGCTGCAATTAGAAATGTTTGAAAACATTGTTTTAGAGAGATGAAAAGAAGGCCACAATGACTGGAGAGCCGACAGGGAGTTAGAAGGAGTCTTCCTACTAAGACGGGAGAGATTGACAGGGACTGTACCACAGGGCTTTGGAGAACACGTTAATAACAGCTATCCTAATAGCAATGCTTTTGAAGGATTTTAAGCAGGAAGATACGATCAAATTTGCATTTTGTAAGTAGTTACTGTGGTTACTGGGTGGGTGGATATCCAACTAGTAAGTGCACTGACTGGCATTCTCAGGAGAGGGAGAGAAGGCACTGTCCCTGTTTTCAAGGGACTCAGATTTTTAGCTAGGGAGAGAACAAGACATGATAAGGGTTTTGTTATGCTTCCACAGCACCAAAAATTTTCTCCATCATAACAGAGCACTACTGACAGAATCCTCAAGCCTGCAGCTAGAGGGCTGAACTTGACCCCAAAATACTAGTATGACATTTAAAATAAATATGACATTTGAGACTTGTACACTGAAAAGTACAAACCATTGCTGAAACTAAAGAAGACATAAGTGAATGAAAAGATATCCATGTTCATGAATTGGAAGATTTAATGTTGTTAGGATGTTAATACTACCCAAAGGTGATCCACAGGTTCACTGCAATCCCTATTTAAATCCCAGTGATGGTTTTGGCAGAAGTAGAAAAAAAAAATCCTACATTTCATAAGGAATCTCAAGGACCTTGAATAGCCAACATGTTCTTTAAAAAAAGAACCAAGTTGGGGCTTCCCTGGTGGCGCAGTGGTTGAGAGTCCACCTGCCGATGCAGGGGACACGGGTTCGTGCCCTGGTCCGGGAAGATCCCACATGCCGCGGAGCGGCTAGGCCCGTGAGCCATGGCCGCCGAGCCTGCGCGTCCGGAGCCTGTGCTCCGCAACGAGAGAGGCCACAACAGTGAGAGGCCCGCGTACCGAAAAAAAAAAAAAATCCAGAAATTAGCCCTTGCATATATGATCAAATAATTTTCAATAAGAATGCCAAGACCATTCAATGGGGAAAGAACAGTCTTTTCAACAAATGGTGCTGGGAAAATTGGATATCCACATGCAAAAGAATGAAGTTGGATCCTTACCTGATGCCACATACAAAAATTAACTCAAAATGGATCAAAGACTTTAACTGGTTGTTCACTGTGGTGCACACAATACCAGGTACATGTCTGGCACTAAGTAAATATTTACTGTAAGAGTAATACTAGCAAATGTATGAGAGTCGGCCTAGGGTCAGCTGCAGTTGGAATCTTATTTTAATTCAAAATGTGAGAAAAAGAACAACTGGAAAACTCCAAGTAAGTAGAATGAAGGCTAAAATAAAAGGTAGAAAATTAAATGATATAGGGAAAAAAGTTACAATTGAGAGGGAATCATCCAATTAAAAAAAAAGAAAACTGGCTTTTTGAGACTAATAAAATTGACAACATTGTATAAGCACATTGATCACACACAAAAAAGCCATGAATAAAACAAGAGGACAGAATTAAAGATACTGCACTGTTTAATATACAAATTTATGGACAATAAATCTGAAAACTTTGTTGAAATGAATTTCCTGGAATATTGTAACTTTAAAAAGTGGTTTGAAAATAAAAGAATCTCCCCACATCCACTAGGATGGCTATAGTCAAAAAGACAGAAAATAAGTGTTGGTGAGGGTGTGGAGAAATTGGAATCTTTATACATGACTATATAAACGGTGAATATAAATGGTGCAGCTGCTGTGGAAAACAGTTTGGTGATTCCTCAAAAAGCTAAACTTAAAATTACCATACGATCCAGCAATTCCACTCCTAGGTATATACCCAAGAAAGTGGAAAAGGAGGAACTCAAAGAAATAATTTATTCATCAGTGTTCATAGCAGCATTTCTCATATCCCAAAGGTGTAAACATTTCAGGTGTTCATCAGCTTGTGAATGGATAAACAGAATGTGATATATATGTACAATGGAATATTAGCCTTCAAAAATCCATTTGACCCAGTAATCCCACTCTATATACTCAAGAGAAATAAAAACATATGTCCACAAAAAACTTGTACACAGATGTTCATAGCAGCCTATTCCTAATTAGCTGGAAAGTGTAAGCAACCCAAATGTCCATTCAGTGATTAATAAGTAAATAAAATGTGGTGGTGTGCCCATACAATGGAATATTATTCAGCCATAAAAAGAAATAAAGTACTGATATGGGTTACGACATGCATCGACCTTGAAAAAATTATACTAACTGAAAGAAGGCAGACACAAAAGACCACATATTGTATGCCTCCACTTGTGTAAGGTACCTAGAACGGGCAAATTCACAGAGATAGGAAGTAGATTCGTGGTTAGCTAGGGCTGGGAGGGTGTTGAGGGGAGATGAGAGTGACTGCTAAAAGGTAAGGGGTTTCTTTTGGGGATGATAAAAATATTCTAAAATGGATTGTGTCAATGATTGACAACACTGTGAATATACTAAAAGCCACTGAATTGTACATTTTAAATGAGTGAATTGTATAATGTGAATTATATCTCAATAAAGCTGTTTTTTACATGGCAAAAGCATAATTAATAAATAAATTGAGGGAAAGTCCCTGAGATGACTGATGGTAGAGTCCATTGGGCCTCAGAGGCCCAGTCCCACCTTTCCACCTGCTCGAGGTTGACCGGCTGGGTCTATGGTCCAAGAAAGTCCCCCCAAGTGCGGTGTCTTGGGCCTGGAAAAGGTCTCCTCGGCTGCACCACACGTCCCCTGGTGGTCACTGTGGCAGGATTGCCTACCTTCAGAAAATTCTCAGCCCATTAGCAGACTATGGGAGTCACTTTTATCAGTTTTCTAAGATAAGCACAGTGAAAAAATACTTTGATGGCAGATGGGAGGACGTGGCCTCCCGAAGTCCCCGGCTGAAAAGTCCAGACATGCCTTGGGCCAAAATTTTGTAAGGGGTTCAATCCACTCTTCACTGCAAACTATCCAGTCCTGGCCTGGTAATCCCAGCACTGAATTATTTGAGACATCTGAATTGAAGGCAAACCCAAGGAGTTCAACTTACTCCTCTCCACTGAGATAAATCCTCCATAGTAGATTTACTAAGGATATTTGATATAATCTAGAAAGTTTAAGAGTTGGGGACACACCTCGAGCTTCCATTTTGTAAGGGGGTCCATCCACGTGGTTGCACAGCAAACCATCCTGGCCTGTGACCCTCCACTGAGCTATTCCACTGAAAGAAACAACACACCTCAGATCTCGATTTTGTGAGAAGTCAGATCTACTCATCTCCATTGTGAGCATTCTGGAATCTGGAATCCTGTCCCACAGTGTGGATTTACTCCAGACTTTAAGATGCAATCTAGAAGTCTTAGAGTTGGAGACATATTCTGGGACTTGAGTTTGTAAGGAGTTGGATCTCCCTGTCTCCAGTGGAACTATCCTGGAACCAAGCCCAACAGCGTGGATTTACTCAACACATTGCATGCAGCCCTGAAGACAGAGTTGGGACCATTCTTTGGGATGAAATTTATAAGGATTTGGATCTACTCTTCTCATTAGAATCATCCTGGAATCAAGCCCCGAAGCATTCCAGACGTTCCGTATCTACTGGAAAATTTACGAGTTGAGGACACACCTGGGGCCGTGATTGTGCCAGGAGTTGGATCTATTTGAGGATCCACCCAACAGGATTTACTGGGAAACTTCCATATAATCAGGGAGACTGGGGTGCCAAAGCGTCCAAAAGGTCTGAGATGCTGCCTGGAGCCATCTTGTTGCCCCGCCATCTCCTTCCGGTGGGAAATGGCGGTTGGAAACTTAGAGAAGTTGGAACTTCGGCTGTTGAGTCTCTTGCACAACTTTTGCTAATTTTGTTTTAGGTATTTCATATCTTTTGTTAAAGTAAATGGAATTGTTTCATCGTTTTCTAGTTTCTGGACTGTAGGTATGCAATTGCTTTTTATTGATGGATCCAAAAACCTGCTAACGTATCTTATTAATTCTAATAACTTTTTTTTGGCTATGCCCTGAGGCTTGCTGGATCTCAGTTCCCCGACCAGGGATTGAGCCAGGCCCTGGCAGCGAAAGCCCCGAGTCCTAACAACGAGACCACCAGGGAATTCCCCTAATTCTAATACTTTATTTGTATATATTCTTTGAAGTTTTCTATGTGAATAATCCCATCGTCCAAGAACAATGACTGCGTGGTTTCATCCTTTCTGATTCTTACGCCCCTGATTTTTTTGCTTGTTTTACTGCATTGATTAGGACCTCCCAAACAACATTGAATAGTAACAGTGAGGCTTGGCGCCCCATCTCACTTCTGGTTGGAAGAGCTTTTTTCTAAACATCATGTCTTTAAGTATCATGTTTGCTGTAGATTGTTAGTGTTACCAAAAGCAAGTCGTGTGCCCGATGCACAGTGAGGCCAAACAATACCTAAACATCAGAGTTTGGAACAGAGAAAGGTTTATTGCAGGGCCATCCAAGGAGACGGCTGGCTTATGCCTTAAAAACCCTGAACTCCCGAGGAAAGCTTTCAGCAAAGCCCTTTTATGGGAAAGGTGAGGGAGGGGCGTGGTTAGCTGTTGCAAACTTCTGGGGTCAGATCCTTTGTTCTTGAGGTCAGGTCACGATGTTCCTATAAACCTCCACTAAAACAAACGTTAGCAAATACCAATCAGAAATTTGAACGGAGAGACCGAAGCTGGTGAAGCTGTCACCTTAATGGCAGTGTCCATATACTTCGGTTGCTGAGGCCTCCATGGACTGCAACCCATGGAGACTGCTGCCACCATTAGGTCAAGGGCTGGGCCCAGCCAGTGGGCCGCGTGGCAAGGGCTCTGGAGTTCTTCAGGACACAGCCCTCAGCCAGCCCTCCGGGCCTCCCAGCTCACCCGCAAGCCTGAGGCCGGGAGGGAGAAGGCCGATCCTCCTCTCCCTGCGCTCTCTACCGTGATCACTGCCAGGCTGACCGTTGGCGGAGCAGAATCTCCAACTGCTGCACAACAACGGTCTCGCGCTAATGGTCGTGCGCCAGTGGGCGCTTGCCAACGGTTACGCACCCGTCCGCCCCCATTACAGTGGCAGATACACCTGCAGGTCAGGCTCTCGAGGCCGACTGGGCACAGGCCTGTGCTGCCTCCTCGCCTTCTCCCCGGCCGCCTGCTTCACCCTCCTGTTGTAGCCATCCCTGCGGGGAGCTGAGCAGGAGTCACGGATGGCCAGGCCAGGCTGAGGGCAGTGGTGGTGCGCGGGGCAGTGCATGACAGGGCGAGCTGGCTCCGTCGGATGTGGTGCACGAAGCTGTGGCTCCTGTCCAGCCCCCCGCCAGGCTCGCAGCAAAGCCCCGGCCCGGGACGCGGCACTGCTTCCTTCTGGAGCCACGGTGCCCGGAGCCGCCGCTGCCTCAACGGCCCCAATGGCCACCCTTCTGCCCCATATTCTTTTCCATTATGGTTTATTACAGGATACTGATATAGTTCCCTGTGCTATACAGCAGGACCTTGTTGTTTATCCATTCTATATATAATAGTTTGCATCTGCTAATCCCAAACTCCCAGCCCATCCCTCCCCACCCTCCCTCCCTCTTGGCAACCACAAGTCTGTTCTATATGTCTGTGAGTCTGTTTCTGTTTTGTAGATAAGTTCATTTGTGTCATATTTTAGATTCTACATATAAATGATGTCATATGGTATTTGTCTTTCTCTGTCTGACTCACTTCACTTAGTATGATAATCTCTAGGTCCATCCATGTTGCCGCAAATGGCATTATTTCATTCTTTTTATGGCTTAGTAGTCCATTGTGGATATAGATATAGATACATGTATCTATCTATCTCTCTCTCTCTATATATATATATCACATCTTTTTTTATTTTTTGGCTCGAACAGGGATCGAACCCAGGCCCTTGGCAGTGACAGGGCAGAGTCCTAACCACTGGACCACCAGGGAATTCCCAACTATACACACCACATCTTCTTTATCCATTCATCTGTCGATGGACATTCAGGCTGTTTCTGGGTCTTGGCTATTGTAAATAGTGCTGCTATGAACATAGGGGTGCATGTATCTTTTTATAGTTTTTTTCCAGATACATGCCCAGGAGTAGGATTGCTGCATCATATGGCAGCTCTATTTTTAGTTTTTTGAGGAACCTCCATACTGTCTTCCATAGTGGCTGTGCCAGTTTACATTCCCACCAACACTGTAGGAGGGTTCCTTTTTCTCCACACCATCTCCAGCATTTATTTGTAGACTTTAATGAGATGGCCATTCTGACTGGTGTGAGGTGGTACCTCATTGTAGTTTTGATTTGCATTTCTCTAATAATTAGCAATGATGAGCATCTTTTCATGTACCTTTTGGTCATCTGTATGTCTTCTTTGGAGAAATGTCTATTTAGGTCTTCTGCCCATTTTTGATTGGGTTAGTACTGTAGTATTTATTTTAAAAATTTGCATATAAATGGACTTGCACAGTTCAAACCCATATTGTTCAAGAATCAGCTACATATATATACACTTCCATGTTTTAGCTATTGTGAATAATGCTGCTATGAACATGGGTCTACAAATAATCTCTTTGAGATTCTGTTTTCAGTGCTTTTGGATATATATCCAAAAAGTGGAATTGCTGGACCATGTGGTAGTTTTGTGTTTAATTTTTTCAGAAACTGCTATACCGTTTTCTGCAACCAGTTGCATCATTTTACACTCCCACCAGTAACGCACAACAGTTCCAATTTCTCCATATTTTTGCCAACACTTGTGATTTTCTGGCTTTTGTTTTTTGATAATAGCCATCCTAATGATTATGAAGTGGCATCTCACTGTGGTTTTAATTTGCATTGCCCTAGTGCTTAGTAATTTTGAATATCTTTCATGTCTTATTGGCCATTTGTATATCTTCTTTGGAAAAATGTCTATTCAAGTCCTTTGCCCATTTTTGCTGAGGTTTTTTTTGAGTCACCTCAAAAGAATGGTACTAGAAGTGAGGAGTAGAAGAACCAAAGGAATTACTTTCTTTGCGCTGCATTAAAGAGACTTGGCAAGTTATCCCCCTTCTATTTTTTTATAAAACATAAGGATATAAGCAATCCATATAGAAACTGGAAGAAGAAAGCTACAACATGCTTTTTGGTAGAAAATAATTTGATGTACAAATTTATTTATTTGATTGTTATTAAAGAAAGCAGGGCAGAATCACATTCATTTTCTTCATAGTATCACTGTAAACAGACTGAATTTCAGAGCTCTTAGTTTGCTTTGGAAACTTCTAAAAAGCTGATTATTAGCAGCCTAGGAAGCACTTTCCTTCCCCTCCAGGATCTCCTGCTCCTGGGGGTAGGTGGGAGTAACTGGTCACATTTGATGCTAAATAAATAGCATGTGGTGGATTTTGCCAAATCCTTTTCAGCTCCTCCCATAGGCAACGGGATGACTTGGCTTATTCTTGATCTGAAGTCATTTGAGTAAACAAGCAGGTTATGAAACACAGAATGGAGTGAAGTTTCCATCGTAGATAATTCCCAAAGTTAGGATGAGCTTAACTGCTCAATCCCTTCTGCTGATCAGAGAGAGAGATGCTAGCAATCGATCTCAGATCTTTGATCCTGTGAGACATCAGCGTAACGTAATTCTTTCCTTTTATTAAAATGCGTTGGAAAAGAGATGAGTGAGTAGACAAGAGTAGTTTGTTACAGTGATGGTATTATAAGAGGAAAATCAAAGTGTAGGCAGTGTCCCTTTCTTGTTGAACTCCAATGATCACTCCACTCCTGTCAGCTTTACAGTCCAAGCAAACTCAGTCGGAAGAGCAGAGGGTGGTAACTGGGGCAGGTACACGAGGAGACCTTTACCTGGATTTGGGGACCACTTCAGATACTTTTCGATTCCCAGCATTGTTACCTGCAGAAAGCAAAAGGGAATGGAAAAAACATTAATGCACTGATGGGCACAAAATGTGGCCTGAACATGGTGAGAAACAACTATGCTGGGCCATGGCAGGGAAGACAGTCCAAAAGGGGAATAAATATGGGAGAAACCTGGGGAAGGAAGGAAGAATTAGAGAAGACTTGCCAATTCCTTTACAAAAAGTTACATCTCTGACAAGACTGACTGAGGCTCTTTACCTCTGTAGTCGAAGTAGTTATGGGGGATTTAAGGCTTAAGATTCCATCTTCTGGCCAGTGTAGGAAAATGGCATAAACAGCTGATCCTTTTGAGGTATACCTGGGAAAAAAGAAACATCACTGTCAAAGATACCTGGCTTATTACCCTGCCACATGACCTTATATGTTCCCCTTTCAATTATCCACCAATTCCAAGACCTTCAGTCTGTCACTGCTACAAGGAAGCACTAATAACTCGATACCAATTAAGGTCTGTGGGAAGAAAGCAGCCCTGGAAGATTCTTTCTGGTGATATCTTCCATTTTCTCTCTCTACAGGGTTCTAAGTTTTCTTTAAAAAATTTGTAACTCTTATACTAGTTACCTCACACTGAAGCCATTTGCCTCATCATTCAAATCATTCTTTGACTCCAAATCCATATGAAAAGTCAAGGATATAACAAGGGCAAGGTGTGCAACGAAGACAAATCTGGGTTTTTGTTTTTAATTTAAAATTTTTTTTTTATTTTTTAATTTTTGGCCACCCAACACAGCTTGCGGGATCTTAGTTCCCCGACCGGGGATCGAACCCTGGCCCATGGCAGTGAAAGCGCAGAGTCCTAACCACTGGGCCGCCAGGGAATTCCCAAGACAAGCTTGTTGTTCTGAGATTTCACCATGCTTAAAGAAGAGGGTGAAAATCAGTACATAGAAACTCATCCAGAACAGAAGGATGAACGTGTTTCCCCTGACCCAGAGACCCCTGCTCTCTGGTATAACATTTACAGAGGTCTTTCACTGAGCAGTTAGTTTGTGCCTGGCACTCTGATGATACTTTACATATGTTATCTCATTTAACCCTCACACTCTAGGAAGTTACGTATCATCACCCCATCTTGCCATTGAAAAACACTGAAGCGCAAGATCAAATAACTAGATCCACAATCCAAGCATGAATCATGACTTCTCCACTTAGCAGCTCTGTAATTCTAGGCAAGTGATATTCCTGCCCTGAGTCTGCTTTCTCACTTGTAACCTGATAATGATAGGATCAACTTGGTGGGATGGTTGAGGGGATGAAATTAGGGGAAAGAATTTAGAGCGAAGCCTGCATATTGTGAATGTCGTGCAAATATCAGCTATTAGTATTTTTAGGAGGTGGGGTAACATTGTCAAGCAAATTGACTGACACTTTGTAGCTCTTTCTTTTTTCACCAAGCCTTCGGCCTCCCTTACTAGTCAAAGATACCCTGGGGCCTAAAACATAAACCTGGGCACAAATTTAATAGCAAAAGGACCGCTTTTACATTTCCTCAAGATGACTCCCAGCCTGGCTTGTACCACTGTGGACCCAAGGAGATGCCAGCTCAGGGTGGGGCCACATCCCATTCCTGCACGTAACAGAAGACTAGACTCACCACACAGAGGTCGTGTTTTTTTCCAATTGTACCCTCCATGGTTTGGAGGCATAGATAGCCTCCCCATTGATGCTCAGCCACTTCCCAACAGCAAGAAGCCTTTCTTGGAAGATGGGAACAATCAGTCCATCTTTAGTTGGTCCAACGTTGAGAAGATAGTTGCCTCCCAAACTTACTGTCTGAATCAGTTCCTGGAGAGAAAAGAAACAAGGAAATCCCAGCTCTGAATGTCAAGACTGGAGAAATGCTTATAACACACAGATGAAGGGAAGAAAAAGAATCTAGGCTACATTCTCCCTCTGTTTTGTGAATAGCCTTTACCCTTTGGAAAATACTATATATTTTTGTCATTATAAAAGCAGGATAGGCTTATGTGAGAAAATTTTAAAATCCTGCCACAAGGTGGAGAAATATATTAACTCGAATTCCAGGGAGTATCACAGGCACTTCCCTGTGAACCGGCACCTGCTGTGGTGCCGTGTGCAGCAGGAAGGGTCGTGTGTCAGAAGCACAGACTGTGAGCAGGGAACTGAAAACAAAGCACTTGGCCATGAAGGAATCCCATGGAGCCATCCAGAGAGAAAACAGGGATCAGAGAGGACAGATTTAGAGCAGGTGCTGTGGAGACTCTGGGGAGGTAGAAAAGATCTGATGAATTTCAGGACACTTTGTATGTGGAGGGCTATATAAGTGTGTATGTTGCCCCTTCAGGAAAACATGCTGTAAAGAGATATATTCTTTAAGATTTTTGGAGGGAGATGCGTGTGTGTTTAGTGTGACCTCAAATGGTAGCACTTCAAGGCAGCCCAGAAAAATTAAGGCTACATACAGAATACTTTAAAAAGGAGGTTTTGTTACAGTACCCCAAAGACACCACACCATTAATTTTTTTTTTTTTTTGGTGGTACGTGGGCCTCTCACTGTTGTGGCCTCTCCCGTTGTGGAGCACTGGCTCCGAACGCGCAGGCTCAGCGGCCGTGGCTCACGGGCCCAGCTGCTCCGCGGCATGTGGGATCTTCCCGGACCGGGGCACGAACCCGTGTCCCCTGCATCGGCAGGTGGACTCTCAACCACTGCGCCACCAGGGAAGCCCCACACCATTAACTTTTGATGTTTCCTTTTGGTGCTTTTCCTATGCAGTTAATTCTATATAGTTGTGATACTACACCAACCCTCTAAGCATTAATCCATGTTACATTCAGAAACATTTTAATAGTTAAGGAAAATCCCTAAATCTATGTAATTACTCCTTTATGGTTGCAAGAAATTGAAACAACCCAAATGTCAAACTGAAAATAATCCTGGGAAGAACATCTCTGTACAGAACTCTTCTTAATTATACCTAGTTCCTTAGGACAGGTTTTATGAGTGTGTTCAATAACCCTAAAGGGATCTATCAGCCTGCACTTCCATCCACAGTGCTTCCACCACTCTTAGTCAGAAGGTAGTCAACAAATCACTACCTCACAGGTACTCTTACCGAAATGATTTGAGATTCACTTGCGATGTCAGCCATTGCCATGTTGCGACGATAGCCCCAGGACAGCTTGTCTATTGAGGTGCACATCTCCCACTTGTGATCTGGCAAGGTCTCTGGCTTGAATTTATCTTGACAGTTGTAGTATCCTCCATGGCGACAGGAACAGTTCTGACCCCATCGGTCATTTACTACGACAACATCCTAAAGGAGGAAGGAGTACCGGGGTCATCGGGGGTAAAATCACTTAGGTTCCTTACGTAACACAGTTTGATGTATTAGGTGCTTACTTGGAAGCAAGAAGCAGACTTAGTCGAGAGCAGTGTTTCTTTTTTTTTTAATTTTATTTTACTTTTGGCTGTGTTGGATCTTCATTGCTGTGCGCGGGCTTTCTCTAGTCGCGGAGAGCGGGGGTTACTCTTCACTGTGGTGTGCAGGCTCTAGGTGTGCGGGATTCAGTAGCTGTGGCACGCAGGCTCAGTAGTTGTAGCTCACGGGCTCTAGAGCACAGGCTCAATAGTTGTGGCGCGCGGGCTTAGTTGCTCTGCGGCATGTGAGATCTGCCCGGGCCAGGGATCAAACTGTGTCCCCTGCATTGGCAGGCAGATTCTTAACCACTGTGCCACCAGGGAAGCCCAAGAGCAGTGTTTCTTAACTGGGGGCCATTTTGCCCTGGACAAGACTTTTAGCAAAATCCAGAGACAGTTGTTTTGGTTGTCACAACTGGGGCGGGGGTGGGGGGGTGCTACTGCCACCTAGTGGGTGGAGACCAGGGATGCTTCTAAACATCTTAACAACATACAGGACAGTCCCCTCACAACAAAGAAATATCCAGCCCGGAATGTCAATAGTACCGAGGCTGAGAAACCCTGGCCTAGCAATGTGTAATGTCAGAGCTGGAATGGCCTGTTTAAATAATCTAGTAAACCACTTATTCTATCAGAGGAGAAATGGAGAGGAGACTTGCCCGAGGTCACAACCCCAGGCAGAGTTTCAGAAAGCTGGGCCTGTGAATCAGGTATTTAAACCCAGCCCAGGATACTTTCCACTATACAACCCTGACTTTCTTTACTTAGGTAAGAAAAAATCAAACATTCATTTCCCTTCCCTCAAGGTTTTGCTGAACTTTGAGAAATCCTTACATGGAATAACCTAATGTAAATGTTTACTACTACTATAAGGGACTTCCCTGGCCATCCAGTGATTAACAAGCCACCTTCCAATGGAGGGGATGCAGGTTCGATCCCTGGTCGGGGAACTAAGATCCCACGTGCTGTGGGTCAACTAAGCCCGTGTGCCCTAGAGCTCGCACGCCACAACTAGAGAGCCCACGTGCCACAACTACTGAGCCCGTGCACCACAACCAAGACCTGATGCAGCCAAATAAATAAATAAATAAGTGTTTTTAAAAAAATACTACTATGAGGCTCATACTGGGTTATCTAGGGTAAAAAAAACACAGTTCTTGCCCTCAGAAATCCAGCAGAGACTAGCTGAGGAGACAGATATGTGAAAAATTATAATGTGACATCACAGCAGAGTTAGGGATGAACATAAACAGGGAACACCGATCCAGGAGTGTTTCTGGCTTCTTCCAGGAGAGAATATAAATTGCCAGGAGGCAGATTTAGTTTACATTGCACCAATACTTACTATGCGCCTAACTGGGCCAAGTACTGTTCGTGGGGTTGGGGACACAGCAGTGAACAGACCCAAACGCTTGCCCTCACAAAGCTGACACTTCAGTGAGGGAGACAGATAGTAAAGAGGCAAATGATATCTGAAATATGTTAGGCCAATATCAATATCTTAGTGGTAAGAGAAAGATAAAGCAAAGAAAGACATACAGTGTGACAGGGGCATGCTGCAATTTTAGATAGGGTGACGGGGAAGGTGACCTCCCAGGGAAGACCTGCGGAGAGCTCAGGAGTGAGCCACGTGGGAACTAGAGAGAATGGAGAATAAGGAGAAGGGACTATTTCTCCTAAAAGTACTTTCCTAACATGAGTGTATCTCCAAAACCACCCTCTTTCCCAATGCGTGAGAAAGCATTCAGAACAAGAGTGGGTAGAACAGGGTCTGTGGTGTCCCACCCAAGGATCCACAACGGAGCCACCCCAGCCTGAGGACCATCGGGGAAGAAGCACAATATTGTGCCACTAGAGGTCCCCACACATCTTGCAAGTCCCAGAAAACCAATCTGAATTTGCTTCAATTTGTCACATAGGATCTTTCCTTTTTTCTTTCTCTCCATTTTCTGAATTTAGTAATATTTACCCAATGAGATCCTTAGAGGTTTATGAATCTACCAAGAAAGCTCAGTTCAAACTGGTCTTACACTTAGATTTTTCTTTAAAATCCACAACAAATCTAGAATATGTAAAATTTTTGAAATTTGCTATAGTGAAGATTAAGATGTCTGCTGCTTTGTAAGTGTATTGAAATACAGACTTTAAATGGGTAGCTATCGTGCAGCGTAATAGTGTTGATTATGGGGGAGAGGACAAGCTAGGCAAAGTTCCCTCAGGAATTTGGAGGGACTCCCCTGGTGGCACAGTGGTTAAGAATCCGCCTGCCAATGCAGGGGACACAGGTTCGAGCCCTGGCCCAGGAAAATTCCACATGCCATCCACAGCAACTAAGGCCGTGCGCCACAACTACAGAGCCTGTGTTCTAGAGCCCGTGAGCCACAACTACTGAGCCCGTGACCCACAGCTACTGAGCCCGTGTGCCACAACTACTGAAGCCCACACGCCTAGAGCCCTTGCTCCACAACAAGAGAAGCCACCGCAATGAGAAGCCCGTGCACCGCAACCAAGAGTAGCCCCTGCTTGCCTCAATTAGAGAAAGCTGGGGCTGGCAATGAAGACCCAACACAGCCAAAAAAATAAAATAAGTTAATTAATTAAAAAAAAAAGAATTTGGAATATAAGGGAAATGAAATTTCCCCTTAAGAGTTAAACTGCATAATCAACATAAGAGTAGGTGAAGTCATAGATATTCACATTTTATTCTTATCGTTTAATTTTACATGTTTTATATATTAATTTTGGGGGTGGTTTTCTCATTTATAATGTCTGTGTACTTAATAGTTTATTTTCTCTATGGTGGTCTGGGACTTCTACATACTATTTCTAGCCTACTTAAATTTAAGAAGATTTAAAACTATCTTGTAAAAATGAAGAATTAAAGGAGAAGAAGAAAGATTATACTCCAAGTGAGGGGCCAAAAAAGAATGAATGGAGAAACCTTTAACATCCTCTAAGTTCCCCGATCCCTACCACACCCACGTTGATATTACTATTTACTATTGTTGCTGTGGTCATTATTGTTATTACTCCGGATCTTGGTTCCTCACATTTTCTTTTATCATAACGGAAAAATAAGAGATAAGTCATATAATCATGTACCTTAACTGGGCTATCATTGTAGAGCCAAGCAAGAAAATTCGTAGAGTTCCAATAAGTATCAGGACATTCCCACTCTCCATCAGACCAAATCAAGTCAGGTTTGTACCTGAGAGACAAGCAATGAGAACAATGTTTATGATCTGAATTCATTCATAGTAAAGTCTTACGGATCTATCTTTGCAACAAATATTTAAAAATTAATTTTCTCCTATTTGGAAAGTACCAAAAGACTACCGCAATGCAGACAAGGTGGAAAACTAAAGAGACAAAAATGACAACACAGACACACACACAAACCCCTTAGCCAACACAACCACTGTTTAATACACAGCACTTTCGTGTATTTCTTCCTAATCTTTTTCTCTTTAATGTCTTAACTTAAAAAGTAGAGTTGCAATCAGTGTGTATACAATTTGGTTTCCTTCCGGCAACTAATTCCAGTGAAAAGAGTGGTGCTCCAGAACTATAGGATTAATGTCTCTGCTTTTAAGATGTATTAGAGCTTGAACTGTTCCGCCAAATGCATTTCTGGGGACAACTACCCAAAACTTTGACTATAAAAATCTATTGAATTCACTTGAGCCACAGTTGCATCTCTCACATATTATTACTCTGAGCCCTATGAGGTGTGAGTGTGTGTGTGTATTTATAACTATAAGGTAAGCATCATTATTCCCACTTTAGAAAGCTAGAACCTAATGCTCAGTGGGGTACTTTGCTTTAGGTGACAAAGCTGGTAAGTAACAGGAGCTGGAACCCACATGCAAGTCTGCCTGATGCCTAATCGTGTGCTGTACTCCGTAACTACTTAGGATAGCAGCTTGGTTCCGGGAAAATGACTGCCTGTCTGAGAGGTGAGAGGAGCACTGCTGGTCTGTGTTCCACTGTGTACGAGAAACTGTACTAGGCACTTTATACTCATTACCTCATTCATTCTCACGACAACCCTGTGATGTATAAACAGATAAAGAAACTGAGTTCTAGAAAGATGAAGTCGTTTTTTCAAGGCTATACAGTCAGTAAGAAAAAAGAACTAGATTTCTGACTTAAAGCCTATGCTGATCTCTTACAACTGTACTATTTCCTTAGAGAAGTCATCTGGATGCAAGGAGTTTTTTTTGTCTTCTGGTCTACAATGGGAGTCCAGGCAGAGATGGCTGCCTCTTAATCTTTAAAGGTCCACCATCCTCTAGGAGGCCCCAGAAGCAAGAAGGGCAAACTCAGAATAAAACGTGGTGAAGACTAGGGACAAATGCCAAAGTGAACGTCATCATTTTAAGAATAATGGCAATAACAACACCATTATTCTGTACCAGGCATAGTGACAAATACTTTTCACATACTATGCTGAGCCCTACACAGAAGGCATTATTATCCCCACTTCACAGAGTAAGAATCTGAGGCTCAGAAGGGTGACCTGTTTAAGGCCTGTAAGTAACTAGAGCCAGATGCCAAATCCTCTTCAGGGTCCGTTAGACCATGTTGCCCTTCTTCAAGGTCCAGACAAAGAAAATAGCATGTAAGGAGGGAACTGAAGTTTTGACTTACTACCATCCTCAGTTTTGTTTGTTTCAATTTATAGAGGCAATATGACCATATTATGAAAGTTCTGAAAAGTAGGAAGAAAAAATATATTTTGTCTTAACACAACCACTACTTTTACTATTTTGATGTCCTACCCCCTTTCCCCTTCCCCTCAACTTAACAGTATCCTATAAGAAGCTCAGGTGTCATTGCTGAAGGTCATAAGGCCAAAAAAATTTCTGTTTTGTACCTGCTAACAAGGTCATATAGCTCTGGCATTGTTTTTGCACGGACAAAATGCTGTGTTTTGAAGCCATTTTTCTTATCACGTAGGTAGAGAGGATGGAACCATTCTAACAGTGAGTGATAGAGTCCATAGCGTATGTTCCTTAAACAGAAAAACAGGACAGCAACTGTCATTAAGCAAAGAAAAAATAATTTATTTTAAGAAAAATCAGTTGCAGCATTTTTACATCTCAGTGAAACTTATCCACAGGGCATGCAGAGGGCCAGGATCCACAACCATTTCCTTAAATTATCTCATCATTCACTTAAGCAAAATGATTGGGCTTACTATGCTTTTGATAATACACATAACAAATTATTTTCATACATAAATATCTTAACACCAAATGTCATTTAAACCATCTTTTGTCTTTTAAGTCAATTATCTCAATAACATGTAGTCCTATTAAAAAATGTTTTCTGTCAATTGTAAGAACACATATGGAAGAGATACTAGAAAATAGAGACAAGTATAAAGAATAACTAAAATCTTATCACTTAAATAATCATTAGTAACATTTTCTGTGTAGCTGAATTAATTAATATAGGTTTATTGTTTCATATAAGATTTATTAATAGTTCTTAACGTGAGCAGAAGCAAGAAGAACTACAATCCTGCAGCCTGTGGAACAAAAACCACATTCACAGAGACAGACAAGATGAAAAGGCAGAGGGCTAGGTACCAGATGAAGGAACAGGATAAAACCCCAGAAAAACAACTAAATGAAGTGGAGATAGGAAACCTTCCAGAAAAAGAATTCAGAATAATGACAGTGAAATGATCCAGGACCTCGGAAAAGGAATGGAGGCAAAGATCAAGAAGATGGAAGAAATGTTTAATAAAGACCTAGAAGAATTAAAGAACAAACAAACAGAGATGAACAATACAATAACTGAAATGAAAAATACACTAGAAGGAATCAATAGCAGAATAACTGAGGCAGAAGAATGGATAAGTGACCTGGAAGACAGAGTGGTGGAATTCAATGCCGCGGAACAGAATAAAGAAAAGAGGATGAAAAGAAATGAAGACAGCCTAAGAGACCTCTGAGACAACATTAAATTCAACAACGTTCACATTATAGGGGTCCCAGAAGGAGAAGAGAGAGAGAAAGGACCTGAGAAAATATTTCAAGAGATTACAGTTGAAAACTTCCCTAACATGGGAAAGGAAATACCCACCCAAGTACAGGAAGCACAGAGTCCCAGGCAGGATAAACCCAAGGAGAAACACGTAGAGACACATAGTAATCAAACTGACAAAAATTAAAGACAAAGAAAAATTATTGAAAGCAATAAGGGAAAAACGACAAACAACATACAAGGGAACTCCCAGAAGGTTAACAGCTGATTTCTCAGCAGAAACTCTACAAGCCAGAAGGGAGTGGCATGATACATTTAAAGTGATGAAAGGGAAGAATCTACAACCAAGATTACTCTACCCAGCAAGGATCTCATTCAGACTCTATGGAGAAATCAAAAGCTTTACAGACAAGCAAAAGCTGAGAGAATTCAGCACCACCAAACCAGCTCTACAACAAATGCTAAAGGAACTTCTCTAAGTGGGAAACATGAGAGAAGAAAAGGACCTACAAAAATAAACCCAAAACAATTAATAAAATGGTCATAGGTACATACATACTGATAATTACCTTAAACGTGAATGGATTAAATGCTCCAACCAAAAGACACAGGCTTGCTGAATGGATACAAAAACAAGACCCATATATATACTGTCTACAAGAGACCCACTTCAGACCTAGGGACACATACAGACTGAAAGTGAGGGGATGGAAAAAGATATTCCATGCAAATGGAAATCAAAAGAAAGCCAGAGTAGCAATACTCATATAAGATAAAATAGACTTTAAGAATGTTACAAGAGACAAGGAAGGACACTACATAATGATCAAGGGATCAATCCAAGAAGAAGATATAGCAATTATAACTATATATGCACCCAACATAGGAGCACCTCAATACATAAGGCAACTGCTAACAGCTATAAAAGAGGAAATCGGCAGTAATACAATAATAGTGGGGGACTTTAATACCTCACTTACATCAATGGACAGATCATCCAAACAGAAAATTAATAAGGAAACACAAGCTTTAAATGACACAATAGACCAGATAGATTTAATTGATATTTATAGGACATTCCATCCAAAAACAGCAGATTACACTTCCTTCTCAAGTGCGCATGGAACATTCTCCAGGATAGATCACATCTTGGGTCACAAATCAAGCCTCAGTAAATTTAAGAAAATTGAAATCATATCATCTTTTCTGACCAGAATGCTATGAGATTAGAAATAAATTACAGGGAAAAATATGTAAAAAACACAAACACCTGGAGGCTAAACAATACGTTACTAAATAACCAAGAGATCACTGAAGAAATCAAAGAGGAAATCAAAAAATACCTAGAGACAAATGACAATGAAAACATGATGATCCAAAACCTATGGGATGCAGTAAAAGCAGTTCTAAGAGGGAAGTTTATAGCAATACAAGCCTACCTCAAGAGACAAGAAAAATCTCAAATAAACAATCTACACTTACACCTAAAGGAATTAGAGAAAGAAGAACAAACAAAACCCAAGGTTAGTAGAAGGAAAGAAATCATAAAGATCAGAGCAGAAATAAATGAAATAGAAACAAAGAAAACAATAGCAAAGATCAATAAAACTAAAAGCTGGTTCTTTGAGAAAATAAACCATAAGTCAGACTCATCAAGAAAAAGAGGGAGAGGACTCAAATCAATAAAATTAGAAATGAAAAAGAAGTTACAACAGACATTGCAGAAATACAAAGCATCCTAAGAGACTACTACAAGCAACTCTATGCCAATAAAATGGACAACCTGGAAGAAATGGACAAATTCTTAGAAAGGTATAACCTTCCAAGACTGAACCAGGAAGAAATAGAAAATATGAACAGACCAATCACAAGTAATGAAATTGAAACTGTGATTAAAAATCTTCCAACAGGGCTTCCCTGGTGGCACGGTGGTTGAGAGTCTGCCTGCCGATGCAGGGAACACGAGTTCGTGCCCCGGTCCGGGAAGATCCCACATGCCGCAGAGTGGCTGGGCCCGTGAGCCATGGCTGCTGAGCCTGCGCGTCCGGAGCCTGTGCTCCGCAACGGGAGAGGCCACAACAGTGAGAGGCCCACGTATCGCAAAAAAAAAAAAAAAAAAAAAAATCTTCCAACAAACAAAAGTCCAGGACCAGATGGCTTCATAGGTGAATTCTATCAAACATTTAGAGAAGAGCTAACACCCATCCTTCTCAACCTGTTCCAAAAAATTGCAGAGGAAGGAACACTCCCAAACTCATTCTATGAGGCCACCATCACCCTGATACCAAAAGCAGACAAAGATACTAAAAGAAAAAGAAAATTACAGACCAATATCACTGATGAATATAGAGGCAAAAATCCTCAACAAAATACTAGCAAAGAGAATCCAACAACACATTAAAAGGATCATACACCATGATCAAGTGGGATTTATCCCAAGGATGCAAGCATTCTTCAATATACGCAAATCAATCAGTGTGATACACCATATTAACAAACTGAAGAATAAAAACCATATGATCATCTCAACAGATGCAGAAAAAGCTTTTGACAAAATTCAACACCCATTTATGATAAAAAACTCTCCAGAATGTGGGCATAAAGGGAACCTACCGCAACATAATAAAGGCCATATACAACAAACCCACAGCAAACATCATTCTCAACGGTGAAAAACTGAAAGCATTTCCTCTAAGATCAGGAACAAGACACGGATGCCCATTTTCGCCACTCTTATTCAACATAGTTTTGGAAGTCCTAGCCACGACAATCAGAGAAGAAAAAGAAGTATAAGGAATACAGGGCTTCCCTGGTGGCGCAGTGGTTGAGAGTCCACCTGCTGATGCAGGGGACATGGGTTCATGCCCCGGTCCGGGAAGATCCCACATGCCGTGGAGCAGCTAGGCCCGTGAGCCATGGCCACTGGGCCTGCGCGTCCGGAGCCTGTGCTCCGCAACAGGAGAGGCCACAACAGTGAGAGGCCCGCGTACGGCAAAAAAAAAAAAAAGAAAAAAACGAATACAAATTGGAAAAGAAGTAAAACTGTCACTGTTTGCAGATGACATTATACTATACACAGAGAATCCTAAAGATGCCACCAGAAAACTACCAGAGCTAATCAATGAACTTGGTAAAGTTGTAGTATACAAAATTAATCCACAGAAATCTCTTGCATTCTTATCACTAATGATGAAAAATCTGAAAGAGAAATTAAGGAAACACTCCCATTTACCACTGCAACAAAAAGAATAAAATACCTAGGAATAAACCTACCTAGGGAGACAAAAGACCTGTATGCAGAAAACTGTAAGACACTGTTGAAAGAAATTAAAGATGATACCAACAGATGGAGAGATATACCATGTTCTTGGATTGGAATGATCAATATTGTGAAAATGACTATACTGCCCAAAGCAAACTACAGATTCAATGCAATCCCTATCAAATTCCCAATGGCATTTTTTACAGGACTAGAACAAAAAATCCTAAAATCTGTAGGGAGACACAAAAGACCCCAAATAGCCAAAGTGGTCTTGAGGAAAAAAAACGGAGCTGGAGGAAGCAGACTCCCTGACTTCAGACTATACTACAAAGCTACAGTAATCAAGACAGTATGGTACTGGCACGTAAAACAGAAATATAGGTCAACGGAACAGGATAGAAAGCCCAGGGATAAACCCACGCACCTATGGTCAACTAATCTATGACAAAGGAGGCAAAGATATACAGTGGAGAAAAGACAGTCTCTTCAATAAGTGGTGCTGGGAAAACTGGACAGCTACATGTAAAAGAATGAAATTAGAACACTCCCTAACACCATACACAAAAATGAACTCAAAATGGATTAGAGACCTAAATGTAAGACTGGACACTATAAAACTCTTAGAGGAAAACATAGGAAGAACACTCTTTGACATATATCACAGCAAGATCTTTTTCGATCCACCTCCTAGAGTAATGGAAATAAAAACAAAAATAAACAAATGGGACCTAATGAAACTTAAAAGCTTTTGCAAAGCAAAGGAAACTACAAACAAGACAAAAAGACAACCCTCAGAATGGGAGAAAATATTTGCAAACGAATCAACGGACAAAGGACAAATCTCCAAAATACATAAACAGCTCACGCAGCTCAATATTAAAAAAACAAACAACCCAATCCAAAAATGGGCAGAAGACCTACACAGACATTTCTCCAAAGAAGACATACAGATGGCCAAGAAGCCCATGAAAAGCTGCTCAACATCACTAATTATTAGAGAAATTCAAATCAAAACTACAATGAGGTATCACCTCACACTAGTTAGAATGGGCATCATCAGAAAATCTACAAACAACAAATGCTGGAGAGGGTGTGGAGAAAAGGGAACTCTCTTGCACTCTTGGTGGGAATGTAAATTGATACAGCCACTATGGAGAACAGTATGGAGGTTCCTTAAAAAACTAAAAATAGGGCTTCCCTGGTGGCGCAGTGGTTGAGAGTCTGCCTGCCGATGCAGGGGACAAGGGTTCGTGCCCCGGCCCGGGAAGATCCCACAAGCCGTGGAGTGGCTGGGCCCGTGAGCCACGGCCACTGAGCCTGCATGTCCGGAGCCTGTGCTCCACAACGGGAGAGGCCACAACAGCGAGAGGCCCGCGTACCGCAAAAAAAAAAAAAAAAAAACTAAAAATAGAATTACCATATGACCCAGCAATCCCACCACTGGGCATATACCCAGAGAAAACCATAATTCAAAAAGACACATGCACCCTAATGTTCATTGCAGCACTATTTATAATATCCAGGTCATGGAAGTAACCTAAATGCCCATCGACAGATGAATGGATAAAGAAGATGTGGTACATATATACAGTGGAATATTACTCAGCCATAAAAAGGAACGAAATTGGGTAATTTGCAGAGACGTGGATGGACCTAGAGACTGTCATACAGAGTGAAGTATGTCAGAAAGAGAAAACAGATATCGTATATTAACGCATTTATGTGGAACCTAGAAAAATGGTACAGATGAACCGGTTTGCAGGGCAGAAATAGACACACAGATGTAGAGAACAAACGTATGGACACCAAGGGGGTAAAGTGGCGAGTAGGTAGTGCGATGAATTGGGAGATTGGGATTGACATATATACACTAATATGTATAAAATGGATAACTAATGAGAACATGCCGTATAAAAAAATAAAATTCTAAAAAAAAAAAAAAATAGTTCTTAACGTTCCCCAAATGAAATACGGTCAAAGTGACCTATTTTCATATACAATAAAGCTTGTTTTGAGTTAAGAATAGTGAGTGTTTTGGAAATGCTATAATACAAGTAAGAAGTAAATGTAATATTGCAATGGCACAGATAAGACAGAAACAATTGAAGTTAAGTATTTCATCACGTGATTCAGGGACTAAATAAAGAAGGTAAAAATCAAGGATCTTAGAGTCCAGATCTAATCAACACCTCAGAGTCTTACAGCAGGACTATTAGCAGAGCACAGCAGTGGGAAACTGAATATTTAACCGGTGACATAAGTCAGCAAATGCTCTCAATGGACCAGATAATATTTGAGGCTTTGCAGGCCTTGCGATCTCTATCCCAACTCTGCAATTGTAGCTTGAAAGCAGCCAGAGACAATGCATAAATGAATGGGCACAACTGTGTTCCAGTCAAACTTTACTTATACAAACAGGCAGCTGGTCTACCCCTTAAATAGGACATCAAGTTTGCCAAATCACAACAGAGCTGAGGTTGGGCATGACACAAATACCACTTTTCCTCCTTAGAGGCAAACATACCCAGAAATATAGGATCCAAAACCAAAATACCTGGGTTCAAATCCCACCTCTGCCATTTCCCAGCATTTTGATCTTGGGAAGTTACTTTTTATTAAGTGGCAAATATTAGAAAACATTAATTAGAATCAACAGGGTGGCTCCTTATCTCACTTTTTGCCCTTTTCAGTTTTCTCTTGATCTACTATTCATCTAAACCTTTCCTGAATGCCTGCAAAGCTCTGTGTTGACAGCTAAGGAGGACAGAAAGATGAGAGGCCCAACCGTGGTCCCCATCAGATACTGGAAAAGGCCTGGGGTTGGTAGCCTTTCCAGAAAAAATCCTTTGCAGAATGCAAATGAAGCATTGGGGTCTACGCTGGGTATCCTTCACCTAAGCAGACAGGGCTGTGAACTTCTCTGATGGTGTCACCTTTGGTCACATGAAAACTGCCAAGCATCAAACACTGCTAAGGCCAGAAGCCCTTCAAGGTACTGGTTAAATGCAAACTTAGAAAACACACAAGAGTAGAGAAGGCACGGCACATTGGATGGCGAGATCAAAAGTGATGATGGAGTAATCATCTGTGGACACACACCTATTTCGGATGGCTGTTCCCAACTCACCAACCAAATCACGATGGGGCCCCAGATCCGCAGAGTTCCAGTTCCAAGACACAGGACTTGGCCAGTTGGTGAAGCCTTCATGATGCTTTGTTGTCAGGACTACGTACCTGTGGACATTGGAGCCATATGAACAAAGGAAGTGGGCAGTGGGCCACCGGCACGAACTTACCCGGTACGCCTGGGGCTTTCAAAATGGTTGGGAGAACTTGACTACAGGAAATGTATGGTTGAACCTTGAACAACGTGGGGGTGAGGGGTGCCAACCCCCTGTGCAGAAGAAAATCCATGTATAACTTTTGACTCCCCGAAAACTTAACTACTAATAGCCTACTCTTGACTGGAAGCCTTAGCAATAACATAAATGATTGATTAATGCCCGTTCTGGGGGACTTCCCTGGCAGTCCGGTGGTTAAGACTCTGCGCTTCCAATGCAGGGGGCACAGGTTCGATCCCTGGTCGGAGAACTAAGATCCTGCATGCCATGCAGTGTGGACGAAAACAAACAAACAAACAAAAAACCCCACCCATTTTGTAGGTTATATGTATTATGTACTGTATTAATACAATAATGTAAGCTACAGAAAAGAAAATGTTTTTAAGAAAATCATAAAATACATTTATAGTACTGTATTTATTGATACTATAAGTTTACATTGTCTGTTTACAAGAGGAACCACCTGTCAGTACCTACATCAATATTATCTTACATGATACAAAACACTGCAGATGTTATAATTATTACTAAAAGTAGATATAAAAAGTGAAAAGCTAATGTGAAAAAGAAATTCATATTTATTTGTAGGTATAACAATTTGTGCATTGATAATAAAGAAGCAGCAATATGGCTGCTTTTCAGTAGCCTAGTGTAATCAATATGATTGCTTCATGATAGCCTAGCCGATACACTAATGAATGAATCATTATAAAATTTCTATGGCCTATGGTATTATAATCCTATTCATAACACAGTATTGGAAACATTGTTACATTAAAAAAAAACACACTTGCCTGTGATGATAGGCTGATACACAGTTTATCCAATTATGAGAGGGTAGAGGGGAGGGCATACTGTATGGTAATGTAATTCTTTGAAAGCAAAGTTTTAAAACAGTAAGAAAACTGATACATTGGTAATTTTTTATTGTGTCACTTACCACATGCTTATGTAAGGATTGGCTACTCACTTCCATACCAATCTTGCATATGATGTTCTACGTGATGCATACTCAGGCAATGATGACGATGATGATGACACAAAAACGTTTCATACAGTTCTTGCCATCCAGTTCTTAGGTTTTCACATGAAGACACACGCTCACACAGCAGATACATTTATTAACTGTATGGCATAATGATTATTCACCGTTCATTAAGTGGAAGTGGATCATCATAAAGGTCTTCATGGTGAGTAGGTTGAAGAGGAAGAGGAGGGGTGGGTCTTGCTGTCTCAGGGTGGCAGAGGCAGAGGAGGTGGACGGGGAGGCAGGAGAGGCAGGAATTCAGTGTAATGTTATGGAAATACATTGCAATTTCTGTCTGCCTTTTCTGTTTCTACATTTCTCTAAAAATAACTTCTACACGATACCAATCCTTCTTCCACTATTTGCTTTTTTTGTTTGTTTGTTTTTATTTTTTGGCGGCACTGCTTGACACGTGGGATCTTAGTTCTCAGACCAGGGATCAAACCTGTGCTCCCTGCATTGGAGGGGTAACCACGGGACCACCAGGGAAGTCCTCACTGTTTGCTCTAGTTTCAGTGCTCATATCATAGAAGGGTCCATGTAGTAAAAGAAGTCAAAAGCTGTCTTGAGTAATCAGAATCCTTCTGCCAGATTGTCTAACGTCAATCTGTCTTATGGCACTGCTTCTTCTACATCTCCTTCCTCTGCACTTGCTCAGAAGCACTCATCTCCATCAAGCTGTCCTCTGTTAATTCCTCAGGTGTGATGTTTATTAGCTCCTGAATTTCTCCAAGATCCACATCTTGAAACCCTTCACCCTGCATCTTTTTTTTTTTTTTTTTTTTTTTTTGGCTGCATCCGGTCTTTGTTGCTGCGCACAGGCTTTCTTTAGTTGCGGTGAGCGGGTGCTACTCTTTGTTGCGGCACGCAGCCTTCTCATCGCGGTGGTTTCTCTTGTTGTAGAGCACGGGCTCCAGGTGTGAGGGCTTCAGTAGTTGTGGCGCGTGGCCTTAGTTGCTCCACGGCATGTGGGATCTTCCCAGACCAGGGCTCGATCCCGTGTCCCCTGCTTTGGCAGGCGGATTCTTAACCACTGCGCCACCAGGGAAGCCCTCCCCCCTCCCCATCTTTTTTGCCGTATCCACATCTCTTTCGTGATTTCCTTGACTGGCTCTGTTATAAATCCCATGAGGTCATGCAAAATATCTGGACACAGTTTTCTCCAGCAGGAATTTATTGTTTGGGGCTTGACGGCTTTCACAGCTTTTTCTATAACAACAATGGTATCTTCAGTGCTGTAATCCTTCCAGACTTTCATGATGTTATCTATATTGGGGTTCTCTTCCACAGCATTGACAATCCTTTTCATAGAGTACCATGTGTAATGAGCCTTAAAGGTCCTTATGACCCCCAAAGATCTAGAGGTTGAATTAGAGATGTTGTGTCTGGGGGCAAGTAGACCACTTTGATGCTTTTGGTGTTGAACTCTTGGGGTTCTAGGTTGCCAGGGGCATTTTCCAATATTAAAAGAACTTTAAAAGGCAGTCCCTGGGCTTCCCTGGTGGCGCAGTGGTTGAGAGTCCGCCTGCCGATGCAAGGGACACGGGTTCGTGCCCTGGTCCGGGAAGATCCCACATGCCGCAGAGCGGCTAGGCCCGTGAGCTATGGCCACTGAGCCTGCGCGTCTGGAGCCTGTGCTCTGCAATGGGAGAGGCCACAACAGTGAGAGGCCCGCGTACTGCAAAAAAAAAAAAAAAATTAAGCTGTTTGTTTTACCAAGCCCATATGAATTGCCTCTCATTCACAGAGGGGAGAAAAGGCAAGTGTTGAAATAACAAGCAAATCACTCACCATTTCATTTACTTTTATGGCAGAAAAACGGCTGGTGCTCACATGTGACAATTTAATCACTGGCCGATGTGGAGTGCTCAAGACTTTAAGGTCTAGACAGTATTTCAGACTCTGTGGATCACAGTCCTCTCTGTGGCATACTCTTCTTCTACTTTTTTTTTTTAATTAATTTATTTTTGGCTGTGTTGGGTCTTCATTGCTGCACGCGGGCTTTCTCTAGTTGCGGTGAGCGGGGGCTACTCTTCATTGTGGTGCGCGGGCTTCTCATTGCGGTGGTTTCTCTTGTTGCGGAGCATGGGCTCTACGCGCAGGCTTCAGTAGTTGTAGCACGCGGACTCAGTAGTTGTGGCTCGCAGGCTCTAAAGCACAGGCTCAGTAGTTGTGGCGCACAGCTTAGTTGCTCTGTGGCATGTGGGATCTTCCCGGACCAGGGCTCGAACCCATGTCCCCTGCATTGGCAGGCAGATTCTTAACCACTGTGCCACCAGGGAAGCCCCTCTTCTTCTACTTTTTAAAAACAACCCCTTAAAATGTAAAAATCCTTCTCAGCTCAAGAAACTCACCAAAATGGGCAGAGGACCAATCCCTCTGGCCATGGTTGCAGACCTCTGGTGTGGTGGAAAGAACCTTCACCTTAGAGTCACGGGATTTGGAGTCTAGGACATTAGTTCCCTTCTTCTGTCTGGGCCAGTCATCTTGTCCATAGCAAGGGCATCTTGTCCTGGACAAAGGATGTCTCCCAGATTTTAACTTCTTCATTTGAAAATTATGGATTTCTAAGGCTTCTGGAAGACAATGAACTCCTCCTTTGTTTGTTCAAGGCTTATATTCCCATACACTTAATTGCAAACACTAAATGTCAGTTGTAATTTCTATTTAGTACAAGAGAACTTAAAGTCCAAGAGAAACTAAAACCTGGAAGACAGGTGAGGAGACAAAGTAAGGGTGGAAGACTGCCCTAAGCCAGGAGGCGGGAAACCTACCTGCCTTCATTCTTACTCTCCTCCAACCCACTTCCTGCCCAGCAGCCTCAGAGTCATCATTCCTTGACTTAATACCTGCAACATCCTGTCTTCAAGGATGATTCCTTCAGGACTAGCCCCAGCCTTCAACAACCTTGTGAGTCCTTGCCTCTCTCTTCCCAGCCCCAGTGCTCTGCACTTTCAGTTCTCTGAACCATTCACAAGTAAGTTGCAACAGTTCTCAAAACGATTCTGACATTTCTTGAGCACTCTCTATGTGTAAGGCATTGAGAAGAGCAGCTGAAAGAGAATCTGTATTGTTGCCCAAATACACTGCACGCCAGAACTCCCTTCCCTTCGGGACATATTAAAGCTGAAAGGAGGAACACAATCCCTGTCTACAACCATGGAAGGAGGCGGCAGGGAGGTAAAATGCCTTGTTCAAGTTCGCAGCTGGACTAGGATCAGACTCCATACCACCGGCTTAAAATCCTGGAATCCTGATTGCCTTGTTGACCCGGAAGGGACATTAGGTATCACTTAGCTCAGTCTTCTCAATATTCAGGTGCAGACACTGTGGGCTTTGCAGTCCATCACCAACCGGAAACCTTTATTTCCTTCTAATCCTCAACTAGACGCACCTTCTTAGGATCAGGCGTGCCATATTCAATGCTGCATCCTTCAGGAGGCAAAACACAGTACCCCCGGTATCTTAAGTCAGACGGACACCTGTGTGACCCGGCAAGTCGCCTAGCCTTCCCCCGCTCGGTTTTCACCTGCCTAAGCCCCCTCCCGGCGCTCGGGTCAGCCCTAGCCGGGGAAGGGGAGCCCCGCCCGCCCCGCGCAGCGGCACTCACTTCGCCCCGGCGGCCTCGAACAGGTTGGCCCAGCTGTCCGGGTGGAAGAAGCGCGCAGTGAATCTTGGCCCGAAGTCGCCATAGGTGAAATTGGGCGGGTAGTTCTCCTTCATGAAACTCTCGTACTGTGGCAGCTTTTCGCCCTTCCAATGCCACCAGAACCACTCACTTCCCCAGGCCGGCACCGAAAACACGCCCCAGTGCACAAACACTCCAAATTTGGCCTCGTCGAACCAGGCCGGCAGCGGCCGGGAGTCCAAACTCGGCCAGTCTGCGGTGTAGCGACGCGGAGGGTCGGTGCAGCGCGGAGGGTGGGTGCAGCGCGGAGCCCGCACCGCGCCGAGCACCAGCAGCAGCAACAGCTTCGCGCCCACCACCCGCAACTTCATCTCGGGATTTGGCACAGCAGTCTTGGAGCCGCACCGCCGCCACTGAACGCGCAAGTGCGGGGCGCGTGGCCCCGCCCACCCTAACTAATGATTGGCTCGGAAGGAAAAGGGGTGGGTCAACCCAGGCTGCTTGGCTACCGAGCGTCTTCCCCTCCCGGTGGGCGGTCCCTACTACCACTGGCTCTCAAAGGGAGAAAGGTGCAAGGAGGATGGGGGTGTGACCGATGATTGAAAACTTTGGAATTCACTGCCGGTGAAATCGAGGGGGTGTGGAAGGCCCGGTGTGTGCAGAGAACTGGGACTGGTCCATTTTGCCGTTGGCAGCTGTGGGGGACTTTTTGAGCTGTAGTATGGAAGAACAAGTCAGGAGGCAGGAATACCAGATGGACGGGCATTGTAACAGCCCTGGCAGAAATGACGGGGCAGAAGGACGATGGGAAGAAGCATTGTAAGGGGAGAGGTGGGAGGAAAGTGGGCGCTGAAAGAGGAAGAACAGGTGTGACCATTTTGCCTGTCTAATAAATATTTTTTGAACTTGCTTTGGGAATTTTGAGGCAATTCAAAGAGCTTAACATCTAGTTGGAAAAGCAAGACCCATGCACAGGCTACCACGAAGGAATATTTTTAGAGCAACAGCGTGAGAAATTCGAGAGCCTCAGGCCCAAAGAGTGCCTTGTGTGAACTTTGTCTGGCAGGGAGGTCACCAAATTCCTCTACAGTTGGTAGAGGCTGTGCCTGCGCAAACATGCAGTGAGGCTGTCAGGTGTGGGAAGTCTAATGACTCCCCCGTGGCACAGCTGGTACCTACATATCAGTGAGAACTGCTGCAGGTAAGAGTTGGAAGGAACTTTGGAGACCCTCGACACTATCCCCTTCTTTACTCTTACCATTTTATGGAAGAGGAAACTGAGACCCAGAGAGGGGATTGGAGTTGCGCAAGATCATGCAACTAGTTTGGATCAGAGGTGGGACCAGGTATCCAGATGCAGAATCTATGTCTCTCAAATGCTGCTTCTCTCTTGCACCCCAGGAGGTGCAAGAGAACCTGACAAAAGCTGTGTCGACAGAAGCAAGCACTTCCTCATTCTAGGAGTGATAAAGAAACACAGTGGCTGTTGCTGAATGAACAGTCATTTTCATTATTTTCCGTTACTTCCTCTGCAAGATTATATTGTAATATTGTCCACAACAGCAAGCCCAGACACCTAACACAAGCAAACAAACAAAACAACAACAACAAAAAGCATTCGTACATATCTTGTAGTGATCAGGGTAATGGTCTTTGATGTTACAGAACTCATCTTGGGGGAGATAAAATAGGACACCATGACCTTCATTTCTCCTTGGCCTCATAATCAAAATGTAAATCTGTAGGGACAGGTGAGAGGCATTGCAATAGGGTGGGAAAACTGGAAGTTGGGAAACCTAGGTTTCTTGCATTGGACACCACCTTGTTGGGTCTCCTTGGGCAAGTCTTGTCCACTCTCTGGTCCCATTTCCTCATCTAAACAATGAGAGCAGTTCTCTGTGATACCTGAGGTCCCCTTTCTCCCTTGCTCTCCCCCTCCATAAACTCTAAGCAGAAATAGAGTGTGATTGTGAGAGAGGAAGAAAGCGTGGAAGTGCATTTAATTCAATGATTTTTAAACTCTAGTTTAAAACTCTAGTTTTATTCATTAAACAGATGTTTACTGAGTATCAATTTATGCCAGGCACTTGGGCATTTTCTTTGCTGAAATGAGATAGGACCCCACCAATGAATAAAGAAAGGCATGCCCCAAATTTAAGGAGCCACATATCCACCTTTAAAAAATCATCCAATTTCTTTGCCTTACAAAAATTTGGGTTAAAATAAAATTCGATTTTCCAAAATGTAATCTAAAGCTTTTCAGAAGCAGCTCAGTGCCACAGATGTTGATCAGCCCCTTTAAGACTCTATGCTGGGTCTTCACGTAACACTGGGAACTGAGAGATAAACATGGAGCTCATCTTGTGGGGGAAGACAAGCCAGTGACTCCCACTTAACACAGTCCATGAGATGTGCTGTAAGAGAGGGTTGAAATTTGTCCTTGGGGGCTGTACTGGGTTGAAGCATGTCCCCCAAAACTTCATGTCTGCTTGAATCCTGTGAATGTTACCTTCTTTGGAAGTAGAGTCTTTGGAGATGTAATTTGTTAAATTAAGATGAGGTCATACTGGATTACAGTGTGCCTTAATCCAATGATTGGTGTCCTTAGAAGAAGACACCAAGAGAACAGACCTAAATGTAAGATGGAAAACCATAAAACTCCTAGAAGAAAACATAGGCAGAACATTCTCTGACATAAATCGTAGCAATATTTTTTTGAATTTGTCTCCTAAGGCAAAGGAAATAAAAGCAAAAATAAATGGGATCTAATTAAACTTAAAAGCTTTTGCACAGCAAAGGAAACCATCAACAAAATGAAAAGAAAACCTACTGAATGGGAGAAAATATTTACAAATGATATGACTGATAAGGGGTTAATATCCAAAATATATAAACAGCTCATACAACTCAATATAAAAAAAGGAAAACAACCTGATTAAAAATGGTCAGAAGACCTGAATAGACATTTTTCCAGAGAAGACATACATATGGCCAACAGGCACATGAAAAGATGCTCAACATTGCTACTTATTAGAGAAATGCAAATCAAAACCACCATGAGATATCACCTCACACCAGTCAGGATGACCATCATCAAAAAGAACACAAACAACAAATGTTGGCAAAGGATGTGGAGAGAAAGGAACCCTTGTATGCTGACGGTGGGAATGTAAATTGGTGCAGCCACTATGGAAAACAGTATGGAGGTTCCTCAGAAAACTAAAAATAGAGCTACCATATGATACAGCAATTCCACTCCTGGGCATATATCCAAAGAAAATGAAAACACTAATTCGAAAAGATACATGAATCCCAATGTTCATAGCAGCATTACTTATAACAGCCAAGAGATGGAAGCAATGTAAGTGCCCATCAAGGGATGAATGGATAAAGAGGATGTGATATACATACATACATATATATATATATATATATATATGAAATGGAATACTACTCAGTCATTAAAAAAGAATAAATTCCTGCCATGTACAACGATATGGATGGACCTGGAGGGTATTATGCTAAGTGAAATAAGTCAGACAGAGAAACACAAATAGTGTATGTTATCATTTATATGTGGACTCTAAAAAAATAAAACAAATGAATGAACATAACAAAACAAAAACAGACTCACAGATATAGAGAACAAACTAGTGGTTACTGGTGGGGAGAGAGAAGGGGGAGGGGCAAGATAGGGGTGGGTGTTAAGAGGTACAAACTACTATGCATAAAATAAATAAGCTACAAGGATATATTGTACATCACAGGGAATATAGCCAATATTTATAATAAGTAAATGGAGTATAATCTATAAAAACGTTGAATCACTATGTTGTTGTTGTTTTTTTTTTTTGCGGTACGCGGGCCTCTCACTGTTGTGGCCTCTCCCGTTGCGGAGCACAGGCTCCGGACGCGCAGGCTCAGTGGCCATGGCTCACGGGCCCAGCCGCTCTGTAGCATGTGGGATCTTCCCAGACCCGGGCACGAACCCGTGTCCCCTGCATCGGCAGGCGGACTCTCAACCACTGTGCCACCAGGGAAGCCCGAATCACTATGTTTTATACCTGAAACTAATATAACATTGTAACTCAGCTATACCTCAATTAAAAAAAAAGAAAGACACCTGGAGATAAAGGGTGGGGAAAGGCCGTGTGAAGACAGAGGCAGAGGTAGGAGTTATGTTGCCACAAGCCAAGGAACACCAGGAGCTGCCAGAAGTTGGAAAAAGCAAGGAAGGATCCTCCCCATGCAACTTTGGAGAGAGCATGGCCTTGCTGACACCTTGATTTTCTAGAGTCCAGACCTGTGAAAGAATAAACTTCTGTTGTTATAAGCCACTCAGTTTGTGGAAAACTGTTGCAGGAAGTTTAATACAGGGCATAAAATGAAGTATGTTGAGAAATAATGATGAGTTATTACCTTAAGTTTGCAGCAATCTGATGTTACAAAAGTCTAATATTATTATTGGACCTATTAAGTCATATTATCACTTATACTTTATACATATTTATCACTTAGACTTATTATTATTGAAGTCATTATTATTTATAGGCTTATTTATTATTACTATCCTAATCGAGCAGAATTTGACTGAACTAGGCCAAGAGGTTAGTGGTAAAGAGGCTTAGGAGTCAAACAGAACTGGGTTGAAAACCCCAGCTTTGGGTACATGTTAGCAGTGTGACCTCAGGCAAGTGATTTTGCCTCTCAGAGATTTCCTCATCTGTAAAATAAGGATACCAAACCCTCTTCATCAGGTTACTGTGAAGACTAAGTGAGATCCCTCATTTAAAACCACATAGCCCAGAGCCTGGCACATAGTAAAACCTCAGTAAAAGCCAGTTGACTCTTACGACCAGAGCACACAGTAGTTATACCTTACCTAATGTTACCTCAGTTAATCTCTATCCCACGACCCTGACGATTTCCTTCATTGTACCACCAGTAATCATCTTCTTTCTTTTTTTATTGGCTCTCTTCCCACCAGAATGTAGAATGTGAGCCCCATCAGACAGGGGCAGACTCTCCTTTATGGCTGGACACCCAGGACCTAGCACAAAGCCTGGCACATATTTGTGAGATGGGTGGATGAATGAATGAACAGTGAACACCTCGTCTTGTAAGTATTAAATGAAGACACGTTTAAACAATATCTTTCCTTTTACTCCATCTGTAGCTCCAAATAATTGCATTAGGATTCCTCTGCAGTCCTCCACACCATCAACAGTTTCTCTTGCCTACTGCTTTAAGCCCCTTTGGTAGGAACCTAGCCTCCCTGATATGTAAGATATGGGTGTCCTGGGATCTCCAAAAGTATGGGGCTGAATCCTTGCTGGAGATGATGGACTGTGGGATGTCAGAACCACACCTGGCACGTAGTAAGGGAATTTCCCCCTCCTCCCACTTGCTCTGCTTATTATTCATTATAGGGCATGGGGGTGGAGGAGACAAAGGGGCTGAATTGAGGGATGACCGGGAACAATTCGGGGATTTACAAAATCCCTGTGAATATCTTCCTTTTTTTTGGAGTTGGGTTAGCCTGGGACACTGCCTGCTTCCAGTGGTACCATCAAATAGGTCTTCACAAAACCAATCTGCATCTCAAGCGATCCCAGTCTCCTCTGTATTCCCCACATACCTAGGAGGACACAATGGTTGTGAGTGGGGATTATCAGGGTGTGAGAGAGGGCTGGTACCATAATGATTAGATGCCCTGAACTGGAGGCTTGTCAGTTATCTCTGCAAGAGGTGGATCCACATCCTAGGTCCTCATTGCATTGCAGTTCTTGGTCCTCTGTGGGAAAGGGTGACCTGCAGGTAGGGCCTTTCATAGCTCTAGAACCAAGGTGGACCCAACAATTAAACAGGAAGAAGGGCTAGCCAGCCATCCTGAGATCCCAGGAGAGTGATCCATTCTTCCCAGATTTCCTCCAGGCCCTTTACTGCTGAGGCTGAAGGCTCCGCTTGGCTCCCGTGGTCTCTAGAGAATGCAGGCACTAAGCCGTCTTGTTGGGAAGGTTGTCCTGACCTGCAATGAGCCTGTCCCAGGCCTCCTGCCTCCTGCCCACCTTGCCGCCCCTCACAGGGTCTGGCTACCCAACAGACTGTGTGCAGACAGGTGTGGCCAGGTTACCCTTCAGGGGTCAGTGCCAACACTCAGTGAAAAGGGGTAAGTGTCCAGGCCTTTGGGGCTGGTTCAAGTAAGATGAGAGGATCAAAGACACTCTCCTCCAGGGATTGAAATGATTTCTGACTTGGCTTATTTAAAATTGTGAAAGTGACCTCATTAGTGATTAGAGCAGTACAGCTCTCTGGAATCTGGCCCTGGGGTGATTTTCACATCAGCCTCTGTCTCAGTGACTGAGGACCTCGGGAACTCTTCTTTTCCTTCAGGCCCGAGGCCCCTCAGGCACTTCCTCCAGTGGGCCAAGCGGTGGCGGGCAGAGGAGCGGATCTCCCCACTCCGCAGGGCGTAGATGATGGGGTTGACCATGGAGTTGACAAGGCAGAGCAAGGAGCAGAAGGCAAAGACCTCCTTGACCTGTTTGCTTAGAGTGGTGGCCAGGCTGTAGACCATGAGGGTCAGTACCGGGACCCAGCATATTAAGAGCACAGCCAGCAGCACCCCCAAGGTCTTGGCCAACCACACATCCAGCCTCATCCGGGCCATTCCGAGCACTTGCCTGTCCCGGTGCTCAGCCAAGCTGGTTACATGCTGACGGGCCTTCCAGAGGACATGTGCGTAGGTATAGATGATGCCAGAGAAGAGGACAGCAATGAACAGGAGCCAGCCCAGCAGATAGTCATTGGGGATCAGGGGGAAAAGCTCGGAGCAGGGCCTGGGACAGCAAGTCCATCCCATGAGAGGCAGAGAGGAAACCAATGCTGAGAGGACCCACATGATGCCCAGGGTCACCAGTGCCCTCCCACGGGTGAGTAGGGCTTTGTATGTAGGTGGGTAGTGCAGACAGAGGTAGCGGTCAATGGCGGTCAGCAGCAGGCTGCCTACGGAGGCCGTGAAGGTCATAGTCACGCTGCCAATCTTCATCAGGAAGACAGCTTTGGAATCAAAGCCATGGAAGACATGGAAATTTACAAAGTTGAAGGCAAAGACCGCACTGGCCAGAAAGTCAGCCCCAGCCAAGCTGCCAATGAACAGGTACGAGGGCTTCCTGCGGAGCCGGTGTGAGGACAGGATCAGGTAGAGCACCACCAGATTCTCCAGGGCGCTTAGTATGCCCAGAGAGGTGCACAGCACCGCGATAGCTATCTTTTGGGAACTGCTCAGGATCATGTAATCCTTCATGGGGTTGAAATCCAAGCCATCAGTGGAGCCATTGCCTGCCTGTATCTTCCAGCATATCTCCATGGGTTGGGTCCCTCGGCTTCTGCCGGGCTTACCAAGAAGCCTTTGCTGTAGTACAATGAGAAGAAGAAATGAGTTCTTTTTCAATCAGCGCAATAATGACCTCATACAATCACTGACTCTAACCAAACACTTTACCTGTGCGATGGATCATATGTTGAAACAGCGATTTATATTGGTTTCTCTCTATTTTACTCTTTCTTCATCCTAGTGGGGTGCTAGGTCTGTACTGGTTGCCTTAGGAGAGGCATGTGGGAATTCAAGAAGCAGAAGTGACCTGCAAACCATATGATCTCACTTACATGTGGAACTGAAAAAAACCCAACTAATTCATAGATACAGAGAAGAGATTTGTGGTTGCCAGATGCAGGGGTTGGGGTCGGGGGGTGACATGGGTAAAGGTAGTCAAAGGTACAAGCTTCCAATTATAAAATAAGTAAGTCTTGGGAATGTACGTACAACATGGTGACTGTAGTTACTAATATTGTATTTGAAAGTTGCTAAGAGAATAGATCTTAAAAGTTCTCATCATAAGAAAATAAATTTGCAGCTATGTGTGGTAACGAATGTTAATGACTTACTGTGGTGATCATTTCACAGTGTATACAAATATCAAATCAATATGTTGTATACCTGAAACTAGTATAATGTTACATGTCAATTATACCTCAATAAAATAAAATAAGAAATAAAATAAAAGTGACCTGCCTTTTTTGGTCTTTTTTAAAAAACCGGAAAACTACACCTAAGACTTCCCTTTGAAAGTAAGGAAATCTCCAAGGGTCAAAAACCGAGAGGAAATCAAAACCAAGAAGAAATGGAATCCAGAGGGATCTGGTGGAGGGTTTTTTGCATTGATGTTTTATTTTGTTTTGTTTGCCAGTTTTGGTAAGTAAGATGCTGAAGTTTTAACAACTGTTTGGGGATGGGAGACAAGACTTGGGTTTCACACCAGTAGATTTGCCAGATAAACTATAGGAGTCCTGATAAATTTGAATGTCAGATAATGAATCATTCTTAGTATAAGAATGTCCTAAATATTGAGAAAAACAAACAGGGCACCCAAATACTGTATGGGACATTATTAGAAAGCAAACTCTGAGTTTCTCTAGAGGGATATACTCTCGTATCCAGGTCACACAAGATTTCCACATATAAAGGCCCATGGAATGTGAGCTCACAATGCAAACTTACAAAATGCACAAGGAAACATGGACGAGAGTTAGCAGAAATGTCAGACAGTAGAATTAGACTTCCAAGAATTCATACAATTCTTGGGTTTATGTTATAGAATATGTTTATAAGCTTTTGTTTGTTATTTTGTTTTGGCTGCACGGCATGTGGAATCTTAGTTCTGACCAGGGATTGAACCCACCCCCGCCCCCTGCATTGGAAGCACGGAGCCTTAACCACTGGACCGCCAGGGAAGTCCGAATATGTTTAATATGATTAAACAATAAGGTATCAAAACCATGATTACCTAATGAGAGACTAGGCAGAATTGAAAAAGAATCAAGTAGAGTTTCTGGAAGTGAAAAATGAAGTCATTGAAAACAGTAACCCTTAAGGGTAGGTTAAAGAGCAGAAGAGACTAGCTGAAAAGCTTTGATCTAGAAGGTGAATCTGAAGAAACTTCTCAAAATGCAGCACAAGGAGATAGAGAGATGCGAAATATGAAAGAGAGGTTAAGAGACAGGAAGGATTGAAAGAGAAGGTTTAAAATATATCTAACTGGAGTTTCAGAAGGGAAGAATAAGATTGGTGGTGGGCATTGAGGAGGCCATATTCAAAGAGATGCTAGTGGAGAATTGCCCAGAATTCTCCTGGACATGACTCTTCAGATTCAGAAATCACAGTGAACTTCGAGCATAATTTTTTTTTGAAACTGAAGTATAGTTGATTTACAATGTTGTGTTAGTTTCAGGTGTACAGCAAAGTGATTCCGTTTATATATATATATATAAATATATATATATACTTTTTCAGATTCTTTTCCATTATAGGTTATTACAAGATATTGAATATAGTTCCCTGTGTTATACAGTAGGACTTTGTTGTTTATCTATTTTATATATAGTCGTGTGTTGAACAGAATTTTAAAAACAAACCAATGGGAATTCCCTGGTTGTCCAGTGGTTAGGACTTGGCGCTTGCACTGCCAGGGCCGGAGTTCGATCCCTGGTCGGGGAGCAAAGATCCCACAAGCCACACAGCAGGGCCAAAAACAAAACCAACCAACCAGCAAAAACCAAACAAACAGAGAAAGAATTCCACATCCACATATAGCATAATACAACTTCAGAATACCAAAGGCAAAGAAAAAATTTAAAACAATCAGAGAGAAAAGGCAAAGGAATCACAATTAAATTTAAAAGCAGATTTTCCAATAACAGTAATAATAATAAAACTTAATAATAATAAATATAATATATATTATTTATTATTAATAAATATATTTATTTTATATATTAATATTAATAAATATATTTATTTAATAATAATAATAAAACTTCAGAATACCAAAGACAAAGTGACTATTTTTTAAAATTTTTTTAAAAAAATTTAAAACAATCAGAGAGAAGAGGCAAAGGAATCACAATTAAATTTAAAAGCAGATTTTCCAATAACAGTAATAATAGCCAGAAGATAGAGGGAAAAAAGCTACACTATCACTCAAAATAAAGAAATACAAGTAGAATTGTCCACTAACAGACTCTCACTGAAGGAACTCTAAAGCATATGCCATTAGAAGAAGGAAATTCTTCACAGAGGGAAGAACAGAAAGGCAAGCAGGAATTGTGAACAAATAAATTGATAAATGTATGAGTAAATAAAAAAATACGTATAAAGCAACAATAATAATAATAATGATGACTGAGACTGATTTGGAGGGTATAAAAACAAAGTGGAAGTAAAATTGTGAATGACAGTAACACAAGGCAAGAGAGATGAATAGAGTTGAAGCTTTATTTAGGAAGTGAGTAAAGGTATTGATCTAATTTAGGATTTTAAAAATCAGGCATAATCTCTTACTTGGTTTACTACAATAGCTTCCTAACTGACTCCCTGCTTTTAACCAGGCCTGTCTAATTTCAGTACAACAGCCAAGGTGATCCTTTTAAAATATGTCAGATCCTTTTCAAATATGTCACTCCTCTGTCCCAAACCCCACACAGCACCCATTCCATTCAGTGTAAAAGCTAAAGTACTAACAGTGGCCTAGAAGGCTGTGTGTTCTGGCCCCATTGACTCTCTGACCTCCCTACTAACCATGCTTCCCTTGGTCAACTAGCTTTAGCCACACTGGCTTACTAATGGGTACTCCCCCCCACCCCCCAACGGGGCCTTTGCAGTAGTTGTTTCCTCTTCCAGAACACTCTTTTCTATGCATGGGTCAATCTCACCTTCTTCAAGTTGTGGCTCAAATTTTGCCTTTTCAAAGACATCTACCCTATCATTGTATTTAAAACTGTAGCTCACCCCACCCTCCTGCTCATCTGGTCCCCCTTACTCTGCTCTATATTTTATTTTTTCCATATCACTAATCACCTTCTAACATATAATTTACACTACATAATCTTTATTGTTTATTATCTGTTCCACTAGAATTTAAGTTCCATAAGGTCAAAGAACTGACTCTTTTGTTCACTGATATAAGGGTTTAGAATAGTTTTTGGTACATAGTAGATACTCAACAAATGTTTGTGAAATTGAAGTGAAATTGAATAGTCAGTGATTTTTAGCATTCTTCTCTCAGAAGTTAACAAATTAAGCAGACAATATACTAATTAATATGATATATAGGATTTGAACATGCAATTAATAAGTTTGATCTTATAGTCACATATGGAACTCAGCACCCAATAATTAAAGAATACTCATTGTTTTCAAGCAAATGTGGACATTTACCAAAACTGGTCTTGTCTTAGGTGAAAAGTAAATTGCAACAAACTTTAAATAATCTGTAACATACAAACCATGTTCTCTGACCACAGTGCAATTTATTTAGAAATCAAGAACTTAAAAAAATGTAACTAACAAACTTCATAGGTTTGAAGCTCCTGAATAATTCCTGAGCCAAAAAATCATAAAGGAAATGAGAAAATTCTTAGAATTATAACATATTAAAATGAGTGGGATGCATCTGAGTAGTACTGAAAGGGAACTTTATAGGCCTACGTGCTCATATTAGAAAAGAAAAAAGACTCATGAGCTAAACATCCAACTCATGAAATTAGAAAAAGAGCAACAGCAAAAATACAAAGAAGGCAGAAGGCAGAAATAATAAGAGCAGAAATTGATGACATGGTAAAACAACAGAGAACAAGAAGCCCTGACAAAGACCGAAACTAGTTCTTTGAAAAGATCATAAAACAGACAAACCTCAGGCAAGATTACTTAAGATTAAGGAGAGAACCTACAAATAAGAAAAATATCAGGCATGACAGAGAAATGGTCAATAATCCTTTAAAAAGATGTTTAACCTCAATAGCATCCACAGAAAGGCAAGTTTCACTCCCATCAGATCAGCAAAAAGATGAATCTGACAATATCGAGTACTGGAGAGGATGTGGAGTGCGAACAGTCAGCACTGTGACGGGGGTGTAAGTTGGGGCAAACACTGTGGAGAGCAGTTTGGCAAAATCTAGTGAAGTTGAAGATGAGCCACTGCCCTGAGATGCACCAATTCCACTCCTGAAAATGTGCCCAAGGAGACATGTACAATCAGCATTTTTGAAATAGCAAAAGAAAACCACCATCACCACCACCAACAGAAGTCCATCAATTGCAAAATGCATAGATAAATTATAGTACATCCACACACAGAAATAAATGAAACAGTAAAAAATGAACTAGAACTATACGTGTCAACAAGGATAAATGTTAACATCACACCATTGAGCCAAAAGTCCAGTCCCTTAGGAGAATGTAGAGGATTTACAGAGTAGACAAAGAGAAGAGAACTCGCGGACAGTGGCAGAGGAACTAGAGAAGCAGGAGCGAGTGCAGGTTTTTTCCCCGGACTAGACTAGAAAGCAATGTCTTGCCTGAGGCAAAGGGAAAAAATGTGTTCCTCTATGTAGACATTTCCCTGTATTCTTTTTTTTTTTTTCTTTACTGGCTTTCCCCCCCCCCCAAAACATTAAACACTAAAACACTAAAAAGTAGTTACTTTTGAAAAATGGAAAAGTAGGTCATTAAAACTCACAACAGCATTTTATAAGATTTAAATATTTTATTTACACTCAAAACAGAATTTATTATAATTTTTTGGCACCCATTTAAATTTTGTGCCCATGGTGAGGGCCTCGCTCTCCTCACCCTACTTCTGGTCTTGCTAGAGGTTATCAGGGAGTGGGAGTTGGGACAAGCGAGGTCTGTGGTTCCCAAGCAGTGGTTTCCTGGTGTGTCTGGGTGAGAAGACCTTCGCTGCATTTTCAAACCTCCCCTCACAGTAACCTCCAGGGTGGGTGTGCTTATGCTCATTTTAGAGCGGAAGAAGGTTTAGGAATGATAAGCTGTTTGGGCTCCCTGTACTCACTCAATTTCCTTATCTATAAAATGGGGATAATGATGGTAACCCACCATTATAGATAATTCACGTTATAAGGGTTAAGTGAATTAATACATAAAATATATTTAGAAGAGAGCTCGACACTTCACTGAACTGTTCTTAATTTGGAACCTGCTCAGGATGACCTAGTTATTTAAGAGTTGAGAACTGGGGTTCAACTCCAGTTCTGTCTATACCTGCACCATGAATGTGGTTAGTCTGAACGGAGATATGCTTTGAGTGTAAAATACACACCAGATTTCAAAGACAGTATGGAAAAAAGAAGGTAACATAGCTCATTAGTAATGTTTTTATATTAATTACCAGTAGAAATGATATATTGGGCTAAATAAACACATTTATTTCACCCGTTTCTTTTTTTTGGGGGGGCGTTCCTTTTTATTTATTTATTTACTTATTTATTTTAACATCTTTATTGGGGTATAATTGCTTTACAATGGTGTGTTAGTTTCTGCTTTATAACAAAGTGAATCAGCTATACATATACATATACCCCCATATCTCCTCCCTCTTCTGTCTCCCTCCAACCCTCCCTATCCCACTATTTATTTATTTTTTATTGTGGGTACTAGAACATTTTAAATGACAAGGGGCTCATGGGACAGCACTAGCCCACCCCAACGTGCTGTACTGTCTGGTGACAGCAAGGCAAGGTCAGAAGTATTCCTTTGCAGCTGCTGTAGGCAGCCCCAGTTGGGCTCAACTGGTTGCCTCACCATTCCTCAGATAGTTCTGCTTTCTTGCACCTTTGCCCCAGGGGTTCCTCTCCCTGGCTCATCTTTTTTCTGGACTTGTCTTTCGCCCAGTGAAAGCTTCCACGACCACGCAGTCACACACCAAGTTCCTAGACTTACTCTGTATATATTATAACCAGTTCTGATTAGTCTTTTCTCCAACCAGGTTGATAACTGCACCAACCAACATTTGTATGCAATTTAACTTCTACAAAATATTTTTTCTCAGCCACAATCTAAAGTAATCCACACAATCTCTGATATAGGAATTGTGGTTATTGTTATTTCATAGATAATGGAAGCTCAGAGACGTTAAACTACTTGGAGGAGGATGCACAGCTCGTCAAGGTCAGGAACTGAGCCTTCATTATTTCTGGGTCTTCTGTGCCTTGCACAATGCCTGCTACCTAGTCGGTGCTAAAAAACTGCTTAATGGGGAATTCCAGTGGTTAGGACTCTGCGTTTTCACTACTGAGGGCCCAGGTTCGATCCCTGGTTGGGGAACTAAGATCCCACAAGCGGCAGCGGGGCCAAACAAACAAACAAAAACTGCTTAATGAATGAAACCCATTTGGATGGAAAGCGGCTGTTGCCAATGTGTAGATCCCAAGTAAGAGTGTTAGGGGGAGGGGAGCACATAGGGTAGGTTCAAATCCTAGCCTGGTGACCTTGTTCAAGATACTTAATGCCTCTGTTTTCCCATTTCTCATCTGTAAAATGGGTTTTTGTGAGGATTTCAGTAAATTAATATAACATATGGAAGTGCTTATTATTGTTATTATTATTATTATTAGGAGCATCTTCAAAGGGGATAATTCAACCTGCTTAGTGAGGTTGTTGACAGTAATGTGCCTGGAGCATTATATGAGCTTAATAAGCGGCAGCTCTTATAATCCAGTGTTTTTTAAATTTTAAGAGAGCAGAATGGAACACCTATTCATAAATGGAACAATGGAACACCTATTCATAAATCAGGTAAAAATCTGAATTCATGTCACCTATTGTCCTCTCTTCCAGGCAGCCCAGGTTCCTCTGTGGAGCCCTCAGTCTCCAAGGAACAGGTTGAAAACCTCTCTTCTAATCCACCTCTGTCATTTTACCACCAAGGAAACAGTCTAAGGGTGGGGATGTAATTTTCTAAGATCACCCAACAAATCAGCAGCAGAACTGGAACACATCCCCCAAACCACAATCAAAACCCTCGTGCTGTAAGCATAGAAGTGACCCTATTTCGAAAAGCTGAAAAGGAGTGTTTCCCTGAGATGGATGCCCTTTGCCGAATGTTGCCAAGGCCACCCCAGAGTGAGACAGGAAATGGTGCTAGCCGAGTTCTCAGCCCTGGACATGAATAAGAGACAGTGTAAGCCTTTCTCAGCTCCCATATCCACTCTCCCACTTCTGGAAGCTTCCTCCCTGCACCCCCGCAGCCCCAGTCCCATCCCCCTCCAACTCTCTTGCCATATTTCCCTTAGAAAACAGCCCCCCACCATCAGAGAATGGCTTACCCCACGCAGAGTCCAGCCTAGAAGAGGGATGCCGGGGTGGTGGTGGCTGGTATTTGTGCCTCACCCAGGCCTGGCGTGGCCACCAACCTATGGTTATTGTGCAAATTAAGTAAGGCCAGGAAATGCAGGCATTTGGATGGAGGTCCTAACAAGAAAACATCCGACAACAGGATGCACAGAGCAACAGGAAACCCAGCTCCCTGTCTGCCTTCCCTCTGAGCAGATAGAAATCCCTTTTGGAGTCAGAGCTTCTGGCTTCTAGATGAACCTTCCTCCCGGGCAAGGACTGGTCTGAACGCCCGGCACAGAGAGAGACTCAGTGCTTGCTGTGCTACACAACTGTTCCAGTTCCACCTCTGCATGGCTTGTCATGTGACTTTGGGCAAGTCCCTTCAGCTTTCTGAGCCCCTCTTCTCATTGTGAAATGACAATGACAAGACCTGTCCGATTCTCCTTGGGAAAACCAAATTGGCTGGCAATCTCCCCCATGGCTCTTTAACCAGGTCCATGGGGAGGCTGTGATGGGGTACCACTCCTTTCAAAGTGTAGGTAAGACTTCATGTCAGTGCGTTTGTTAGGAGGAAAGCGTTCATTTTTTTTTTTTTTTTAATCAGCATGTCAGTGGAGTTTCAAATATTAGGAACCACTGATGCGTGTGAAAACATTTTGTGACTTGACATCGTACAAATGTAGTATTAAAAGAGAAGCAAACAACCAAGTGCTTTTCCCACCTCAGAAAAATGCCAAACCCCCAAACTACATGACACTCTTTCCCCAGAGAGCATGCCCATGCTGCAGTGGGTGTCCAGGACCTGGAGCCCTGACCCCTGCTGAGTGTCTGCGAAGTGCACATTGAGCGCCGGGAAGCTGCTCAGGAAAAGGTGCGCCTGGGGGTTTACTGACCTGAACTGAAAGTGTGAAGTGAAAGCATGCCATCGTCACAGCTGGCCCCTCTGTACTGCTGTGTTGAAAGCCCAAAGGCACTGGGGACCATGTGTGAGTGAGAAGGAGCTGGCCCTTTGATTGTGGCCGCTACAAGTGCAGTGAGAAGCTGAGACTGGAGGCCGGGAGCCAACATATTTATTTCTTACTGGGAGTGGGGAGGCCTGGGTTCCAGTCCCTGTTCTGCCACTGAGTGACTTTGGGCAGGTCCTTTCTCCTGTCTGGGTCTTTCTTTTCTCATCTTTAAAGCAAGTGGGTTGCTTAGGTCACTTCTTGGGTCTCCTCTGGGAAACTCACAATGTTGGATCACAATGTCACAGGCTTGGCAACCAAACCTCCTTGGATTCAACCAGCCCTGGATTCAAATCCAGCTCTGTACCTCGTGGGCTGTGTGATCTTGGGCAAGTTACTTCACCTATCTGAGCCTCTGTTTCATTCATCTGTAAACTAGGAGGAATACTACCCCTATCACCCTGTTGTACAATCAAGTGATAGAAATTTATGAAATGAATGGTGGCTTCCAGTATGTGTCTAATGAATGGCAGGACATAGTAGAATTAGTTTATAGGATTCTTACAGGATTCTGTGCTGGTCTTGTCCAACTGTCATCTGAGAACTTAGGCATATAGAAAGCTTTTCACTCATCCTCAGTGGACACTTTACTACCATGAAGTCCAGACCATCACATTAAAAAAGAAAAACCAAAGAAAACCTGTTTGACCTGCATGAATGATCCATTAGTAATAGACCAAGTTGAGGCTCTTGACTTGCTTCCCAGCAGGGCTCTTGGTACTGTGTTCAGCCATAGGAAGGGTGTCATGGGGCCTTCCTTCCATCTTTCTTCTCCTAGTTCCCCTCCGTGCTTGGTAGCACTTGGTTGCAGTTGCAAGAAAGTTTTGTGGAGTTTTGGGCTGTGGGCTATATTCCTTTGCCCAAATCTTATTTAGTTTTTCAGGCCCTATATCAAAAGCCACCTCCTCCAGGAAGCATTCTCTGGTTTCTCCTTACCTGTCTACGAGGATGAAACTCATTGAGTCCTAATGCATGGATCACCGTCTACCTTCCATTATTTGTGTCTTTTCCTCATATTGCTCCCTGTGAGCTTCTAATTTTGAGAACCTGGGTCAAGGATTGGTGGCATCTTTGTGTTCTACTCACCCTCACACCAAAAAGAGCCCACAGTAGACTCTTGGTGGAGATCTTTTGATGAAGGACCCAAGCTAGGCTAAGCAGCCCTATGGAGATGGAACTCAGCCCACATAAGCAAGGCAATTTGATGGCCCCCAAGCCACCACTCCCCATTCCCAAGTCATGGCAGACATTGTCCATCTGTCCCAGTCCTCCCGCGCCCTAAGCCTCACTGTGAGCTTCTCACTATAGTGTCCCTGGCCCACAGATCCAGACTTCCGGAAAGAGGCAAGAACACAAGCAGCAGGTTGAAAGCAGAGAGTTAACTAGAAGGTTGGCAGCTGTCCAGGATCCTTAACCTTATAAACAGAGCACCAGGATAGTCATTCCTAAAATGAATTTGCCAGGGGAGGTGGGCCAGCATGTGGAAGAAGGAACTTAAAATTTCTCCAGTGATATGAGTCGCAGGAGAAGGTTATCGATGCAAGGCAGAGTATAGAAATTGCCTTAGAGGAGAGATGCAAAGGGCTGCCAAAGGGGTTATTTCCCAAGCTGATTTCTCTAGTACTTTCCTCCTGGATTTCCAGCCCTTGGGCACAGGGCCTGGCAAAAAGTAGGCTCTTAAATATCTTCAAATCAACTTATTGAATAAATGAATGAACAAATGTCGATTAGGAAAAAAGCAGGTTTCTTCAGACAAACTTTCGTGTTTCCTTTTCCCTCAGCTGCCAGGAAGCTCAGAGCTAAATGCAGTACAAGCCAGCAGTGCTGGGTCATTCAAGGTTGGTTCCTCATTCACTTATTGCTCCTTTTAGTAGTTTCTAGTGTTTTTCTTTTTTTTTAATTAAATATATATATATATATTTGGCTGTTTCGGATCTTAGTTTTGGCACTCGGGATCTCGTTGTGGCTTGCGGCATGTGGAATCTTTAGTTGCGGCATGTGGGGTCTAGTTCCCTGACAAGGAATCGAACACGGCCCCCTGCATTGGGAGCGTGCAGTCTTAGCCACTGGACCACCAGAGAAGTCTCTCTAGTGCTTCACTTTTATTTCCACTGCCCTAATTCATAACATAGGCCACCTCCAGTCCTTTTAGGAAAGCATTTGTATTTTAAAGAATTGGGGCAAAAGATCATCATTGAGGTCTCCTCTACAATTCCTTTCTCAAATGTCTATTGGTCGTCAAAGAAACCCAGTCCCCATGAATCTGCCTTGTGGGGCTGAAGGATTTTGTCCCAAGTCTGCTGTCTACTCACCATTCATCATTCCTGCCCAGGGGTCTGTGGGGTCACCACCTGCTGTCTGGACACTCATTCTCCCTGGACCTTCCTTCATTAATCTGTATCACCTCCAGCCTCTATCCCAGGAGGAATTGAGCTAAATGATGCCTGAATCCTCTTTCCACTGTAGCGAAGGTTAAATGCCACATCTTCGGAATGAAGCATTGCAGGGTTCAAATCCCAGCTCTGCCACTGATGGGCTGTGTGACCTAGGGGCAAGTTACTCAAACTCTCTGAGCCTCAGTTTCTTCATCTGTAACTGGGGAAATTAATACCTGAATTCTTTTTTTTTTTTAACTGTTCACAAGTTTACTTCTGAGTTGCAAAAATATTTTCCCTGTAATACCAGCATTCTTGATGTGCAGATGAAATAATTATTTAAAACAAGCAGTAGCTTGGCCGCCTAATTGAACGACAGAGCGTGTGTGCAATGTAGTAGAAAGAAAAGCGTCCCAAGTTAGGAAGCAGATACTCAGGGTTTGAACCTGGCTCTGGCACTGGTTAATTCTATGCAGAAGTCACTTACTCTCTGTTGCCTCCATACTGCCATCTGAAAAGAAGATTGGAGGACAGTGGTGATGGGCACTCGGCATTGCACTAGCACTTTCTCTTCAGTATCTCATTTAAACCTGATATTATTATTTTCAGTATTTCATAAATGAGGAAATTGGGGTACAGGGTTGCTAAGAGACTGGCTGGGGGCGTCAGGAACCTGTGCTCTTGTTCATTCCTCTGAAGACCCAGGGTCCCATCCTATTGCTTTACACTCTTTACCTCCAAGCCATTACACGGTAAATTAACAAACCTGAAATCTGCCCACAGGACAGTTTTGTTGAGTCTTTTCAAATATCTTCTTCTTCTTTTCAACTACCTTATACTCTAGCAACTTCCCTTTCAGAGAATAGACTCATAAGGCCCACATTCAGATCATACTTGACAGTTTGCACAGCAGGGAAGGGCTCATGGCTATTATATGAAGCAGGTAGCATTCCTTGAGCAAATGGGTTTAGAGAACGCAAGTCACTTGCCCCCAGTTCACAGCAAGTGGCAGGCCAAGCCAGACTTGAGCCTTTATGTTATGACAAAGTCAAGTTGATAAAGGGACAGGATCTAATGCATGACACTGCCCAGGTGACGCCAGACACAGGCAATCTTTTGTCTTTAGTCCCAGGGTCAAATCACATCTCTTTTCTCTTTTTGTCTTTTTCCTCTTCTGACCAGTTGCACTCAGTCATGCCTCCTTTGCTACTATTAGCTGGCGTGGATTTTAGTCCTGTCCCCATCAGCCTGGTGAAGTCTTGATCTGCATGGATTTGCCAGTCAGGCTGATTTCCAGTCCTGGCTCAGCCAAGTATTAGTTTTGTGCCCTTGGATAAAGTCAATTACTTCATTCACTTCTTTTCCTCAGTTTCCTCATCTGTAAAATGGGAATAACATATAGTACACATTTCATCGTTGGTGAAGCACGAGGACTAGTTGGGATAGCATCATGATTAGTATAGTGCCTGGTACACAGTTAGCCCGCCACTGATGGCAGATTATATATGTATATATAATATGTACACATATTGTAGCTTTCTCCTCAAAAAAAAATTTATTTTTTTTTTGCTATGCCACGTGGCATGCAGGATCTTGTTTCCCTGACCGGGAATGGAACCCGCTCCCTCTGCAGTGGAAGCGCAGAGTCTTAACCACTGGGCTGCGAGGGAAGTCCCTCTCCTCACTTCTCAAGTTCTTTGTTAGTTGGCAACAAATGAGAGTGACAATGCCATGTCTGCTATGCCCTTGGGCTGGTGTGAGGGCAGGGGCGTGGTCAAGGAGGAAGGCAAAAGGCAGGAGAGAGGGGGTGAGCAGACGGAGAAGATCCTGTTTCCGGTCAGGACCTTTGGAGCTGAGTGAACAGGAAGCTGACAATATGTCTGGGAGCTTGACGGATTATTAACCAGGCTGCGGTAAAGAAGTCAGTACCCGACAGCCTGCAGTCATGAGGAGAGCCCTGGGCCAAGGAGATAAGAGTCTGGATTCCAGTTCCAATTTTGGGTGGAACTGATGCCTGAGAACCTCAGGCAAAACAGTCCCCTTCTCAGAATGTCCATCTGCACCAGATGAGATCTCAAAACCCTTCCAACCTGGTTCTTCCATTTTGTGAGTTGTGCAATCAACTGCACACAACTGGGGCGGGCTGGGGCGGGGCCGGGGCAGGGCAGAGGCGGGGAGTGGGTGCGGGAATGCGTCAGGTGGGAAAAGAACTAACAGTGAGAACGCCTGGAGCAGCAGTTCTCAAACTCCGTGGGCTCAGCACCTCTTTACCATCTCAAAAGTTACCCAGATCCTAAAGGGCTTTCCTTGCAGGTTACATCTTTCAACACCTACTGGGTAGAAACCAAAACTGACAACTTAGAAACAATATTTAATAAAGCTGTTACGTGTTAATAGAAATAACATGTTTTTAATGAAAATAATTTTGGGGGGCAGGTATCTTTATTGCCAGGCAGCTGGATTCTCATCTGCTTCTGCATTCAGTCTGTTATAATGTGTCGTTGTGGTTAAAGCGTATGAGGAAAATGAATTTTTCACTGTCTCCCGTGCTTCCTTTGTGGCAGGCACTACAGGAGGCATTTTACCTGCACTCTCTCCTTTATCCTGCAAACTGCCCTTGCAGATAGAAATGCTTTATTCTCCCTATGTTAGAGGTCAGGAAAGTGAGGTTCAGCTGAATGGATTTGCCCAGTGTCTCACAGCTTGTAGGTGGCAGGATCAGAACCCAAAGCCAGGCTGCTCTGCTACGGCTGGTGCCAGACCCAATCCTTGGAAGGCAGGCCAGCCTGGATGGAGGGGGACGGGGGTCTTTCTCACACTCTGGGCAACAGTCTCTTCCCTGGTCTCCTTTTCCTCCTTTCCTCCTTGGACCGTTTCCTCTAACCAGGGCCTCCAGCACCACCATTAGCTGCCAGGGCATTGACAGGTCAGCTCCAAGAGATCCGGGGTTCGTTGTCTGTTTTGTTCCCTGCTGCATCTCAGGGGCCCAGAATGCTGCCTGGTCCACGGCAGCTGCTCGAGGAATATTTGTCCAGTGAATTGGTTGAAGGAGTTCTGTGACACTTGTGAAAATCCTGAGGGAGGGCTACCTTCTTCAAGATTCGCAAAGTAGACACAACTGCTCGATTTATGGGGGAAAAGACGGACTGATAGAATACACATCAGCAGGAAGGGCACGCCTGGCTTAACATTTCAAAAGTGACTCTCAAAGCTTCTGTGGCAAGAGGACATAGGGAAAGCCTTTTAGAGCCTGACCTGCCCGCCTTGAATATATGGGCGAGAGGGGGATCGCAGGGTAGGGGGGACTGTACCTTAATGACAGTGGCTTGCTGTGTGCCAAGCACTGGGCTTTGCGTGTAAACTCAGTTACTCCTCACAACGAGGAGGGGAAGGTGGTGCTATTCTCACGTCCCTCTTTTACAGACGAGGAGATAGAAGCACAGGGGAATGAAGTGACTTGCCCAAGGTCATACAGAGGGTAAAGCCCAATTTGAACCCAGGCCCAGGCCCGTCACCCTCAGTCAGATCCTGAAGCTTTCTCCTGGGGACCTCTATCCTTTGGGGGGGGGAGGTTCTTGAAATACTGTAAGTACATAGGCTTCCCTCTTTCCTGCTTTAGCAGATCCCAGGGTTCAGAGTCCCAGGATGGGCACCTTGACATGCTGTCTGAAGACATGTGTCTTAGTTCTGCCCCTGCAGGGAGCATCTCTACGATTCAGGGCTTCACTCTGATTCTGTGCTGGTTATCTTCATCTTGATAATAGGAACTAAAGGCCTATCTTCCTCTTTCTTTTTTGTTTTTTTAATAAATTTATTTATTTTTGGCTACGTTGGGTCTTCGTTGCTGTGAGCAGGCTTTCTCTAGTTGAGGCGAGCGGGGGCTACTCTTTGTTGCGGTGCGCAGGCTTCTCATTGCGGTGGCTTCTCTTGTTGTGGAGCACGGGCTCTAGGTGCATGGGCTTCAGTAGTTGCAGCACGCGGCCTCAGTAGTTGTGATGCACGGGCTTAGCTGCTCCGTGGCATGTGGGATCTTCCCAGACCAGGGATCAAACCTGCATCCCCTGCACTGGCAGGCGGATTCTTAACCACTGCGCCACCAGGGAAGTCCCTATCCTCCTCTTTCAAAGAAAACCTATTACAGAAAATTTTAGGAACTCAATCATTAAAGTGTAAATGCCCGATAAGAGTCTCTGGCTTCCCCTCACCCTGGGGGTACTTGCTGCTGGTGGAAGCTTGGTCAGGAGTCAATGGGAAGCATGGCGGGGGGAGCAGGTGGGTTTAGGAGCATTGTTAAAACTGTTAAAATTACACCTAGAAGTGGCTGGTCAGCCCCCTCCGCCCATGAAGTGCTCTCTGTAGGACAAGCAAAGCGTTGTAATGGGGTAGGGGGAGGGGGGGCAGAGAGGCCATTAGTGGATGCTGAGGACTTTTCATGGTGGCTCCTCTCTGTATAGCAGAGAGTAGGAAAAGGTTAACCGCATGGTGGGTATTCTGAATCCCTTGTGGTTTCCTTTCAGGCTGCTCTGCCTCTTCCTGGCTTGGCCAGATCCCAAAGGGTGTGGTCCCTCCCTAATCTTGATTCTGGTTGTTTCTAGGGTTGCAGCAGTGGGGGTGGCGGTTCCAATTTGGGCTGGTCCCCGAGCAGAGGCGGGAGTGGTGGGGTGATGACGCGCAGAGCCCTGGAGGCTCAGCTCTTGAAACACACCGGTGCTCACGACAAAGACAGAAAGTGACACTGAATGAGCACTTACTGTATACTGTGGGCCAGACTCCATGCTACGCCCTTTACACATGAACTCATATATTCCACACGACGAGCCAATGAGGGAAGTGGTATGACTCCCATTGTATAATTGAGGGAACTGGCATCAGTAAAGAGGCTGAGTCGTAGGGCTGCAGGCCGCTAAGATGTGAGCGGTGACAGAGTGGCTGGAGGGTCACAGGGACAGCTGGACAGCGGCTGATGCTAAATGAAACCTAGTGTGGGCACTCAGGCCATGGACAGATAAGGAGAGGCCAGACATCTGTGGAGCTGACCCTCATGCAAGTCCCACGATAGGCTTTTGTGATAGAATGAATTCACGTGTGTTTGGGGATCTGTCTGGCTTCTGGCCTCTGTGGCCGTGAAGAGGAAAGCACATTACCATTTCTGGCCTAGGATTTGGGATCAGATCCAGCAATACTGATTCCTTCAGTATACCCACTTGCAGGGTAACCTGGATTTCTATCCCCTGCTTCTGTGAAGAGAGGTGGTGAACAGGTAAGGATCAGCTCAGAATAAGAAGGGAATAGTTAGAGGTTTAAGAGGCAGCCTTGAGTCACAGTTGTGAGTTCTGATTCTGCCCCCTTATTAAATCTGTGGGCTCTTGGGCAAATTACCTCACTATCCTGAGCCTCAGTGTCCTCATCTGTAAAATGGGGTTAATGAAATTATCTCCCCTCAGGGCGCTTGCGAGGGGTGAATGGGGCGGGCGGCAGGTAGAAAACGCATAACACAGTGCCTGGCTGGCACTTAACAGATCCTCATAAACGTTAGCTATTACGTTTATTGTTTTTGTGTGCATTTTTCTCTGCCAGATTACTTAAGGATCATATCCAAAATTTAAAGAGTAAAATAAAATAGAATGAGATGGTTGGACTAGACCATCTCTCATCTCTCCTGACTCAGGAACTATTTCACAGTAAAATATAATTTTACAAACCCCCATGAGAATTATTTGGGCTATATCATAATTTTCTATGGTCCATGAAAAAGGAAGTGTTTTTAAGTCAAATGTACTATTTTTTTAAAATTAATTAATTAATTTATTTTTGGCTGGGTTGGGTCTTTTTTGTGGCGAGCGGGGGCTACTCTGCGTTGGGTTACGCGGGCTTCTTGTTGCTGTGGCTTTTCTCGTTGCAGAGCACAGGCTGTAGGTGCGTGGGCTCAGTAGTTGTGGCTCACAGGCTGAGTCGTTCCGTGGCATGTGGGATCTTCCCGGACCAGGGCATGAACCTGTGTCCCCTGCATTGGTAGGCAGATTCTTAACCACTGTGCCACCAGGGAAGCCCCCTAAATCAAATGTACTATTTTTAATAAGTGTATTATTTCCAAAATTTCCCTAACATTTATTTTATTTAAATTATATGCATAATATATAAAAACAAATTTTGACTTCTCCCCACTTTACAGTGGCATATGTGCTTGATTTGCTTTAAATTCATGACAGAAGAAAATGCATGGTTGCTGAACAAATTTTAAAGTGATGTTTTATGGGGGGGCCAAATAGACATTAAAATAGAATGAAATGGGGAATTCCCTGGTGGTCCAGTGGGTAGGACTCAGCGCTCTCACTGCCAGGGGTCCAGGTTCAATCGCTGGCTGGGGAACTAAGATCCCGCAAGCCCTGCGAGATCACTGTCATGAGTTGGGGGTTGGCATTCTTGCATTTGATGCTTAAAAGTCTGATTTGTAGGGCTTCCCTGGTGGCACAGTGGTTAAGAATCCACCTGCCAATGCAGGGGATGCGGGTTTGAGCCCTGGTCTGGGAAGATTCCACATGCCACGGAGCAACAAAGCCCGTGCACCACAACTACTGAGCCCACGTGCCACGACTACTGAAGCCTGTGCGCCTAGAGTCTGTGATCTGCAACAAAGAGAAGCTACCACAATAAGAAGCCCATGCACCACAATGAAGGGTAGCCCCTGCTCGCCTCAACTAGAGAAAGCCCGTGCGCAGCAATGAAGACCCAACACAGCCATAAATAAACAAATTTTTAAAAAATCTGATTTGTACTTTAAAAGAGAATGTTATGTTTGTTGTATGGTAAGATAAAATAGCTCTCAGGTCCCTATTTGCAAGCACCTCTCTGCATATGCCTTGCAGGTATAGATTACCTTTATGCCCAACACAGGGAAAGAAAGAGTACATATTATTTTCTCTTTCTCTTTTTCTTTTTTGCGGTATGCGGGCCTCTCACTGTTGTGGCCTCTCCCGCTGCGGAGCACAGGCTCCGGACGCGCAGGCTCCTGGGCCCAGCCGCTCTGCGGCACATGGGATCGTTCCGGACCGGGGAACGAACCCATGTCCCCCGCATTGGCAGGTGGACTCTCAACCACTGCGCCACCAGGGAAGCCCTATTTTCTCTTTTTAACATTTTGTAACTCACAAGAATTTTTATGACAAGGTATATAAGGAATTTGATCAGATAAATGCAAATGATAAATCTTAAGACTTATCTGCGGAGGAGTCATCATCTTCCTTCTCCTATTTCCTTGTGTATTCGACCTCAGTGTTCACTTTGATTCCTTTATTTAATCATTGGTTCATAAGAGGTATAAATTAAACAATACAAGATTAAGAATAAGACCAATGTAAAACCTTGCATCAGCCAAAGCCACTCCAGTGGCCAAATGATGAACAGCCTGGTTGGGGGTCATGAGGTTATTGTTTGTTTGATCACTACTAACTGCTGCTTTTGATTCTTCCATTTATTTTATTTTATTTAAAAAAATTTTTTTGGCTGTGCCATGTGGCTTGCAGGATCTTAGTTCCCCAACCAGGGATCGAACCCAGGACCCTGGCAGTGAGAGTGCCAAGTCTTAACCACTGGACCACCAGGAAATTCCTGATTCCCGTGTATCTTAAGAAGCTCTCACCCTGAGAAAAATATCTTTTAAATGGCAAAATAATTATTCACTAATTTTTCAAAAAATGAAAACATTCTAATAATGTGAACCTTCTGGAACACCTTCTTCCCTGTTGGGAAGAGCTGGTGGAAAGTAGTGGAAAGACAGACCCCGGCTTGACTCTTGTCTTTGCCATTTACCTGCTGTGTCTGAGCCTTGGTGGCCTCATCTGTCCAATAAGTATTACGTGACAACTTAGAGAAGGTCCATGAAGCACCTCACTCCCCCCTGGTCCTCAGCAGGCTCCCATCTCCTGCTTTTGGCTCCATCAGATTCCCCAGGATCCAGGCAGATACACGGAGACACATAAAAGATGGACTCATTGAACTCTGACAGAGGCAACACTGTGAATGCAGCTGTGATTCTCAAAGAGGAACTCTGGAGTGGCCGCAACCCCCAGAGAGGAAGGCAGGGGGGCTTTGGTGGGAGGGACTGCTTCTGACTCACTGGGTAAGCAGATAAGGGGCCTCCCCTGTGCAGGTGGGAGCAGGTGGGGGAGGAGAAGAGAAGCAGCAAAACCCACAGGACGCCCAACCCACCCATGTTGTCTCTTCTGCCCGAGATCCCACAAACATCCTCCCCATTTGGATGGGATACCCACAGCTTTCCTTCCCACGCCTGGGTCTAATGACACTGGGGAGGATCCTCCCCACCTGACCTACCCCACTGATCTGCCCTGGTCTGCTATTTTCTTTCCTTTGGGGTCTTCGCTGCATGGGGGTGAGGGCAGGACACACCCCATGCTCTGTGGACCCTATCTCTCCAGGATATGGTGGGAATAGGGAATAATGGTCTTGTCCTTTTCTGCTGGAAGAGGGCTGACCCTGGAGCTTGCATTGCACCTTACTGCTTACGAGGCACTTCCCACAACTGTTTTCCTGTTTGATTCTCACCACAATGTACCGTGGTTCTGGATTCAGACACACCCGGGTTTGGGTCTTGGCTTTGCCACGTGACCAGCTGTGTGAACTTGAGCAAGGTCTTAAGCCCGTGTCAGCTTCAGTTTCTCACCTCTTAAATGTGGGTAGTGACAGCATCTCTCCCACAGGCTGCTGTGAGGATTGAAAAAGGTAAGTCTTCAGGGCTAGCAGAGCTCCAGCATATGGTGCTAGAAAGTTCAGTAAATGTTAACTTCAGAAAATAAACAAGCACCCCTTTGAGACAGGTAGGTAATGCTACCATAGCTTCATATTTAGAGTTGAAGACACTGAGGTTGAGAAAGGTGATGTGGCTCAGCCAGGGCCTCCTGACTAATTGGTGAGGGAGACTTGGGTCTTCCACAGGATTCGGTGATGGACAGCACAAGCTTTGGAACCCGCAGAGCAGGACCCAACGCTGGCTCCTCTCTTCGTCGGCCATGTGACCTTGAGCGAGTACCCATTGCCTTTGAGCCTTGGTTTTCCTCCTCTGTAGGGTAGGACAGCCTGTCTCCCTTCAGAGTGCCCTTGGTGTCTCCCGGCTCAGAGACTTTGCGCAGGGGTGGGGTGGAAAGCAGAAGCTGTTGGAAGACAGCCCTTCTTCCTGTCCTTTGTGAAAAACCTAAGAAGGTTAAGCTGGTGTCCCAGGTGGGTAGGGAGAGAAGAGCCAGCATCTGTGATCGAAAGCCGAGGAGAGAGGAGAGATGGCCCCACACAGGGAGGGGACCAGAGGTCATGGGTCCTTGAGTGTTGGGGACCTGGGCTCTGGCCTGGAAGTGCCTTGGGGAGACGGTGGGACCTCTGGGGAAAGTTGCCAGGTGGCATACCCTGAGGGTGAACCCAAGACACAGGGGATTCGAGCCTTGGCAAAGAATCCGGGCTCCAGGCTGGACTTCAGAGGATCCAACCCATTTGGACAAGGGGCATTCACCAAAGGAGGAGCCTGGGTGGCTTCTCTCACCCTGTGCTCTGCAGGTGACCCTAAGAGTTGATGTGTGATGCTTGAAGGTGGGGGTGGGGGCGGGGGAAGCTCCGTACACACTGAGGTTCAGTTACTGACCAGTTCAGGAGGATGGGGGCTCAGAGTCTTATTGAATGGGCTTTAATAAGAATGAATAGGGACTTCCCTGGTGGTGCAGTGGTTAAGAATCCGCCTGCCAACGCAGGGAACACGGGTTCGAGCCCTGGTCCGGGAAGATCCCACATGCCACGGAGCAACTAAACTAGACCCATGTGCCACAACTACTGAAAGCCGCGTGCCTAGAGCCCATGCTCCACAACAAGAGAAGCCACCGCAACGAGAAGCCCACGCACCGCAACCAAGAGTAGCCCCGGCTCAACGCAACTAGAGAAAGCCTGCGTGCAGCAACGAAGACCCAGCACAGCCAAAAAAAAAAAAAAAAAAGAACGAATCAAAGAACATTTTATGCATATCTGAGAGCGTGAGGTAAGATTCATAGATGCAACAAGATGAGGAAGGAAGAAAAGAGACTGGCGCTGAGGGCTCTGCTCAGCTGAGCCGGGCTGCCATTTTCCCACCTTAACCCGACCTTAACAAGCCAAAGGATGAAGGACATGCTTCACTGATAGAAATTGATGCTTGGCCCCAGGGCAGGTTAGGGGCCGTCTCGAGGTGAGCCAGAAGGCGGATGCAGAGCTGGGGCCAGAGTCGTCGGGTGCCACCTCCCAGGCCTCCCCAGATTCCTTCCCAGCCCCTCCCCCACCTCAGTCCTGGTCTTTATGCCCTGAAGGTGTCTACATGCCACCCGTTCCAGGGAAAAGCAGCGCGCAGCCTCATTTATCCTCATCTCTAATCCAGGGCCAGAGCAGGTGGAGTCAAGATCAGAATCTCCACCTCAGCCACCTGCTGAGCCCAGCACAGGTACCCATCCTAGCGCCGGTATCATCCCATCGACACTCCCACGAGCCTGTGACTGATGGTCCCGGGCCCAAATTTCTCAGAAGAGGAAGCTGAGTGGGAGAGAAGTGGAGTGATTTGTCTGAGGCCATAGGGCTACTAGAGGCTGCGCTGGGGTTCGCACCTGGGCACTGACCCCAGAACACACTTGTCAACACTACTGTTCGCTGAGTGGAACCTCCAGGGAAGTGGACCCCTAGCCTCCTGGGTCTAGCGTGGACTAGACTACACTACGTTACCGAGCTGCCTCAACCGGGCAAGCTGCATCTCTCTGTGCCTCAGTTTCCCCACCTGTAAAACAAAGGCTGGGACTCACCAGATGGTCTTTTCCAGCCTTAGTCTTTTGGGGTTTATTCCTGGCCCACCATCGGCTGTTTAGGCCTGTACCTTGTAAGGCAGGAGGGCCTAGTGGTTGAAGAGTGGGCCATGGAGCCAGAATGCCTAAGTTCAAGACCAGAGCTCTCATTTAACGCCCATATGACTTCAGGTAAGTCGCCGAGCCCCCGTCTGTAAAGTGCGGAATGGTTTAGACCGTCGTGAGGATTAAATAAACATGAAAGGCCCTTAGCGCAGCACCTGGCACGCAGCGAGGCCCTCTGCGGGCTGTGATCGTCACCTTGTGTCCTGACTTGGGCGCACATGAATGCTGAGAGCTGATTCTTGTCCTGTCCAAGGGTGAGGACGGCACCAGCCCTGGACCTTCCAGGGGTTGGTCCTCCAAAACCTCAGGAGTCCTCTACAACATCAATCCCCTGGCCCCAGGCAGTCGCACCCAGCTTCCTACAACCCTGGAGGGAAGGGGTAAGGTAAGAACACAGGTTTTCTGGAATGAGGAAGAAGCCCAAAATAAGACAACAGAAAAAGCTACTCACGGTTGTCCCTGGCTGAGCTCCCTGACCCAGCTGGATGTTGAGGGGTCCTGGCAGTTGTGTGTCTAAGGCCCAGCCCTGGGTCCCAGTCAGAGCTCCTGTGGGGCTGCTGCCCTCAAACCAGCGTTCTCTTGCTTTTGCTTTCTCACAGATGAGTGAGTGTGGGCAGCTCTGGCCTTCCGTCCCTGTCACCACTTCCCCTCTGGGTACCCAGTGTCACAAGGTCCTTGCCCTTACAGTTGAATTGTTTCTCATGGGGATCTCTGGCCAGGGCATAGGCCCTGGAGTCATGGGATTTGGGATCCAACCCAGCCTAGCTGTTATGATCTTGAGCAATTCACTCAACCTCCCTAAACCTTAGTTTCTTCACCTGTAAAATGGGGATAATGCACCCATTTTTTTTTTTTTATACAGATCACCTAAAAGGACATTCCATTCTAATGCTCTTCCCCACCAGACTAGAGCTTTGAAATCCAAATGCCTACAGGCACCAGGCAGATAACATAAATGGGTGAAGGATGCTGGTAGGGGGCAGTAAGGAGTGGTGGGGACTGCAGGGGAAACGGGGAACACATCTCTCAGCTCCAGGCAAGCCTTGCTACTTGGGAGTGCAGTCCCGATTGCTAGATGTTCCAAGCATTTGGAAGATGTACCACATTTTTCAACAGATACTAGAAAACCTGACTTTTATGTAGTGGCTTCCAATTTTAGAATGTTGACCACAAAGTCAAATCTTCTAAAAATGCTAAGTGGGTCAAATCATTTTCAGTTTATGTTTGCTGGACCATGCGATCCCGGAGGGCAGGGAGTGTGTAGCCAGTGCCCAGTCCGACACCTGATACAGTTCAAACTATTCTCACACCTGTTATGAGCTAGAATATTTAATGAGAACCTACTTCTCCTTAGGGATACAAAGATGAGTACAATAAAGTTCTCACCCCCTAGGGTAATGGCCTTTAATTATGTCATCAGATCTTTTCACCTAATGCCCCCCACCCTCATACACACACACCTCAGACCCCAAGGCATAGATCTGGGCCAGTAATTCTCAAGAAGGGAGATTTTGCCCCCGAGGTGGAGTTACTAGATTCAGCGAGTAAAAATCTAGGATGGTAATATTTGAGACATACATATACTAAAAATCATTTGTTGTTTATCTGAAATTGATATTTAGCTGGCCATTCTATATTTTATCTAGCAACTCCACCCAGAGGGGACCTCTGGCAATATCTGAAGATGTCACACCGAGAGGGGATCCTACTGACATCTAGTGGGTGGAAGCCAAGAACGCCGCCAAACATCCTATCGTGCGCAGGACACAGGAATTATTCAGCTCACAATGTCCATAACACGGAGGTGGAGAAATGGCTCTAGAACCAGCCCAGGTCCCTTCTGAGCAAACCCCACTCTGGGAGGCCCTTCATTTGATGACAAGTCTTTTGGGGAGTCCTCTTGTGCCTTTCCTAAGAGCAAGTAATTGACAGTAAGGATGGGAAGAGACCCTGGGATGCTAAGAAAGAGGAAAAAGGAGACAGGAGGTAGCTGGGGTGTGGGGGCCACCTGCAACCTACATCAGACTTCTGTCTGGACCGGAATTGGAGAACACCAAGGTTGAGCTGGCAAAGATCCAGCAGATGCTTCCATGACACTGACTCCCAGACCCCTGGTTTTGAGGAAACCCCATCATGAAGAAGAAAGGGGAGGTTGACCCCAAAGCCTGCTCTCCATCGCAGCCCAGAGAGTGGAATGGCAGGCTGAATGCATGAATGAGGAATAAATGAATGAATGAATGAAGAAAAGAAGGAAGCTACTTAAAGGCTAAGGTGGAAAGAACACTGGGAATCTGGGTTCTAGTGCGGTTCTGCCACTGCCTGGCTGTGTTACTTCCTTTGTCTGGCCTCGATTTCCCCACTTCTAAAATGATAGGTGCTTCTATAACTTGCGTGTGTATCAGAATCACCCGAAGGGCTTGTTAAAACACAGATTGCTGGCCCACCCCACCCCAAGTTTCTGACTAAAGTATTCTGGGGTGTGGCCTGGGAATCTGAATTCCTAACAAGTTCCCAGGTGATGCTGCTGGTCCTTGGCCACACCTTGGGCAGCACTGGACAACGTGATGGATAAGGGCCCGTCTTGCTCGGTCGGTCCAGATCTCCAAGTCCTCTGGCTATCGTGGGCAGGGCTGAGGGGGCCCACGCAGGAAGTCGGTTCTGCTTTTCCCCAGGGAGGGCTAGGTGCACCTGCAGGGGAGGGTCCAGGAGTCGGTTTTTTCAGTTCCTAGTGGACAGCTTCCCCCGGCCCTTGTTCTGTGAGACACTGCCATCTACTGGACGCATCTGCCCATAGTTGGGCCCAGAGCACTGCCATATTTGGGGCCTGATTGAAGGAGGAACATTCCTGGGTCGTGTCTTTCCTACCAGGCTTCAGGGAAGCCGCCTTGGTAACTTCTAGGCCATCTGACTCTTTCAGAGGACTCAGCTTCCAGTATACAGGGCACCTGAATTAACCTGGGAAAATAAAAATAAAATGCTCTGGCAAGCTTGTGGAATAACATTTTCACCAAACTGTTGCTATTTTCTGCTTAAAAAAACCCTGACGTACAATTATCTTAATCTACTAAATGCAGATATTGGTGGTGATACTTACACGGAAAAGGATTTGTGTATCTTTGCAAGTTTTTACTACTAGCACCCTTTTAGGTGGTTGCATAATGCATGCTTAAGTCATGGTTATTCACTTACCAAACTGGGCAAAAAAAACAATAGCAATGATGGAAAGCCTGTGATGAGACACTCTTGTACATTTAGTGGGAATATAAGCTGAAAGTAAGTGGAACTAGGTTCTCCAGTGTGGTGGGTGGTTTGAGTGCAGTCTCTGGAATTGGGCTAGTCTTAGGTTTACATTCTGGTTTGGGGAGAATCTACAGTTGCTCAGTCAAAGCACTTTCTTTTTTTTGGTCTCAATTTTTTCAACCAGGAATGAGGAACCAGGTCCCAGTCAATGTTTCTCAAACTTTAACTTCATCAGACTCTCCAGGAGAACTTATTAAAGTACAGAGATGCTGTACAGATGGCCAATAGGCACATGAAAGATGCTCATCATTGCTAATTATTAGAGAAATGCAAATCAAAACTACCATGAGGTACCACCTCACACCTGTCAGAATGGCCATCATTAAGAAGTTTATAAATAACAAGTGCTGGAGATGGTGTGGAGAAAAGGGAACCCTCCTACACTGTTGGTGGGAATGTAAGTTGGAGCAGCCATTATGGAAAACAGTAAGGAGGTTCCTCAAAAACTAAAAATAGAGTTACCATATGATCCAGCAATCCCACTCCTGGGCATATATCTGGACAAAACTATACTTAAAAAAGATACATGTACCCCTATGTTCATAGCAGCACTATTGACAGTAGCCAAGACACGGAAACAACCTAAATGCCCATCAACAGAGGAATGGATAAAGAAGATGTGGTACATAGATACAGTGGAATACTACTCAGCCATAAAAAAGAACAAAATAATGCCATTTGCAGCAACGTGGATGCAACTAGAGATTATCATACTAAGTGAAGTAAGTCAGAAAGAAAAAGACAAATACCGAATGATATCACTTATATATAGAATCTAAAATATGACACAAATGAACCTATCTACAAAGCAGAAACAGACTCACAGACATAGAGAACAGACTTGTGGTTGCCAAGGGGGAGGGAGGGTGGGGAGGGATGGACTGGGAGTTTGGGATTAGTAGATGCAAACTATTACATATAGAATGGATGGACAACAGTGTCCTACTGCACAGGGAACTATATTCAATGTCCTGGGATAAGCCATAGTGGAAAAGACTATAAAAAAGAATGTATATATCTTTATACACACACACAACTGAGTCACTTTGCCGTACAGCAGAAATTAACACAACATTGTAAATCAACTATACTTCAGCTGAGAGAGCCCTTGCCATGTCTCAGGAGGTTGACACAAAGGAGGTTGTGCCTCTCGGCTCTGCTGATTGTTCCTTGAAGGAATGAGCTCAAGTGGCCAAACCATATGACTTTTCAAGAGATACCCCAAATCTGGAATTCCTTGATTTTTTAATCAAACATGTGTTTAATTAAACAAAAAACACATCTTCAGCCCGGATCTATCCTGCGGGCCTCCAGTTTGCAACCTCTGCCTAAGGACCCTTCTGGCTCTGCATTTCCATGTTGTCCCATCCTCTCCCTCTCCAGCCCTCCCAGTGAGGATAGCTGGTAATTTCTCATAGATGAATGCACGCACATCCCCTCCCCAAGGGTACCTATTCTTCCCTTTTCCAAGGTATTGCCTTTGTATGTCAAAAGAAGGGGACGTGTGACTCCGCATCCACTCACAGCTAACTCTGAAATGCATCAGACCCCACCTTTGCTATTCGTTGGGTCTTTTTTTCTGATTATGAAATTAAACAGAAGTCACAGACAATGTCCACATATGTGCAAGTTAAAAAAAAGAGAGAAGCAGAATAAGACGTGTGGCATACTACTATTTTTGTAGATTAGAAAACACTTACACACAGAAAACAATACAACATATTTTACAAGGATACATTTAAAGTCAAGGTTATTTGGTGACCAAAGAGGTACCGCATAGAGGTTACCTGTAGTGGAGAGGGAGGGGCAGAGGGGAGCGCAGGAGGAAGGGGGATAAAAGAAATTCAGTACATCAATGAATCAGTTACCTGCGAGGAGGGTACCCTAGACTGGAGGGGGCTACTTAAGACAGTAAACTCACCCAAGGGGCCCCCCTAAAGGTGTAATAATTCTCATTACAGACATTTGGGAAATTTAAAATATATGTGAGGGAGAAGACAAAAATGCCTGCCTCCGATCCCTCTGCAGGGAACCAGAGAGCCACTGCTAGCTTTCTGATCTTTTGCTCTCGGCTGCCGCAAGTCCAGGCCAGAGGTGCTGAGGGCCTCAGCATGCCTGTGGGGGCCTTGGGGACAGAGGAGAGAGGACGGCTAAAAAGATGAATTAGAGGGTGGATCAACAGAGCCTGAATTTGGAGCCAAACTTTGGGCTCTGGTGCCCAGGCGAAGCATGTGGGTCTTTCCATCGGCTCTTTGCCCTGGGGGGCAGAGCCCAGCCAGCAGGGAAACAATTAGCTCTATAAATAACAGCGTTGGCAGGGGCTGAGGGCAGATCTGAGCCTGCTAGGCTCAGGGACCTGAGAGAGTTTAATAGTAGCCTCGTCTCTCACCATGGGGCTCAGACAGCAGTGCAAGTGCAGGCAGATAACCTCTGGGCTCCCGATCAGGACCTGTGGCAGGCGTCTTCAGTAGCAGAGTACTGGATTTGGATTTTCCAACTGGGTCTGGCCATGAGAAGCAACGCAGCGCGGTGGTTAAGCATCTGGGCTCTGAAGCGGATGGACCTGGGCGTCCATTCCCAGTTCTGCCACTGAACAGCTGTGTGACCTTGATCAAGTTACTTAATTTCCTTGAACTTCAGTTTTCCTTTGTACTAATTAATGCTCCCTAGCAACTAAATGCAAGAAACGGAAAGCACCATATAAATATCAGGGACAACTGTAAACACAAGGTTAATAAGACAGATATAGATGCCATCACTAAGACTCTCTCCCCGACCAAACTGTAGACAGGCTCCTCGGAGTCCCCTTTTCAACTAGGCCTTGATGTTGGTCCCTGTCCTGCCTTAGGCCTGCCCAGCCCAGTCTTAGCAAAGAAGGCTACTAAGTCATCCTCCTCTCCCACCATTGATATCTTTCAAATTCCTCATCCCCCAACTTTGTTTTGTTTTTTGGCCGCGTGGCATGCAGCAGCTTAGTTCCCTGACCAGGGACCTGCAGCGGAAGTGCGGAGTTTTAACCACTGGACCACCAGGACTGTTCCCTCATCCCCCAACTTTGCTGTCTCAGTCCTTGGCCTGCCTTTAGCAAGAATCCCCCTACCCTCAATATCTCTTCTTAGTAACTTTCAACCCACTGGCACCCTCACCCTGCGCCTTGGCTTTAAATCCCCAGCTGCCTTTGCTGTATTTGGAGTTGAGCCCCATCTCTCTTCCCTATTGCAATATTCCTATTGCAGTATTTCTGAACAAAGTTTTCCTTACCATTTTAACAATTGTCAGAATAATTTTTCTTCAATGTCCCCAATCAGAACAAAAAATTTAAAAGTTAACCCAAGAGAAAACCATCGTCGGGCAGTAAATCCTACATTCCCATCGTAAACTTCATACTATCCCAGTACCTGGCGCAAATGCCCAACCCACGGTGGGCGCTCAACAAGTATGTGTTGAATGAGAAAATGGGGAGTGTCCCCGGGGAGGGAAAAATAATGGGAATCATAGTGCTTAAGAGCTGAGTTCTATCTGCTCCCTTAGCTCAGGGGGTGGGATGCTTTGTGGAAGAGCACCAGGGGTCAAGAGATCTGTGTCCGGTCCCCAGGGCTGCCCTAGCTCTCGCTATGAGCCCCAGTCCCCTCATCTGTGAAATGAACAGGCTGGTTTAGTAAAAGTTAAAAAAAAATTTTTTTACCGTAATCCATGAAAAATTCATTTTACATTATGACCCATTACATTTCTAACATTTATACTCGGCCATAAAAAAGAATGAAATAATGCCATTTGCAGCAACATGGATGGTCCTAGAGATGACATGCTGAGTGAAGTAAGTCAGACAGAGAAAAACAAATATCATATGATATCGTTTATATATGGTGTCTAAAACAAATGTTACAGATGAACCTATTTACAAAACAGAAATAGAGTCACAGATGTAGAAAACAAACTTATGGTTACCAGGGGGGAAAGGGGGGGAAGGGATAAATTGGGAGCTTGGGATCAACATATACACACTACTATATATAAAATAGATAACTCATAAGGACCTAGTGTACATCACGGGGAACTCTTTTTTTCTTATGGAATAACTTTTATTTATTGAGCTTTTTTTAAAAACATCTTTATTGGAGTATAATTGCTTTACAATGGTGTGTTAGTTTCTGCTGTATAACAAAGTGAATCAGCTATACGTATACATATATCCCCATATCTCCTCCCTCTTGCGTCTCCCTCCCACCCTCCCTATCCCACCCCTCTAGGCGGTCACAAAGCACCGAGCTGATCTCCCTGTGCTATGCGGCTGCTTCCCACTAGCTATCTATCTTACATTTGGTAGTGTATATATGTCCATGCCACTGTCTCACTTTGTCAGCACAGGGAACTCTTCACAATACTCTGTAATGACCTACGTGGGAAGAGAATCTAAAAACTAGTGGATATATGTGTATGCGTAACTGATGCACTTTGCTGTACAGCAGAAAGTACCACAACATTGTAAATCAACTATACTCCGATAAAAATTAATTTAAAAAGAAAGATGAACATCCAGGACACAATACGACATTGACCCAGCTGTCCTTCCTCCCCCTCCCCCATATCCTTTAGTTTTGTGGGTCTTTCCAAGGGAAATCAAAGTGAATCATGCAAGACCATCTTAAATTGATTTCGTCACTTCTCTCAGGACCTTTGCTTCCTGCTCTGGCGAAGAGCATATGAATTATGAGCTGTGTGGAGCTGAGGCTATGCCAACGTCAGGTGAGGTTGTTGAACATGCATAGTGTGCTCATCCTCTCTGAATTATTTGAAATACAGAGCCAAGTGATTACCATATCAATATTTCCTTCACACGCTCTGTGATGGAGTTTGCTGGTCAAAACGTCATTATTTCTTTGTTGGACAGTTTGAGATTTGATATCTAAGTCTTTGAGATATTCCAAGTTTTCCATTAGCTTTTGTGGCAAGCATTAGTAAAAAAGGAAAATTGTACTTAAATAGCAATTTAATTACTTAAATAACCAACTATCTAAAAATAATAATAATAACATTTACATGCTATGAATAAAATTACAGCATCAATTTCATGTAACAGTAATAATCCTCTTTATTCTCTTCAAATCTACTCTGTTTTATTCTTTAAAATGTTATTTGTAGCCAAAAACATAATTTTTAATCACCCACAAACTGAAATTTGCAAACACTTGTTAGAGGGCCTCCTGTCCGGGTCTGGAATTCTGACCTGCCTGCATATCACTGCCTCTGCGTCTTTGGTTATGCTGTCATCCCAGCCTGTAGTGTCCTCTCCCTCCTGCTTCTCTGTCTGATCTTGACTCCTTCCTCCAGGCCTAACCAAATCCTTTCCCCTATGGATCTTCCCTGCTAGGTCACAAATCCCACTTCTCAATCTGTTTTTGGTTTTGTTTTCTTCTTGAATGGTTACATCTGTCAAATAGCTGGTAGGTATTTCTTTGCCTACTTCTGTGTCTAGAACTGTGCTTGGGTCTGTGGAGGAGTCCAAAAGGCACATGTGATCAGCAAGACATAGGGAACAGGGAACAGGAGAACGCAGCCTGGGTGGGGTGGGGGCGGTTTGAGTAGCGGGCGATGTCCTGGAGGAGTGGGGAGGGCAGAGAACCCTCTTTTCACTTCCCAATTCAGAGAAATGCAGAGAGGGCAAAGAGAGTTAAGGCTGAGGACAAAATGAGCCCGAAGGCAGGGGAGGAGCAGGAAGGACCCTTCTTTAAACAAAGAGGAGGCAGCGCCCAAGGCCTCCATGCAGGGTCAAGGGAAGTGGGTCAGAGGGAGGCCCTTCCTGATGCCTGACTGGCTGGGCCCGGTGATTAAGTAATCTTAGGGTCAGCAAAGGTGGTTTCCACTCTGGGCAGATTCCAAAGTGTCCAACTGGCTGGACACTCCTGACTCAGAGTTGGCTCAAGAAGCTGTCGATAGGTTTATCTTGAACCTTCTGAGAAAAGAAAGTTGACTGGACTATTTCACGTTTTTTAATCGTAGACTGAATAGCAATAAAGATTCTCTCCTCGACCAAATTCTACTCAGGCTCCCCTGAATTTTTCAATCAGGCTTCAACTTTTGGACTTTCATGTTCATCTCTGCGCTGTCCAATTTTAGCAAGAATTCTGTGAGGTTGGTTTAGTTAGAATCCCCCATCCTCCATGTCTGATCTCCCTCCATATCTAATTGGCTTCCTCAGCCTCCACCAGCCCCAGGTGATGTCTGATCGCCCTGGCCGGCCTTCAGCAGGAATCCTGTTAGGGCAGTTTAGCCAGAAACCCACCCCTCACACCCCTTACTCCTGATGTTGCCTCTTAGTAATTTTCCATCCACTCACACCCACCCTGCCCCTTGGCTAGAAATCCCCACGTGCCCGTGCTGTATTCAGAGCTGAGTCCGATCTCTCTCCCGCTGCCAAAAACCATTGCAGTGGTCCCTACACTCATCATAATGCTCCCCTACCCCCAGCCCTTGAATAAAGCCTTTCTTACCATCTTTAACAAGTGTCATGAATAATTTTCCAATAGCTTTCAGGACCCATGAGAGGACATAGGAGACAGTCCACAAGCAAGGGGTTGTGGGGAATACCTGAATGGTTGAGGAAGCAACGGTGGAGGCAGGACTGGATTGGGGTTCAAGTTCTAGCTCTGCCTCATCCTGGCTGTGTGATCTTGAACAAGTCTGAGCCTTAGATGCTTCTCCTGTAAAATTAGAGGATGGGGTGGACCGCCCAGCTCTGATTTTCAGTAGGTACTTAGTAAACATGCATTGGATAAATGAAAGGAAAATAAAAACAACCCCCAGGTATTGAACCCTCACCGTGCACAGTTCTAGACACATAAGCAGACAAATAAATACCTACCAGCTAATTGACAGATATAACCATTCAAGAAAACAAAAACAAAAACAGATTGAGGGGACTTGCCTGGTGGTGCAGTGATTAAGAATCCACCTGCCAATGCAGGGGACACAGGTTCGAGCCCTGGTCCGGGAAGAGCCCACATGCCGCGGAGCAACTAAGCCCGTGCGCCACAACTACTGAGCCTGCGCTCTAGAGCCGACGAGCCACAACTACTGAGCTCCCGTGCCACAACTGCTGAAGCCCACACGCCTAGAGCCTGTGCTCCACAACAAGAGAAGCCACTGCAATGAGAAGCCCGTGCACCGCAACAAAGAGTAGCCCCCGCTCACTGCAACTAGAGAAAGCCCGCGCACAGCAACCAAGACCCAATGCAGCCAATAAATAAATAAATTAAAAAAAAAAAAAAAACCCAACAGATTGAGAAGCGGGACTTGTGACCTAGCAGGGAAGATCTATAGGGGAAAGGATTTGGGTAGGCCTGGAAGGAGTCAAGGCATAGAACTAAACTTTTCAACAAACACTTTTTCATTTGTGAGAAAATCTTCACAAGTCTTAGCAATAAAGATCATATATCCATATTACATTACATATGGAAATATAACATAGTCTTTCCTAGGAAGGAGTTAGAAGGAGGTCCAAGTGATTTGGCTGAGTTGAGGTCTACCATCCTTTGTGCCCTGGATTAAAATCTTCAAAGGGTCTTATAGGCCAGGAGGCAAATCTTCTACTTTACTTCATGATTTCCTGTCCTCCTGCTTTGATTTATGTTTCTTCAAAGCACTTACCAAGGACTTCCCTGGTGGCGCATTGGCTAAGAATCTGTCTGCCAATGCAGGGGACACGGGTTCAATCCCTGGTCCGGGAAGATCCCACATGCTGCAGAACAACTAAGCCCGTGTGCCACAGCTACTGAGCCTGCACTCCAGAGCCTGTGTGCCACAACTACTGAAGCCTGCAAACCCTAGGCCTTGTGTGCCGCAACCACTGAGCCAGTGTGCTGCAACTACCGAAACCCGAGCACCTAGAGCCCATGCTCCGCAACAAGGGAAGCCACCGCAATGAGAAGCCCGCACACCGCAACGAAGAGTAGCCCCCACTTGCTGCAACTAGAGAAAGCCCACGTGCAGCAACAGAGGCCCAGCACAGCCAAAACAAACAAACACTTATCATCTGACACCCACTATATAGTTTTTGAAATATCACCAAACACTTTATTTAAAAGGCTGACATTTACTATTACTCACTCATTCATTTATTCCAACGTTCAAAGTGATGTGGAATGCCTACTCAGTTCTCAAAGAGTTCTTCATTCATTCCTTCTACATTGCTCTTCTTTATGTGCATCCAAGTTTCTGACCTATATTTTACTTCTTTTTGAATAACTTCTTTCAAAATTTCTTGCAGAGAAAATCTGCTAGCAATTAATTCCCTCAGTTCTTGTTTGTCTGAGAGTCTTCATTTCTCATTTACTTTCGAAGGATAATTTTGCTGGATAGAATTCTAGGTTCATGGGCTTTTTTCTCTCAACACACTAAATTATTCACTCCACTCTCTTCTCACTTTCCTGGTTTGGGATGAGAGGTGTAATTATTATCTTTGTTCCTCTATAGATAAGGTATTCTTTCTATCCCACTATCCCCAACTTCCTGACACCTTTCAAGATTTTCTCTTTGTCTTTGGTTTTCTGCATTTTGAATATGATATGTCTAGCTGTGCATTTGGGGGTATTTACCTCACTGGATAAGATTTCTGTGCTTCTTGGATCTGTGGTTCAGTGCTTGTTATTAATTTTGGAAAGTTACCAGCCATTAATATTTCAAATATTTCTTCTACTCCATTCTTTCTTTCTTCTCCTTCTGGTAGTCCAAGTAAGCATATCTTATAACTTTTGATATTCTCTCATTGTTCTTGGATACTCTGACTTGCTTTTTTCTCTTTGCATTTTAATCCAGTTCAGCATTATGGTTTGAAAGCCAGAAACTTGTATTTATCCAAAGGTCCTTTCTGTAAATCTCTATATTTCACTTATTTGTTCATTTGTCTGTTTCTCTTCCCTAAAATATAAACTCCACGAGGGCAGGGATCTATGTCTATTTTGGTCACTTCTACATCTCCAATGCCTAGAATGGTGTTTGGTACATACTAGGTGTTCAATTGATATTTATTGAATGAACAAATGAGTGAATGAAGTAGCTGAACCTCAGAAAGGTTAAATAAAATGACTTACCCAATGTTATCCAGCCAGGAAGGGGCAGAGCTGAAATTCAAATCCATGGAGTCAACCCATTTAACTTCTATGTCATAACTGTCTCTTTTATTCAATGAATGTTTATAGAGATCCTAATTCCCATTGGGCCCCGTTCTAGGTGCTGGGGTTACAGCAGTAAACAAAACGAAGTCCTTGCCCTCATGGTGCTTGCATCCTAGTATCCTCTCATAAGAAAAGAGATGTAACTTTATAATATTGGGAAGGTGGATGCAAGGCCGAGAATTGAGTTGCAACTCCCAGTTGCATGCCCATGGTAGACATGACTAGTCGATAGAGGCCCTTATTCCTGCTGAGCCCAGTGCTACACACAATCCTCCACAATGCAGCACTACAGGCTGCCACTGTCCACTGGAGTTGGCACTGAAATAAACCTTATTTGCCATGTGTGAATAGGTGAATCAATAAGGGCATGAATCCCAGTCATGCACTGTGCAGCCAGAACCTCTGGAACCACAAATGCAAGGCCCATGGCTGGCCCAGGGCTTGGGGTTTCTTCCCACTGGTCCCAGGCAGTGTCTTCCTCTTTCCTTTTCCCAGCCAGTGACCTACCCTGGGGGAATGGAGGGCAAGGAGACTCACCAAGGTGCAGATCAGATCGAAAGGCCCTACAGGTGACCAGGTTATGTTGAAGCTGGGAGTGTAGCCTGGTGTGAGGAATGGGCATAGGCTCTGGAATGGGCAGCTCTGGGTTAAAATCACTGCTTCTCCATTATTTGTGTGGCTTCGGGCAAATCACTGCACCATTCTGAGCTTTAGTTTCCTCACCTGTTAAACAGGATAATGCTCTGGCTTCAAAGGGCTGACACGAAGATTAGATGAAATAATCTATATAAAGGGACCGGCTTAGTGCTTGACACATAGTAGGCACTCAACAAATGTTTGATGAGTGAACAAATGACTGCATGAGTGAATGAATGCACAAGTGTTCTAGCATGGAAGGTGGACACAAAAGCAAGACTGGCAGACTGCATTATCCAGAGACGACCTAAACAAAGTCTCCCATCTGTATGACTTCTCCCATTGAGAGGTGAGGTTTATGTCACCTCCTCTTGAAATTAGGAAGACTTTCATGATTATTTTAACTGAAGGAGTATGCCAGAAGTGATGCTATGTGACTTTCAAGGCTGGGAACCCTCGCTCTTGAACACTTCAGTTACCATGTAAAGGATCTGACAGCCCTGCGGTTGCCATGCTGTGTGGAAGCCCAAACTCACCCATGTGAAGAGACCACAAGGAGAGGCTGTGAGAGACCATGAAGACAGAGAGATGCCCAGTCGGCTTCATCCACCATCTGCCACCAGCAACCACATGAGAGACCGAAGTCAGTCTGCCCGGCCGATCCTTCCTGTATGCTGGACCCACAGAAACTTGGAGAGATAATAAAACCATTGCTGTTGCTTTAAACCATTAAGCTTTGGGGTGACTTATTAGGCAACAATAGTAACTAGAACCACAGGTAACTCAAATACTCTCCAATGAGTGCTATAATAGAAGTGTGCACTGTGTGTTTGAAAACACAGAGGAGGGAGCCATGAAAAGTAATTGAATGTACGACGTGAAGAAAGAAATTACACTAATACATCTAAGAGGATACACTGTCAAACTGAGTTGTTGTTGGAAGAAATCTTTACTTTATTTTTTATTTTATTGAAGTATAGTTGGTTTACAATGTTGTGTTAGTTTCAGGTGTACAGCCAAGTGATTCAGTTATGTATATAGATAGATAGATAGATAGATAGATGATAGATATAGATATACATATATTCTTTTACAGATTCTTTTCCCTTATAGGCGATTACAAAATATTGAGTACATTTCCCTGTGCTATAGAGTAGGTCCTTGTTGGTTATCTATTTTATTTATAGTGGTGTGTATATGTTAATTCCAACCTCCTAATTGATCTCTCCTCCACCCCTTTCCCCTTTGGTAGCCATAAATTTGTTTTCTATGTCTGTGGGTCTATTTCTGTTTTGTAAATAAGTTCATTTGTATCTTTTTTTTTTTTTTAGATTCCACATGTAAGTGATATCATATGATATTTGTCTTTCTCTGTCTGGCTTACTTCACTTAGTATGATAATCTCTAGGTCCATCCATGTTGCCACAAATGGCATTATTTCACTATTTTTAATGACTCAGTAGTATTCCATTGCATATATGTACCACATCTTCTTTACCCATTCATCTCTCGATGGACATTTAGGTTGCTTCCATGTCTTGGCTATTGTAAATAGTGCTGATGTGAACATTGGGGTGCATGTATCTTACCGAATTTATCTTTAGATGAAGGTTTTCTGATACGGGAACTCAAGGACAATCTCCATTCCATGCTGTCTTAGGAAACCTCCCTGAATTTCCATTGCCCCACCCCCAACCCCTTTTCCCAGACCTGGGGTCAAGTTCTGAACTCCCATAGCTTTTAGGCTGCTGAACAACAGAAAGAGCATTGGACTTGGTGTGAGAATTCTTGGGTTCAAGCCCTGGTCCACTGGCTACTAGCTGAATGATTCTGGGCAAGTCAGTTTGCCCAAGTCAGCTAAACCTCAGGCTCCTCATTTATGGAAGGGAAATGCTGTAACTGCTAATGTTATTAAATGCTCTGTACCTCCTGGGCTTTGAGCCCTTTAAACACACCACTTCCCTTAATCCTCACAACCACCCAGTGAGATACAGATTATCATCTCCATTTTCCCAGTGAGGAACCTGACCCAGAGACATTAAGATACTTGCCCAAGGCTGTGCATCATCTGAGTGGCAGGGCTGGGATTCAAAACCAGGCTGTCCAACTCCAGAGCTTGGGCTCTTAACATTGTGTTGACCCAGTGGGGTGGGGCGGAACTCAAGGAGAGCTTGTGAAAGTAAGGGAAAGTGCTTCTCAAGGAGAGCTTGTGAAAGTAAGGGAAAGTGCTTCTCAAGGAGAGCTTGTGAAAGTAAGGGAAAGTGCTTCTCAAGGAGAGCTTGTGAAAGTAAGGGAAAGTGCTTCTCAAGGAGAGCTTGTGAAAGTAAGGGAAAGTGCTTCTCAAGGAGAGCTTGTGAAAGTAAGGGAAAGTGCTTCTCAAGGAGAGCTTGTGAAAGTAAGGGAAAGTGCTTCTCTAAGTAAGGGAAAGTAGTGCTGTATGCAAAACGTGAAGAAACTTATTTATAGTTCTTTGTAGCTCCCTCAGAACACTTGGCTTGCTCTGCTGTACAGTGTACACAGTTGCTCTCATTTCTGACTCTTGTTGTCAAAATGCCTTAAAGGCAAGATCCATGTCTCATTCATCGCTGCACCCGCAAAGGATCCAATCCAGCTCCAAGGACCGAATTGGAGCTCAGGAAAAAAGAGTGGATGGAGGGAGTGGATTCCTTGTTTAAGCTGAAGGGCTAAGGCAATTATATCTGCTCATTACAGTGTAATGAAAACAAGAACACCTTTCAAAAACACATAAACATAACACAAAAACACACAAAACACATAAAAACACACAAAAACACATAAAAACACACAAAAACACATAAAAAAAATCTCAGTGTTCCTGAAACACTTCTAAACCACACTTTCTATCCTGGGCTTTAAAACTCAACGTATCATTTTCTCGAGTTTGCAGATGCGGTCTCAACAGAAGGGGAAGAAAGAGAAGCAGAGAGTCTTTATGGCTCCAGCAGACTTTCCCAGACACATTCCTCAGGGTAGGAAGAGGACCTTCTGTTCACAAGCAGCAGAATCTGACTGGGGAGGAGGTGGGGGAGAAGTTATTTGAACGCAGAACTCTCTCAGGCCCAGAGGTTCTGTGGAAACCTGTTTTTTCAAAGTTCTCTTGTGTGTGACCTGATCCAGAAACACTGGGGAAGTTCAAGAGATTTGATGTTATGAGCTGCCCATGAAGTTAGGTCCAAAAGCTTCCCTCAAGCTGAGGTTCTTCTTATAGAAGTCGTGAGAACTGGGACTTCCCCAGTGGCGCAGTGGATAAGACTCTGCGCTCTCAATGCAGGGGGGCCTGGTTAGATCCCTGGTCAGGGAACTAGATCCCACATGCATGCCGCAACTAAGAGTTCCCATGCCACAACTAAGGAGCCTGCCTTCTGCAACTAAGATGTGGTGCAACCAAATAAATAAATATTAGAAAAAAAAAAAAGAGGGCTTCCCTGGTGGCTCAGTGGTTAAGAATCCGCCTGCCAATGCAAGGGACATGGGTTTGAGCCCTGGTCCAGGAAGATCCCACATGCCGCAGAGCAACTAAGCCCGTGTGCCACAACTGCTGAGGCTGTGCTAGAGAGCCCGCGAGCCACAACTACTGAGCCCGCGTGCCTAGAGTCTGTGCTCTGCAACAAGAGAAGCCACCACAATAGGCCCGTGCACGGCAACGAAGAGTGGTCCCTGCTCGCCACAACTAGAGAAAGCCCGTGTGCAGCAACGAAGACCCAACGCAACCAAAAAAAATAAATAAATAATAATTTTAAAAAAAAGCTAAAAAAAAAAAAAGAAAAGAAAAGAAGAAGTCTGGAGAGCCTATACCATTTCCAGTGTAGCAAGAAGGGAAATTCTTCAACATGTTTGTGTTAGTGGGCTTGTCACTCATTTTCCACAGTGAGTAGCGAACTTCCTTAACAAGTTGACATTGAACCAAAATAGGATTCATTTGACGAGTGCTAAACGCAGGTGAAAGAGCTCATTCTTCTGCTCATGAACAGTCATCTGAGACTTTTGGCAATTTTAAGCTCTAAATTATAACCGATAACATTTGACATTCACCTGAGCTATTGAAACAGCCAAGTGTGCATGGATAGTACAACAGCTGAAAACAACAGCTTTGGAATCAGACAGGCTGGGTTTGAATCTCAACCCCATCATTTTGTAGCTGTGGGGCCATAGGTAAACAGTTTAATCTGTTTAAACCTCAATGCCTTCCGGTACAAACTAGGTCTAATCATAGTTAAAGATTTCCAGGGTTATTGTCAGGATTAAATGAGTATATGTACATATACGTGGCTTAGTATATTAAATCCTCAGTAAATGTTAGCTCTTCTGGTAGGCAGCCCCTAAAATGGCTCCCAGTAACCCCTGCATCCTGGTACAGTCAGCCCTTTGTATCCATGCGTTCTGCATCCCTAGATTCAGTCAACCACAGATTGAAAATATTCCAGGGGAAGAAATTCCAGAAAGTTTCAAAAAGGAAAACTTAAATTTGCCACAAGCAGGCAACTATTTACATAGCATTTACATTGTGTTTACAACTGTTTACATAATATTTACATTGTATTAGGTGTTATAAGTAATCTAGAGGTGATTTAAAGTATATGGGAGGGTGTGCCTCGGTTATAAGCAACTACTATGCCATTTTATACAAGGAAGTTGAACATCCACAGATTTTGGTATCTGAGGGGGTCCTGGGACCAAACCCCTGCATATACTGAGAGACAACTGTTTTTACATCCTTTCCTCCTCTTGACTGTGGGCTGGACTCAGTGACTAGCTTCCAATAAACAGAATATAGCAAAAGTGGTGAGATGTTAGGGACCCTGAGTAGCCAAAACAATCCTGAAAATGGAAGAACAAAGTTGGATATCTCACACTTTCTGATTTCAATACTTACTACAAAGCTACAGTAATCAAAACAATGGGAAACTGGCATAAACATAGACACACAGATCCATGGAATAGAATAGAGAGACTAGAAATAAACCCTCACATATATGGTCACATGATTTCCAACAAGGGTGCCAAGACCATTCAGTGGAGAGAGGACAGTCTTTTCAACAAATGTGCTAGGAAAACTGAATATCCACAAGCAAAAGTATGAAGTTGGACTCTCATTTTATACCATATACATAAAATAACCCCAAAATGCATCAAAGACCTAAACATAAGAGCTAAAACTCTTAAGGAAACATGCAACAAGAGCTTCACCATGTCAGATTTGGCAAAGACGTGTTGGATTATGACACCAAAGACACAGACAACAGAAGAAAAAATAAGCAAACTGGACTTCATGAAAACTAAAAATTTTGTGCCTCAAAGGACATTATCAACAGAGTGAAATGGCAACCTATCGAATGGGAGAAAATATTTGCACATCATATATCTGACAAGAGATTAATATCCAGAATATATAAAGAACTCCTAAAAATCAACAATGACACAATGACCCAATTCAAAAATGGGCAAAGAAGTTGAATAGATATTTCTCCAGAGAAGATACACAGATTGCCAATAAGTATATGAAAAAGATGGTCTACATCACAGATCACTAGGGAATTGCAAGACAAAACCACAATGAGATACCCTTTCACAACCATTAGGATGGTTAATATAAAACAAAAACAAAAAAACCCAGAAAATAACAAGTGTTGGCAACGGTGTGGAGAAATTGGCACACTTGTGTAGTGCTGATGAGAGTATAAAACTGTGCAGCTGCTATGGAAAACAGAATAGTGGTTCCTGAAAATTCTTTAAATATAATTACCATACGGTTCATCAATTCCACTTGTGGCTACAAAACAATAGTTGAAAGCAGGGACTTGAACAGATAGTTGTTACACCCATGCTCATAGTAGCATTATTCACAATAGCCAAAAGGTAGAAATAACCCAAATGTCCATCTACAGGAGAATGCATAGAGAAAATGTGGTTTATCCTTACCAGTGGAATATTACTGTCTTAAAAAAGAATGGAAATTCTAATACATATTACCACATGGATGAACCTTGATGATGTTATGCTAAGTGAAATAAGCTGGACACAGAGGGAAAATATATGATTCCACTTCAATGAGGTACCGAGAGTCGTCAAAATCATAGAGACAGAAACCTGAATGGCGGTTATCAGGGGCTGCGGGGAGGGGAACATGGGGAGTTAGTGATTAATGAGAACAGAGTTTCAGTTTGGGAAGATGAAAAAGTTCTGTAGATGGGTAGTGGTGATGGTTTCACACCAGTGTGAATGCACTTAATGCCACTGAACTGTACACCTAAAAGTGGTTAAGTTGGTCAATTTTATGTTATGTATATTTTACCACAATACGAAAACAGCGGTGGGATGTTACTTCTGAGATTAGGTTGAAAAAGACTGTGACTTCCATCTTGCTTGCTCTCCCACTTCAACTCACCCTGAAGGAAAATATTGCCGTACGGTGTGCTGTCCTGCGGAGAAGCTCCCGTGGCAGGGAAACGAAGTTTTCAGCCAACAGCCAGGAAGAACCTGAGGCCTGTGGACAGCCAGGTGAGTGACTTTGGAAGTGGATCCTTCCCCACATCCAGCATTGAAATGACGGGCTGACTCCTTATCGCGGATCATGGGAAGACCCTGAGCTTCTTTCTTATTTATTGAATAAGAGAAAAAAATGAAAGCTCAAAATCAAATTACAAAAAGAATTGTTAAGAATGAAATACATGAACAGGTGATTATCATCCTATCTCAAAATGAATGAACACAGGAATGAAAACCGGACTATCTAAATAAACCTAATTTTGCCAGTCGTCGGAGTTCCAGGACTGTCTGCTCATACGGGTTGCTTTGCATGGCAAGAACACATGGGCACTTCCGGCATCCAGTGCTGGTACAAGACAACCCTCAACATCCACTCTTAATGATTAACACTGTTCAGGCCCCAGGGAAACGCTTTCCAAATCTCTTGCCCTGTGATCTTGAATCATAGGGCAATCGCATCCAAATGACATGAAGGTCTGTGGTTGATTTTGTCGTTACGAATGTAAATTTGACAAGGTACTAAGATAGGACATCTTTTATTTAAATGATTTTTAGTTTGTCCCATTTAAATAATTACACAAACGATATGTGGGTCTCCGTCTGCACCCTTGCCCCAGACCCCATATGTCAGGGATAGGTCTCAGTATCATAGTATGTTGAAAAAGAAGATCCATGCTATAAGGAAGTATCTTTATTTTACTTTTTTACTTCTTCTTCTTCTTCTTTTTTTTTTAACTGTGGTAAAATTCACATACCTTAAAATTTACCAACTTAACCATTTTTAGGTGTGTAGTTCAGTGATTAAGTCTATTCATATTGTTGTGCTACCATCAGCATCTCCAGCACATTTTCATCTTGCAAAACTGAAACTCTATATGCACTTTTTGTTTGTTTGTTTTTATTGAAGTATAGTTCACAAGATCATGTGAAACTCTATACTCATTAAACAATAATTCCCCATTCTCCCTCTTCCCAGCCCCTGGTAAGCACCATTGTACTTTCTGTCTCTATGAGTTTGACTACTCAAGGAACTTCATATAAGTGGAATCATACAGTATTTATCTTTCGGTGATTAGCTTATTTCACTTAGCATAATATCTTCAAGTTTCAACCATGTTGTGGCATCTGTCAAAATTTCCTGCCCTTTTAAGGTGGAATAGTGTTATCGTATGTATATGCCACATTTTGCTTACCCATTCACACATCAATAGACACATGAGTTGCTTCCATGTTTTAGCTATTTTGAATAATGTTGCTGTGAACAGGGGTGTAAAAAATAATCTGTTTTTTGGCCATGCCGCGGGCATGTGGGATCTTAGCTCCCTGACCAGGGATCGAACCTGCACCCGGTGCAGTGGAAGCGAGGAGTCTTAACCACTGGACCGCCAGTGAAGTTCCTGAGACCCCACTTTAAATTCTTTTGGGTATGTACCCAGAAGTGGAATTGATGAACCGTATGGTAATTATATTTTTAATTATTTTAGGAGCCATCATACTCTTTTCCACAGTGGCCATGCCGATTTGCATTCCTACCAGCAATGCACAAGGGTTTCAATATCTCTGCATCCTCACCAACACTTATTATTTTTTGCTTTTCTGTTTTTGTTTTTATAATAGCCATCCTAATGGTTGTGAAGAGGTATCTCATTGTGGTTTTGTCTTGCAATTCCCTAATGATTTGTGATGTAGACCATCTTTTTCATATACTTATTGGCAATCTGTATATCTTCTCTGGAGAAATATCTATTCAACTTCTTTGCCCATTTTTGAATTGGGTCATTTTGTCGTTGGTTTCTAGGAGTTTTTTATATATTCTGGATATTAATCTCTTATCAGATATATGATGTGCAAATATTTTCTCCCATTTGATAGGTTGCCATTTCACTCTGTTGATAGTGTCCTTTGAGGCACAAAAGTTTTTAGTTTTCGTGAAGTCCAATTTGCTCAGCTTTTCTTTTGTTGTCTGTGTCTTTGGTATCATAATTCAACACATCACTGACAAATCTAAATCTTGTGTCATGTTTCCTTAAGAGTTTTAGCTCTTATGTTTAGGTCTTTGATGCATTTGGGTTTTTTTTTTTTTTTTTTTTTTCTTTTTGCGGTACGCGGGCCTCTCACTGTTGTAGCCTCTCCCGTTGCAGAGCATAGGCTCCGGACGCGCAGGCTCAGCGGCCAGGGCTCACGGGCCCAGCCGCTCCGCGGCATGTGGGATCATCCCGGACCGGGGCACGAACCCGCGTCCCCTGCATCGGCAGGCGGAGTCTCAACCACTGCGCCACCAGGGAAGCCCTGGGGTTATTATTTTGTATATGGGATAAAATGAGAGTCCAGGGACTTCCCTGGTGGCACAGTGGTTAAGAATCCGCCTGCCAATGAAGAGGACACAGGTTCGAGCCCTGGTCTGGGAAGATCCCACATGCCGCGGAGCAACTAAGCCTGTGTGCCACAACTACTGAGCCTGTGCTCTAGAGCCCCTGAGCCACAACTGCTGAAGCCTGCACACCTAGAGCCGGGGCTCTGCAACAAGAGAAGCCACCACAATGAGAAGCCCATGCACTGCAACGAAGAGTGGCCCCGCTTACTGCAACTAGAGAAAGCCCATGCACAGCAAAGAAGACCCAACTCAGTCAAAAATAAATAAATAAATAAATAAATACCTTGAGGATATTAAAAAAAAAAAAAAAAAGAAAGAGTGGGATTCTTTAAAAAAAAAAAAAAGAGAGTCCAACTTCATACTTTTGCTTGTGGATATTCAGTTTTCCTAGCACATTTGTTGAAAAGACTGTCCTCTCTCCACTGAATGGTCTTGGCACCCTTGTTGGAAATCACGTGACCATATATGTGAGGGTTTATTTCTAGGCTCTTTATTCTATTCCATGGATCTGTGTGTCTATGTTTATGCCAGTTTCCCATTGTTTTGATTACTGTAGCTTTGCAGTAAGTATTGAGATCAGAAAGTGTGAGACTCCAACTTTCTTCTTCTGTTTTCAAGCTTCTTTTGGCTATTCAGGGTCCCTTGGGACCCATATGAATTTTAGGATGGATTTTTCTATCTGAAAACAAGTGTCATTGGGTTACTGATAGGGATTGCATTAAGTGTATAGATCACTGAGTAGTATTGACATCTTAACAATATTAAGTCTTCCAATCCATGAACATTGGTGACTTTCCACTTATTTATGTCTTCTTTAATTTCTTCTAGCATTTAAAAATTTTTTATTTTAGTTTTCATTGAACAAGACTTTCACCTCCTTGGTTAAATTAATTACTAAGTATTTTATTCTTTTTGATACTATTATAAATGGAGTTTTTTTCTTAATTTCCTTTTCATATTGTTCATTGTTAGTTTATAGAAATGCAACTGATTTGGGGGTGCTGACTTTTTATTATGCTACTTTGTCAAATTTGTTTATTAGTTCTAATTGATTTTGGTGGAATTTTAGGGTTTTCTACATATAAAATCATATCATCTGCAAACAGATAATTTTACTTCTTTTCCAATATGGATGACTTTTATTTCTTTTTCTTGCTTAATTGCACTGTATAGGACTCCTGGACTACGTTTAATAGAAATGGCAAAACTGAGCATCCTTGCCTTGTCCTGTTCTTAGAGGAAAAGCTTTCACTCTTTCACCATTGAGCATGATGTCTGCTGTGGGTTTTTCATACATGACTTTTATTATGTTGAGGTAGTTTCTTTCTATTCCTAGTTTTTTGAGTGTTTTATTTTGTCAAATGCTTTTTCTGCATTAGTTGAAATGATCATGTGGTTTTTACCTTCATTCTATTTAAGTGGTGTATTACATTGATCAATTTTCTGTATGTTGAACCATTCTTGCATATCAGGAATGAATTCCATTTGGTCATGGTGTATAATCCCTTTACTATGCTGTTGAATTCAGTTTGATAGTATTTTGTTGAGAGTTTTTGTATTAATATTCATAAGGGATATTGGTCTGTAGTTTTCTTTTTCTTTTTTTTCCTTTGCGGTACACGGGCCTCTCACTGTTGTGGCCTCTCCCGTTGCGGAGCACAGGCTCTGGACACGCAGGCCCAGCAGCCATGGCTCACGGGCCTAGCCGCTCCGCGGCATGTGGGATCTTCCCGGACCGGGGCACAAACCCGCGTCCCCTGCATCGGCAGGCGTAGTCTCAACCACTGCGCCACCAGGGAAGCCCTGTAGTTTTGTTTTCTTGTCGTGTCTTTGTTGGCTTTGGTAGCAGAGTGTTATAAAATGAGTCAGGAAATGTTCCTCCTCTTCAATTTTTGGGAAAATTTTGAGAAGGATTGGTGTTAGTTCTTCTTAAATGTTGGTAGAATCCACCAGTGAAGTCATTAGGCCAAAGCTTTTTCTTTGTCAGATTTTGATTACTGATTTAATCTCCTTACTAATTATAGGTCCAGTCAGATTTTCCATTGCTTTTTGACTCAGTCTTGGTAGGTTATATGTTTCTAGAAATGCTTCCATTTCATCTAGGTTATCCAATTTGTTGGAGTACAGTTGTTCATAGTACTCTCATAATCTTTTTATTTTTGTAGAATTGGTAGTAATGTCTCAACTTTCATTCCGGATTTTGAGTAATTTGAATCCTCTCTTTTTTTCTTAGTCAATATCGCTAATTTGTCAATTTTGTTGAATTTCTTTTTAAAGAACCAACTTTTGTTGATTTTCTCTGTTGTTTTTCTATTCTCTATTTTATTTATCTCTGTTTGAATCTTTATTATTGCCTTTCTTCTGCTACCTTTGAGCTTAGTTTGTTCCTTTTCTAGTTCCTTAAGTAGTAAAGCTAGATTGTTGACTTGAGATATTTCTTGTTTTTAGTGTGTTTGTACGTACACATTTCTCCCTTAGCACTGTTTTTGCTGCATTGCAAAAGTTTCAGGATGTTGTGCTCTCATTTTCATTTGGTTTTAAGTAGTTTCTAATTTCCCTTGTGACATATTTGACCCACTGATTGTTTAAGAGTGTGTTGTTTAATTTCCACAATTTTGTGATTTTTCCAGTTTTCCTTCTGTTATTGACTTCTGACTTCAGCCTGTTGTGGTCAGAGAAGACACTTTAAATGATATCCATATTTTAAAATATATTTAGACTTAATTTGTGACCTAAAATATGGTTTATACTGGAGAATGTCCCATGTGCATTTGAGAAGAATGTGTGTGCTGTTCTTCTTGGGTAGAGTGTCCTGTATATGTGTTAGATCTGGTTGGTTGATTGTGTTGTTCAAGTCCTCTATTTCTTTACTTATATTCCATCTGGTTGTTCTATCTTTTAATGAGAATGGCATATTGAAGTCTCCAACTATTATTGTAGAAATATCTATTTCTCCCTTCAGTTCTATCAATTTTTGCTTCATACATTTGATTGTCTGTGATTAGGTACATAAACTTATTCTTTTAAATCTGTTCAGGTTGATAGTTCTTTTCCAGTCAAAACACCCATTTTCATGGGGAAGTGACCTTTTTGCTTACTCGTAGGCAGGACTGACATTTAGCCAATGGCCCTACTGGCTGTCTAATTTTGATTGGTCAATTGTCTGATTGGATGTTGTCTGTGCTACACCAGTTGTTATTTTATATTACCATCCTTTCTTTTGGGTAATAGAATTCTGTGGTCACTTTAAATTTTAAACTCAATTTTTTTTTTGAGACTGTCAAGAGAATTTAAATATTTTATTATATAAAGTTATACCCAAAATTGTGCTTCATTTTTTCACTATATACTTTAACTCAAGGACATTTGTAAAAGTAGTACACTTCAGAAATCCTGGAAGAAATTCCACTAGCTATAGGCTATTTAAATACTGCTTACAGAAAGTATTAAAAACAACAACAACAGAGGAGTACAAATGAACTTATTTACAAAACAGAAGTAGAGTAACAGATGTAGAAAACAAATTTATGGTTACCAGGGGATAAGGGCGGTGGTGGGGGGCGATAAACTGGGAGATTGGGACTGACATGTACATCCTACTATACATAAAACAGATAACTAATAAGAACCTGCTGTATCACACAGGGAACTCTACTCAATACTGTGTAATGGCCTATATGGGAAAAGAATCTTAAAAAAGAAAAGGAGTGCATGTGTATAACTGATTCACCTTGCTGTATACCCGAAACCAACAAAACATTGTAAATAAACTACACTCCAACAAAAATTTTTATAAAAAAGTATTAAAGGAAAGCCAGCACCATATAAACAGCATACACTTAAATCAAAGAGATGAATGCTTAACATACAGAGTAATTTTTTTTATTCACGGATAAACTAAAGGTCCACTTCAAGATGTTTCTCTTGTATACTTCATTTGTTTTGTTAGCAAGCAAAGCGCTGAAAGGGACGGCTTCATCTAGTCCTCAGACTCGGATCCATCTTCATCTTGACTAATCTGGAAGTAACGAAGTTCATAAGTCTCCTTGTCAGATGCAACCACACGGAGCCAATCACGAAGATTGTTCTTTTGAAGGTATTTCTTGGTAAGGTATTTCAAATACCTTTTAGAGAACTTTCTCAGAAACAACTGTGATTTTATTCTTGAAGCGTTCAATGTGAACGACATTCCCAAGATTTCCAGTTTTTCCATTCACTTTAACCTTCTCCCGTAGAAACTGTTCCTATTTTAAAACAGAAAAAAATGCCACACTAGGGAAGAAAACCCTAGATATTCACTAGGGAAGGTACCAAAATTTCCAGAATCAAAAGTTCCACCTTCCACTGGATGAGTAAGGTCCAAATTAAACTTCCAGGTTGACTTCTTAGGCTTCTTGTCTTTCTTCACCGCCATCTTGCACGCCGGCAGCGCGATCCTAAACTCAGTTTTTACTCAGTAATTAAAACTGGTCAGTCCCGGTTATAATCAGAACTCTGAACTTGGTTGAGAGTTGATGCTCTCTTCTTCCTTATTTCTCCTTCTGCAGCTTGCTAACTATATAGCTTTTGACATCTCTGAGATTTCAGTCACAGAGGAAGAAGTGTAAAGGAGAGCAGGAAAGTTCCTTCTGGATCAGAGCTCTTGTCAGATGGCTTCATGTTTTCCTGGCTTGATGAATATCAAAAGCTGCCTCTTTTGCTCTTGGGCACTTTGGGGGGTCCTTCAGGAACTCCTGTTCGTGAGTTCACCTGGCTGTAATTTCTTTGCAGTGGGCTGTGCTCCTCCTTAGGCTGGCTCCTGCAGAGGCTCCCTCAGCTGTGCCTCTTAGCAGTACGCTTTCACTGCAGGAATACCCTTGTGGGCAGGATCCCTCTGAAAATAACCCCACGTATGGGAGACTATATTTATAGTCTAGTTTTTCTTTGCTTCCTTTCTAATTGGCGTTAAGAATATATGTGCAAGTTTACTAGGCTGATGATAGCCTGGACTCAGAAGGGTGGCTACCTTCCATTCCAGGGCAAGCTGTATTCTGAGCATTTTCTAGAAGTACAGACCCTGAAGACTAGGTCAGTGTAGCAGGCTAAAAGCAGAGGTTTTTGTATCTCATTGACCCAGGTGTGAGTTCTCTGCGTGTGATTTGGAGAAAATCATTTAACCTATCTCTCTGAATCTCAATTTTCTCATCTGTTAAATGGGGATAATAACATTACTTACCTTAGGGGGATTCTGTTGAGAATTAAATAAGATAATGCATATAAATTGCTTAGTACACTGTCTTGCTCATTGTAAAGTGGTCAATACTTACCCCTTATTATCTAATGAGGGGTACATTTGGAATATGCAAAAGGACATAACTTTGAATTGCACAAGGTAACACTTATAACAAAATAAAATAAAGATCTATCAATTAAAGGCAAGGAGACGGTATAAAAATTCAGCCATGGTGAACTGGAGTCAAGAGACCAGACTGTCCTTGGGGAAGATATGTCACTTCCCCACGCATTAGAAGCTGTGGAGATTCCTTGGTGCTTGTGTAGTCACACCATGGTGTCAACTAGGCCAAAGTGTTAATCGCCTATTAAAGCTATGTCGCTATGTCTTTTGTGCTGTGGCAAAACACAAGCTCTTGGGCCATGGAAGCTTGAAGCTCAGTCTCTTCCCAAACCTATGCAATCAGCCAGAGAACATCAGCCACGTGAGTCAGTGGAAAATTCCAGATGTTTGTAGCTCATTAACTGCCAAATCGGTGACTATGGAGGCTGTCAACTGTGCTGAGTAAGTAGACCTTATTAGCATCATGTTCCCTGAAGAAAGAACTGTCTCACAGGCATATTTCTTAAAGGGGCCACATATAACATGCCATCTTTAAAAAACCTTTTCAGATTCTTTAGACTACTTCCCTTCTGTGTAAATTCACTAACTCCTCTTACAGACCCAATGTCACAGAAGCAGCCATAAATAACAAGGAGGGAGGACTTCCCTGGTGGCACAGTGGTTAAGAATCCGCCTGCCAATGCAGGGGACACGGGTTCGAGCCCTGGTCCGGGAAGATCCCACATGCCGTGGAGCAACTAAGCCCGTGCGCCATAACTACCGAGCCTGCGCTCTAGAACCTGCTAGCCACAACTACTGAGCCCATGTGCCACAACTACTGAAGGCCCTGTGCCTAGAGCCCGTGCTCCGCAACAAGAGAAGCCACCGCGATGCGAAGCCTGAGCACCACAACGAAGAGTAGCCCCCGCTCGCCGCAACTAGAGAAAATCCGCATGCAGCAATGGAGACCCAATGCAGCCATAAATTTAAAAAAATAAAAAATAAAGATAACAAGGAGGGAGAATAGTATCTCAAAGCTGGAAGCCTGAGACTTCAATTTTACCCTGATGTTGGGGGCATACATTAAAAGTCTTACCTATATATTTACTCTAGTAATTTCACCTCTAGGAATTTATTTAAAGGGAATTTATTTTAAAGAAAATTTATTTAAGGAAGTGAAGATTTATCTATAAGGATGTTCAACTCAGCACGTAATAGCAAAAGATTGCAAGCAACAGTGGGGGGGGGGTTGGTGAAATTAACGACAGATGATCACAACATAAACACTGTTAACAACCATGTAGGCATGTATATATACACAGAAACACGTTCACAATATATTGAGTTTAAGAAGTGAAAAAAAAGTCATAACAAAAGAACATATGCCATTTATTACCACTCTTATAACAAGAAAAAAAAAAGCTCAATAACAAGGACTTTCTATGTGCCAGGCATTGTTCTAAGTACTTCAAGGATGTTGACTTAGTTAATTCCCTACACTAACTATTAGGTATTGTATTATCCCCATTTTACAGATGAGGAAATTAAAGCACAGAGAGGTTAAAAATCCTGCCAAGGTCATATGCCAGTAAGTCACAGAGCTGAGATTTGACTCTGGACAGGCTTTGGAGTCTGTGCTCTTACCACTCCATACTGCTTCTCAGTATAGAAAAAAGGCTGGAAGGACATCCTCTGAAAGCCTTATCTGTGCTTATCTGGGAGGCAAGATGTTTTATTTTATTTTATTTTATTTTTTGTTTATCCGCCTTTTCTACAGTTAACACACATTACTTATGTAACAAGATAAACTCCAATAAAAATGTTTAAGAGAGAAGATCTTTGTTGCTGACTTGAAAAAGTCTCTCTGAGCCTTAGTTTCTTCATCTGTAGAATGGTAATAACACCTCTCCTGTAGAGCTAATGCCAAGATTGTAATAATGCTTGTGAAAGCACTCTGATAGTGTAGATTTGGAATGTGTTAAAAGTGCTACGTGGGGCTTCCCTGGTGGCACAGTGGTTGAGAATCTGCCTGCCAATGCAGGGGACACGGGTTCCATCCCTGGTCCAGGAAGATCCCACATGCCACAGAGCAACTAAGCCCGTGCGCCACAACTACTGAGCCTGTGCTCTAGAGCCCGTGAGCCACAACTACTGAGCCCGCGTGCCACAACTACTGAAGCCCACGCGCCTAGAGCCCATGCTCTGCAACAAGAGAAGCCACCACAATGAGAAGCCCATGCACCACAACGAAGAGTAGCCCCCGCTCGCCGCAACTAGAGAAAGCCCGCACGCAGCAACGAAGACCCAACACAGACAAAAATTTAAAAAATTAAAAAAAAAAAAGTGGTAGGTGCTACAGTACAAAGCAACACAAAGTAGAAAGTGACAAGGCAAGATGTCTGCAGGAATTCAGAGATTGTCAAGCTGAGCAGACATGGTGTGAGAGTTTGAGGGGGCTCGTATCTCATCCGATTCTCTTTAGCGACTCCAACGACTTCTGAGCTGAGGATTGTGTGCCTCTTCCTCATGCCCTGGGTGTGACTAGTTGGGAGACAGGTATTGTCATGATCTTATATATTCCGTAAGTTGTTACGGAAAAACCTGAGCGAACTTTTTGGCTAACCCAATGTAAGTAGATGGCTCTCATCTCCCACTATTTTTTTTCGGTGAGCGTCCCAGATTTCCTCTTATTATCAATCCAGTTGCCCGTCTGAGCCTGTTTTTGTTGTTCTTCTAAACACTGCTTCCCATCTCGCTGTTCACACAGCTTCTGACCTGAAGGACTGGGAGCTCAGCCCCTGCAGTGGGCCAAGGAATGGACAGCTTGGCTCAATGGACTAGCAGGGAGCTTGCTGGTAGAGCCTGGAGTCCACTTGTGAGATAAACACTTTACGAAGTTAATCTAAGTACCTCTGGGTGTTCAGGAGCTAGTTTCTCACTTTTTCCAGTTGTTTGTGTGATCACCACCTTTGAGGATTATGGAGGACAAAGGGGGTCCCCTTCACACATACATCCCCATGCTAGGGGACTGCCCTTAGAGAAACTTAGAGCAGGAGCTGTCAACCAGAGTGAGACACTGGAATGAGATGCACGGTAGGCAAAACTTGACTTCCACTTTCGTAAGCTCTTCAGCTGGACCTGAGAATTAAATTGATGTAAAGCAGACTAACAAGGTAGAAACATTCAAGTCTATTTAATATGTTTTATGTGATGCGGAGCCTTCATGGGAAAATGAAGACCCTAAGAAGTGGTAAATCCTAAATGCTTTTCTACTAGATTGAACAAAGGCAGGCAACTGTGGAAAAGTAACTAAAATATATGGAGAGCCTAAAAGAAGATAAGAGTTGTTACTGAATTTGGTCCCACTCTTCACTGCCTGCAAAATCAATACTCTATCAGTGTTGATAGAAAGGAAAGTTGCCTTTAAACTGAATGCCGGCAATCTGGGGAGACGGTGGACTCAGCATCCTCCAAAATCACATCTGAAGTTTCTGCTCGGCCATGAAAGTTTTTAAAAGGAAACAGGGAAGTAATGTTAGTTAACCATTGAGATCAGGGGCCAGAGCCGTCCCCATAACCCCCTGTGCAGGCTTGTCGACTCCTCCTGATCTTTCTTTCTTTATTTAGAAATAAGCCAAAGGCCAAATGAATTTTAAGTAAAATAAGTCCTTGGGGACTCATGATCTTTATTTAGATGCTATTTTGTTCACATGGTTTGTTCAAGAGATTACTGAAGGGGAAGCTAGGAAAGAGATCCGGTCATCTATTACTTACTTATTCTTCATGTCTACTTCACTCATCTAGGGAAAGAACCAACAAGCTAGGCAAATTATTGTGTGATCAAAAGATTTAAAAGGGGTACTAGGGCCAGAGATGAGTAGAGCATGGGGATGCCTGGTTTAAGATTAGTGTAAAGATAAACAGCTCTCTCCTGCAGAGAGCTCTTTCCTGCAAAGAGTTTTTTTTCTGCCAAAAGCTGCTCACAAATCCCCGCTTGTCAGAACATCGTTCCCTCTCTATGGGATCATGGGTGAAAGTCCGTCTTCTGTAACTTCTTCATGCTGACATAGCACACTGTATCCTTAGAGTGGAAGATGTCGACACGGGTATGTAGCATCTCCCTGACGACAGTTGTCTCGCCCCTTTACATATATGGGCAGAACAAGCTACAATTATTTTGATGCCCACAAAGATATAGATTATTATGAGCAGTAGTGTTAATCCCATTCTCTTAAGGCCAGTTCTTGCAGCTGTGCTAGCCATAGTTTCAGTACTGCTCAAGATGGAGCTAACTGGTCATCATGCAGTTAGCTTTTGCCCTCTGGTGGCAGTTTCAGTACCTGTAAAACAACTCAGGAAGGTGCATCAGACACTGAGTCTGTGACTCTGTTGTCCTAATCATTAGCTGCTTGAGCCTGCTCTTTTGTGACTCAGGGAGGCCTGGGAGACTTCAGCTTTTCCATAAACAAGAGGCAGGAGATGTGAATGGGCCTTTGTATCAATACTTGGGGAGGGGTGGGGGGTGGCCCACAGGGGTCTGCTTGGTTCCAGACTTACTCTGACAAGGTCTGTTTGCACAGAATTCTCTTGGCCTTGACACCCTCCCCAGCCCCCGCCACCCGTCTCTGGTGATAAGAACATTTCTTTCCTCTTGGTATAGGAAGGGTATCTTTTTTTTTTTTTTTTTTTCTGGCTGTGTTGGGTTTTTGTTGCTGCACGTGGGCTTTCTCTAGTTGCGGTGAGCGGGGGCTACTCTTCGTTGCAGTGCGCGGGCTTCTCATTGCGGTGGCTTCTCTTGCTGTGGAGCACGGGCTCTAGGCGCGTGGGCTCCAGTAGTTGTGGCTCGCAGGCTCTAGAGCTCAGGCTCAGTAGTTGTGGCCCACGGGCTTAGTTGCTCCACGGCATGTGGGATCTTCCCAGACCAGGGACTGAACCTGTGTCCCCTGCATTGGCAGGTGGATTCTTAACCACTGCACCACCAGGGAAGCCCAGGAAGGGCATCTTTCACAAGGGCGTTTTCTCCTGCTTTCAGGAAGAAAAGGGGAGGAGGGTCAGAGCACCCTTCCTGCACCTGCTGTTTTCCAAGTGCCTTTAGCTCAAAATAATCATTATGCCAAAGTGGCATATTTAGGAGTGGCATATTCTGCCAGCCTTCAGCTGGAACTGGAACACCCAAGCACCCATCCTCAAAGATTCTGATCCTGGGCTGGGGGTCCAGGCAGCAGAACCCTTTAAAGATACTGAAGATTGAGAATCGCTGGGTCAGAGTCAGAGGAAGTGTGGGAGTTTCACATTGACTTCCTGTGCCCCATTTAGTAATTAGACCGAAATGGCTGTAATGGCTGAGGACTGATTTGCAACCGCTCTGGAATGTGTGAGCAACTGGGGAGCGTGCAGCAGCTGCTTCCCCAGGAAACAAAACCACTGTGCGCATGTTTTGATACCAGTTTGGCAACAAGATAAGAGTCCTAACGCACATCAAAACATCAGGCAGGTTGTCCGTCCACTTTCCTCTTGGCAGATGCCAAGAACTTGCTTGCCCTAAATGAAATAAGCCATCAGCTGACAGACCTGCAAGCCTTCAAAGCTGTCCTCTGAATTCATAGATGAGCTTGAGGAAGAAACAGAACCAAACCGGCTTGTTTTGAGATAGACACCGTGGCGGGGTAAGTGATCCAGCCTGAAAGCCAGTCAGTTCAACTAGAGACTTGTTCCAAATATTTGGCAAACTCGGGTGTTTGTCTCACTTGCTCTCCCCCTCGTGGGATCTAAATTGAATAAGCATCCGCCTGCAACTTGCCAGTTCTCCAAAGCTGGACTTTCAGAAATGTCTTTTGCCTCACTTCTACTTACAGATTAGCTGGGTAATGTTGATTTTTAGCTCCCACAGATACATAATGCAAAACAGATTCTCGGGGGAAAGGATTTCAGCGAGTGTGGAAATCCTCTCCTTTTACCTTCCATTCTACAGGGTCTGAGCCCAAGGTCTGGAACCTGTACTCCTTCGCAGTGTTAGCAGGTTGATTTTTGTGTTTGCATACAATTGGCACTGCCTGTCCTTGACTCTCTGGGGAAGAACTGAGGAAATGAATCTCCTCAGACACCAGCTTCCCTCTCGGAAAAGTGGTAAAGGGAAAAGCTTTCTGAGATGTTTAGGGCTGCGATGGAGCCTCATTCACTGCTGTATTCCCACGGCTTGGCGGAGTGCCTGCCTCAAAGAAGGCACCAGGTAAATCTTTGTTAAATAAATGCTTGGTATTAAACACACGTATTTATTATGCATTTGGTGCCCAGTATTGGTGGCTGATCGACATCCTGAGAGCTGTTTGTTTATATCAACATTTTCCTATTTGATCTGAGAATCACTAATTGGATCATGTTGGTGGAACCGACTTTAAAGCCCAGCCTGGGACAGGCAGAGGCTGTATCAGATGTCCTGAAAAGGATGTGATTTTTAACTCCTGCTCTCCAGTTCTGAGCTGTTGTGGGCACTTGGTAAATATTAATGAAGGATGAGGCTGGAGCTATATTGGGAGGCTCCTGGGAGTCTGGGACATGGTAAAGGCTTTAACGGCAGTCTTTGGCGGGCAGCCTGACTCTGACCTTCTGGCAGAGAAGCTGGCTCAGCCAGACGGCAAGATGGAGGCTTCACCCTGCCCAAGCTTCCCCAGCACCCCAGTCAGCAGCCAGTCAGTGTCTGCTCTGGGCAAAGCACATTTGGGGCCCTGGGGAGGACACAGGGGTGACACGGATGCTGCAGGGAACACAGGGTGGGCTCTGGAACCTTAGTGTGTGGCTTTCAGCTTTAAACTGGCCTCAGAGTTTGGATCTGTACAGTGGAGATCAAAATAGCACCTACTCCACAATTTGTGAAAATTAAATGAAATGATGTAAGCAAAACAATTTAGCACAGGGCAGAGGGAGGCAGAGTAAGTATCCAATACAGTACACCGTGTGTGTGTTTGCAAGCATCCAATACATTACCCGTATGTTTATACAGGTAAGATCCGGAGGGTGATTTAATTTTGTAATACAATTTGGGGCCAATGCAGTGTTTGTCGTTGTTGTTGTTTTAAAGTAACACAATCAGATCCGTGAGGGTAGAAAGGAGGGTGAGATAGGAGTATAGGAGGGATGAATGTGAAAGATATTTGGATGATGATAATAAAAAAGAATTAGAAAAGAGAAGTGCTCGGACTGAAACCAGACTGTTCATTTTACAAATCACTATATTAAAAAATATATTGTAAGGGTCTTTTCTTACGTCAAAGTCTTGAATCCATTAAATACAGCCTGGCTGTAATCTGGTTGGATGTCTAGCCTCTTGAATTTTTAGGAAATAGATTACACGTTCAGTAAGGTCGCTTACTATGTACATCTTACTTGACTATAATGATTAGCAGCTGAAAGACCCATGTGCTCAAAATATCTTTTCTATTCTACACATTTTACCAAACTAATTTGATTAACAAACTCCTCTTTTAAGTTGGTTTTCTTAAGAAACTTAATTAAGGTCCATGGCTACAAGAACATAGGGGTGGGGGATGATGGTAGCAGAAAAACTGAAGATTAAAAAACGAATTATGTGGGACTTATAAAAAGTACATATAAATCCTGTAACAAAAATGCGTACACGTTCATAGAAATTGGTGTTCTTTAAAACACAAACTCTGGGTTGCTATCCATTTACTCCAAAGAAGTTGCCCTTTTCCTCTTCCCTGCACCTTGGTCGCATAATCAACTGAACTCTACCTTTTCTCCCCGCTTTCACTTACAAACTGGGCAGAAAGGGGAATAAGGGAGCCCCATTCTCGCAGCAGATTTTTCTTGTGCGCTTACAGTGTGCTCTGCGCTCGGAGAAAGAGGTGTGTGGGGGGGTGGGGTGGGCAGACACGTAGCCGCCACACCGTGTGACTGAAGTTCAGGGCCAGTGGGACACAAAAGAGGAACTGATTAACTTGATCCGCACCTGTGTCGGAAACGCCTTCACAAGGGAGGCAACTACTCAAGAATTTCGAGGCTGCGGGCAGGGGGGACAAGAGGGAACCGCAGAGGAACCGCAAGCTGGAGAGCTGCAAAGAAGTCCCCGTGGCCGGGGAACAGAGTGACAGGAGTGTCAGGACTAAGTGGCCAGGGGCCAGCTTCAGAAATCAACTTGCTGGAGTACCTTCCATCAGTAAGAGATCGAGTACACGACTCGGTGAACTTAACTCGGGAACTCAAAGCCCCTTAGCTGACTCCCCACGGCGGGGAACCATCGGGTTCCAAGGGCCGCGGGCCCCGCGAGCCGGGCAGCCCGGGTGAAAGCCGCTGCCCGGGCGTGCGGCTGACGCCCCTTCCCCGGCGCGCCGGCCTCGGGCCCCGGAGTCGCCACGAGGGGGTTGCGTTGGCCGTGTTCTGTAAGTGCCGGGCGAGGCCGGGCGGGCACCTCCGGGAGAGGCCGGTGTCACCCGGTAGCCGGCGGAGGAACGGCAGCCGGTGCCGCGGCAGTTGTTCCCGACATGCTCTTCTCGGGGAGGATTTCAAACCCTCGGCCGCAACCACCTCCCCTCCCCCGGCCCCGTCGGGCCTCAGCAACAGGCGGCGGCCCACGTATCATTGGCCGGGCCGCGCAAAGCCGTGTTTTGATTGGCCGCCGCGCCCCCCGGCCCCGCTCTAGCGCTCACCGCCGCCTCCATTTTGTCGGTAGAGGCAGAAGGGGAAGGTCGGTCGGGACGCTGAGGTGGCCTGCAGCTGTCTCATCGGTGCTCGTGGGCTTCGCTCGTTCCGTGCCTCGTCGCTCCCTGGAAGGGGAGGAGGCTTCGACGCCGAGCAGGAGCCGCCGCCGCCGTAGTCCCGGGTTCGAAGTCGGTGAGTGGCGGCGGCGCGGCGGGTGCGGCCATGTTGGCGGCCGCGCTCCCCATTGTTGGGGGAAGGAGGCGAGATCCGAGGCCGGGCGGGCGCTAGCGGCCCGGAGGAGCGGGTTCCCGGGCCGGGCTCGAGGAACGCTGAGCCGCTCGGAAGCCCAGCGCCGTCGGCAGAACCGAACTTTCCGGGCTCGCGTTGGGAATGACTCACGATCCGGGAACTAATTTCTTTAGGGCTGTTAACATAGTCTGGAAGGGCCGCTCACCTTTTCGAAAAGAAGAGGGCTTCTTATTTGTTCGGTAACTTGGTTTCTTGGAATATCAAATGAAATCTCGAATGTTTAATGTTCACGATAGGGAGGCATTTTTTTGTATTTAAGAACTGACTTCGCTTGTTACGGCTTGTGAAACTTATTTTAAGACGGGGAGGAGTCAAGAGTTCATATCCAAAGGAAGAGCTGCATGACGTAGACACGTTGGGAGAGGAGGTTTTGTGAAAACAGATATGTGATGTGTCCAAAGACTGGGAAATTCTGTGGGACTTTCAAAACATGGTCTTTAGGAAAGATTTTAAGCCCATTTCTTGGCATGGCTGTAAAAGTTAATGCTTCCGTGGTTTAACATTTTGGTCACAAAATCCGTGTGAGAATCTGAAAGGTTCCTAGGAAAAAGATGCAACTTGTTGCGGGATTTGGCGAACACCCCTCCCCAGATTCCTCAGGGTTTCCTGGATCTCGAGGGTATTTAAATGATGACAGTTACAAGGTCAAAGCCATCTTTAGAGACTTTATTTTCTGCCTTTTAGTTCAGGAAGTAGTCACTATTTATGTAGTAAATATAAAGGATCACTTTCTCCTGTGTTTTTGAATTGAAATAATGAAATATTTGCTTTTCTAGCTAAGACTTCTCTCAAACTTGTGTGCTGAGGAGACTCAGATGTTGGCCTCAGCTCCTAGGCTGAACTCAGCAGATCGGCCCATGAAAACTTCTGTATTGAGACAAAGGAAAGGATCTATCAGAAAGCAACATCTATTATCCTGGGCGTGGCAGCAAGGAAGAGGACAGGTGGTGGAAATCCTGCAATCTGAAAAGCAGACTGAAAGGTATCAAAACCTTCCCGTTGTAATGGGGCATTTTATGATGGACTCATCCTAAACTGTTTTTATTTTTAAATAGAGGATTATTCAGAATTGTGGATAAGCTCACTGTTCTTAGGAAGGTATAATAAAGTGCGTGTAATGAAGTGTGAACAGTATAGTGAAGTTGAAGCAGCCGAATAGCACATATTTGGGTCTTGCCCAAGATTTCTGGAGTTACAAATTGGAGCTACTGAAGTTTCTCAAAGTTTTGAACTATTTGAAGTGGAATTCTACTCAATATTCTGTTTACATTCACTTACAGGTGACAAAGAAGCTGAAGATGGGTGGTGGAGAGAGGTATAACATTCCAGCCCCTCAGTCTAGAAATGTTAGTAAGAACCAACAACAGCTTAGTAGACAGAAGACCAAGGATCAGAATTCCCAGATGAAGATTGTTCATAAGAAAAAGGAAAGAGGACATACTTATAATTCATCAGCAGCTGCATGGCAGGCCATGCAAAGTGGGGGGAAGAACAAAAATTTTCCAAATAATCAAAACTGGAACTCTAGCTTATCAAGTCCCACCTTACTTTTTAAGTCTCAGACTAATCAGAACTATGCTGGAGCCAAATTTAGTGAGCCGCCATCACCAAGTGTTCTTCCTAAACCACCAAGCCACTGGGTTCCTGTTTCCTTTAATCCTTCTGATAAAGAAATAATGACATTTCAACTTAAAACATTACTTAAAGTACAGGTGTAAAATGAGATAAAGTATTCTGTGTTTAAATTTAGTCATATTTAAGGATAATTGGCAATTGTCTCAGACCAAATTCACTAGGGAATTTAATCTGTAAAACTTTTAATTAATGTAGAAAATATAATCAGACTTAACTGTTTTGTGTGTTATGTGCACTGTGATGGTAGAATCAGTGCAAGTTAAAATAACTAAATTATTGATAATTGTACTTCATATCAATACTAAGTGTTCTCAATTGAGTAACCATTCAAGTGAAACCAGTCAAGTTTAGATTTGGGGAATGGTAAAGGAATCAACTTTTTCTATTGCCTGTTGGGGGAAAATAGTAATTTAAGATTATCATTCACGGATCAGCAGAGTGACTTGTTGAGATCTGGCAAATGTGATTGTAAGCATCCAGTTAAGACATACAGGGGTTGAAAACTAGCTGAATATTTGAAAGTTTAATGTCCTAAACCAGTAATATGCCAACAATCTGATGCACTGCCAAAAGAAAATGTGAATTTTTTTTAGAGTATAGTTGTATTTTAGTGAACTGTATGGTGGGGAATGCGGAAAGGGCACTAGGGGCTATTTAGAATGAAACAGTATACCCCATTGTCCCTGTAACTGACATGCAGTGGATAGGTGTCTGCCAACAAATGCACCGAAACCATTTTATATAGAAATAGTATTCGGTGTTCACCGAGTAGCTTTCAGAATACATTTTAGTATTATGGCACTGCACAAGCTATTCTTACAGTGATCTGGCTTCAAATCATCCCTGCAAAGCTTGTTTAAAGTTGGGAGCTATATAATGTGAAAGTTTTACATATCTAGGAAAGAGCCATGTAAATACATGTAATAAACTTGTAGCATATGTAAAGTTTTGTTGGCGTTTATCCTACAAAAATAGAATATTTTAGTATGAATTTGCTGAATGTAAGACATGGACTCTTTTTATACTATGGCCTAATTTTAAAGGTCCAAAAAAACCTTGTTTTTAAAGTTTGCCCTTGTGCTAAAGTGCCACTGTATGTATACTATAATTGATCTTGCTGTAAACTATATTTCAAAGTAAATCCTAGTGTAAGAAGTTTTATATAACTGAAAAGGTAGGTTTTAAGCTGCTAAAACACTTCCTATTTTTGAGAGATGTGAAATGCAGTATGGGATTATTTTAATTTCTTAAGCCCAAAGATTAACTATTAAGGGGTTCCTCTTACCTTAAAAGATTAATTTTGGCTTTTAACAATTTGTGTAACCTATGAGTATAGTGTACAATGCCAGTGGGTTTTTTTTTGGTCAACAGGTACAACCCAGGGGACCACTCATTGCAAAAGATGCAATTTCTTGCCTAATACCATGATAACATGTTTTGCTTATCTTAAAGATAAGCGCTAATTTTAACAGCCAACTCAGTAGTAAATTAAAAGGAAAGTGTGTGTGTGGGGGGGTCTATTTACAATGAGTGTAGGTGCCCTCTTCTCTGATTTGGCAGCTTTTTTGATACTTTTAAGCAGAATGGGTAAGTTGTATTTCTCCAAATTCAGGTGAGATAATATTGCCCATATCAAATAATGATAAAAGACAAGTTTATATAATAGTACTTAATGTACATACAGGAATTTGAAGCATGAAATTAAAAAATAAAATTGCTTTTTCCCGTGTCTTCTTTTTATTGTATAAAAAATTGTTACGACCATGTAATGTTCTTAGAATGCACATAATTAATCCTACTGAAATAACAGTAGGACCGTTGGTTTTAAGAGGCAACCAATTTGCTAACTGATAATAGACATTTGGATTAGCAGCTATACAGTTAAAAAAGCAACTGTGGCTTCCTCCTCCCAGCAGGGCTAACAGTAAAAGGCCACAGAATATTACTTTGGAAATTTACATAAAGCTTCTGAATTCATCTCATACCAAATTGAGTAAAGCAGGTGTAATCGCCTGTCTCCCTCTTCTACATTTTAAGATGACTTCGGTAAACACAAGAGTTCTTGTCAATTTGAGAAATTCTGCAAATTTTTTTTTCTATAAACAATTTTCACAAGGGGACCTTGGAGGAGAGAAAAGACCCAAGAACTAAACTGGCTTTCTAAAATACGTTCCAAATGATAGGATAACTCAAACTAGTTCAAGAAAAATCTTTTAATTTCTACACTAAGCAAGCAGTGAATCCCAGAGCCAGGTTGTATTTTCTCATGCAAACTGTCGGAAGAAATTGATTTGGCAGAAATAATGAGTCTTTTTTTCCTGTTTATTCCCAGTGTAATTTCTATTAACAGTGGCAAGAATTGCCCAGTTCTTTGCAGTACTGCACTGGAATCCCGCTCGATTCAACAATTTTCATCCCAAGCATCTTTATGTTAGGTTTTGATGTATACATGTAAATACAGTATATACTAGATTTCTGGTTTGGGACTGACTCCAGTGGTAAAAGTGTTCAGAGAATTAAGAGCACAATGGCTTTAACTACAAAAATTTTTAATAGCTACGGTTAACTTAAAAAGTTAATAATCGTATTTTATATCTCATACCTTAGAAAGGTACTAATAAAGTTATGGTTAGCGTACAGGAAGTATGGTTGACATGAGTTTCTCAAATCGTACTTGTAAGAACCAAAAAGTTGTTAGAGCTCATCTACCCTGTAGGGCTGCAGTCAGCCATAGCATGAGCCTTGTCAGTGTTACAATTTAAACTTGTCATACCTTTTTGATGGCAGCGTATATAGTACAATGGAATCTTGAGCCCATAACCTATCTTTACACTTCAGTTCTGGTAAATTCTCTTCATCCCCGAAGCACAAGGTGGAAAATAACTGAAGGAAAACACTAGTTTTCTAGTGTTTAATTGTCTCATAGGCAATTACTTCGTAAACCAAGTGGGATAGAGTACATCTCAAACCTCTTACACAAATGAGGAAAGCCTACTGAGCCACAAATCTGTCAGGCAGAACTAAACCTAAAAAAAAAAAAAAATCCAAGATTTTTTGGATCCTAGACCAGTTTATTTAATTATCTAGCATTCAGAGATGTGCTCTACAACAAACGACACAAAGGCCTTTTACTTCTTTACAAACTACTCTGTCAATTATCAACAAAATGAATTTACATGCCTTGCTTTGTACTCCAAATAAAAAAGGAATCCCCCATCTTTAACATAAGGGTGAAACAACTCTTAGGAATACATAGAAGCAACACAATAAACATAACTGACACTGCTGGAGGAAGGGACAAAGGGAAACCCCCCCAAAAAAGATCCTTTTCCATAGCAGCTAGCTATGTCTTATAGATGTCAGTAGTTGAAGATGGAAAGGTTGCTGACTTCTTTCATCAGTGAGGACAATTCACTCCTGGGACTCCTAAAAGCTCTGATAGACCGCCTAGTTGAACACTTATTTTATTCCTGTCACAGCCTCCCCTTCAAAATTATCTCAGGATTTTGTAAACAGGAATATGGTCAAAATGCAACACGAGATTGAAATTTGGAAAGCCAGGCTGGAAAGTGAGTCAACAGCTGTTGAGATCTTAGATTACATTTAACCCCTTTTCCATCCAAGAAGGTTACAAATACTTTTTGTAATTAAATAATTTTCATAAATCTATTAAATCTTCCCTCTAAGTGAACTCTAGATTCCATTATATTAATTGTATTGTTATAAAATTTCCCCATTTGTAAAAAAGAAAAAAAAAGATGAACCAAATGAAAAACCTTGGACACTTATCTAGTATCTGCCACTTACTTGCTGTGTGATCTCGGGCAAGTTTGAAAAATTAAAACGGGTAAAAATACCTCCGTTTCATATCTCCCTTAGGTATATTCTATATTTTCAAAATCTTTATAAATTAAAGGCTTAAACACGTCTGTATTTTTAGATGAGTAACTTTACACAAAGTTTTAAATGTGGCAGAAATAAAGACAAAAACCAAATATGCAAGTGATGAAATCAATGTATAGATAAACTTCATATCCTAATAAGGAACTAAGGAATCCAAAACATTTTGTGATACTATAAAAGTTATTTATTCACTATACACAGAACATGTCCCCTATAAAATGTACATGTAAATCGCTAGAAAGTATATTTGGTGAACATTTTCTCAATTACAGAACATACTAAATCAGTTGGGAATAACAGCTATCTGCCTCAAAATAATCTAATTATAGCACCCAGAGTCTCCTTTACATCTGATGCAAAGTTAAATATTTTTGGGGATTGTTTCCTAACGTGTTTGAGGAGGCAGAGTTAACAATTATATATAACTCTAGTATATTACAGTCACTGCACAATAAATCAGTTTATTACAGATTAAAACATATCATTTTTTCATTATTTGTATTAATGGGATGAAAACAAATACTGGATACTTTTAAATGGCAAATAACCACAAAATTACTTATATTTGATAGTATATTGGGTTTTATAATTACATAGGATATAAATGGTGTAAAATAGTTATGAATAATACACCTCAAACAAAACAGTGAGGCCACACTGTAATGATTCACTAGATTGTGCTCAGTAGACATTTATTGAATAAGTGAATTTTATCTATTTTTCTCCCCAATTACCCAGTACAATTTTTGCCCACAGTAAGGGCTCAGTAAATGTTTGCTGAATATACTGACTAGGAAAGAGGTGAGAAGAGATGGACCCTCTTAGCTGGATGTCAAGTATAATTGGAATTTATGTGGGAGAGTGTTTAAGGAAGATGTAAACCGCATGTGGCATACAAGTAAGGAAACTCAGATGCCAACAAAGCAAACCATTAAGCAGAAAACACTGGCACTGGAATAAACAAAGGCAAGATTTGCCAATAGCAAAAACAGAACTGACTTTAAGAGATAAGCAAGTTTATATTGGACCATACCTTTTCTCACCCAATTCAGTTTGAGACAGACCAATAGAGGCACTGTAAGAGACTATGGCTGTCTTCCTTGATATTCAAACATCCTAGTTTCCAATTTAACATGGACCTGTTACCCATGAATCAATATAAACCTATTCAGATTTAGGGATTAGTTTCCACAAGTACAAAGTTGAATTTCCTTTTATTTGTCCTAAAAGGCTTACTTTCAAACTTGAAGGGACTTCAATTATTCCATGTAGTTTCGATAACATTCTTTTATCTTTTCAGACCAGAGTCAAAATATTCGTACAGTATTCATACTGCAGCACCTTCCACCCACCCTTTGGTCGCTTGAACTGCCCTTCTTTGGTTCTTTTTCCGCTTTCTCAGATCTTTCTTGAAGTGTAGTAAGCAGAACTGTACTGGGTATTCCAGCTGCAGTTTGGTCTTAAATAAAAGAAGGATGTTTGTCAGTTTGGTTTTCTTTATTCTTCTCTGTGGTATACAGGATTTTGTTAGTTGAACTGGATGTAGCAGCTTACAGGGCCAAATTTTCAAGAGAATAGTATAATAGTTCCCAGGTCTTTTCCCTGGGTTGTAACTTAACAGCTCATACTCTATGTAGCACCTTTCCTTTCTCACTGAAGCATTATCTGTCATTATTCTTCTTGCTTACTTGGCTTCAAAAAAAAAAAAAAAAAAATGCAGAGATCTTAAGCAAAAAGAGAGGTGAAGTGTCAGCTCTCACTTGAGTCTTGATATGTTCTACTCCAATACTGAGCCGTGCCAGACACACAGTAGATACTCAATAATTATGGAACTCAACTATGTAACCCAATATTAAAGCCCTGTATAAGGATCCTTAAGTATCAGTAGGATCCTATCTATCATGGGTTCAACTATAAAATAGTCCCTTTGAAGCTATGTTATTTAGGTATGTCACTTTAGAAGTAACATATAAGGTTCTCAAGAAAACAGCATGAGTCTAAAAATAAGTGACACAAGTAAAAAATAAAAACGAAACCACTACTTCTAATTCTATACAGACAGAAAAATTAAACGGGCTATTTCCCCAATCTACTCTAATTACAGTCCATTTAAAAAAAAAAACATCTAAGGATCCGGCTGAGCTCAAATCCTGGATCTGCCTTTTACTGCTTTTTCTTTGTGCCTCCATTTCCTTATATCTGTTACACGAGAAAATAAAAGTATCTTTCTCATAGGGTCTCGTGATGAGTAAATGAGTTAACACATAAAGCTTTCAGAACAGTGTCTGGCACATCATAAATACTCAATAAATATCAGCTATACTTGTCATTATAAAGCAGCTTGAACTCAAACCACAAAACACCTAAACCAGTTCCCCACAGTGATTATCACTTAATATTAAGTGCTCACGAACATTCAATGCAAAAATATTTCAAATCACGCCATAAACATAAGGCCCAATTCCATCTTGTTTAGGATGGGGAAGAGTAGAATTATTGGTCCATCTAATAATGAAAATATAAACTTAAAATTAGCTAACTCAAATTTCATTTTAATGCGTATCTTAACACTACCAATAACCTCTGTTATTTAACCCAAGGGGTTTAATAAGCAATAATGAAACAACTCTGACATTACATAAGGAATTTTTAAGTACTACGTAAAAGATGTACCTTTCTGGCAGGTTCTATCATTTCCAAAGTAAAACCTGTGCCTAGTGCAACACTGATTTAAAATATTCCTAAATCCGTTGTTATTGTATAATCTCATTCAAAACTATAATAATTCCAGTTAATCATTATTTCCTTCATTTTGTTTTTATTATAGCATGTTTGCTTAATTTACAGCAAGCAGAAAATAAGCTGGGTCTTGTTTTGATCCAAACATTGATGTTTTAAAGGTTGTACACAATATTTGTTAAAAAGAACATATAAAAATACCTTTTTAGAAGCTTCTATAAGAAAGAAAATACAAAGTTTAACCCCACAACTTTCCTCTTTGCTAGAACTGCAAACTACTGCTACAGTTTTAAATAGACTTTTTGTTGTTTAAACTATACATCCAGGAAAATCTAAAAAAATTAAAGAAACGTGCATATAAATGATTGCATAGCAGAACATGAACATTAACTGCAAACAGTAAAGAAATGAAAGTTAGAAATACTATCAAATATACAAAGGTTCTAGAATCAATCCTTTAAACACATTCCACAAACAGTATTTAAAAACCACCTTTTGTTCTTTACAGGCAAGGCCTAGATTACTAAAACCAAAATTGAAAAAAGTAATCCTCTAAAAGGAATGGTTTCCCTAAAATATTTCTTACTTATTATGCCTGTAAGCAAGCAATCTAAAAATTTTAAGGATGCCAGCTTTTATTCTGAAATGAGATTGGACACGTCAAGTCACTTTTTATTGCCCCCAAATGGTCTCGCAGAGAGATGTTAGAAATTATAAAGAGTTAGGGTATTATTTTCATCAGGTACTACATGGATAATCAGGCAAAACCTCAAGAGATGTGACTTCCTTAAAATTAGTTTTTTCCAGAATTATTTAAAATCTCATGGCACCACAGAATCACGTAGAATGGGAGTGTTGTCTTTTTACTTGCCTCACATTAAATAAACTGAGGCGTGAAGAACAAGCCTCCTTCATAAAGATATGGGCAAATTTTGATACAAATGCACACACCAAGTGCTTTAAGTATCAAAATTCAGTCCTTTTACACTATGCGCACACACAAACAAAACCTACTTTGAAAACACTTTACTTGCTTTTAACAGCAGTGAGAAAACTAAGCAATATTATGGTCAACAATGCTCCTTAAAGTTTAGAGTAACTGCATAAGAGCATTCTTTTCCCCTTAAAATTATTTCTGCCATCATCAACCTGCCCAAATTTTAAGGTGGGTTTTTCCGATGTTTGTATGGTTCCAAATCTTCACAGAAACCAGAAAAGTGAAGGCTCCGTGTTTCAATCAAAAACGCCATCTCCCTGAAAATGCTACTTAACCCAGTTGGCGTCATTCCCCGAGACAGTGGGGTTAACAAAAGAACTATTCCACACTGTGCCATAAATTATCATCGTGGGTCTCGACACCTTGACAAGACAAAAAGGTCCACCCTGAACCTAAATGTGTCTAGTCGGGTCAGTGTTGTACGGTGGCTACAACTTCACTTTTGTATCATTCTACCTGATTAGCAAGCTACATTTCTAGGTTAACAGTTCTACCAAATATGGATATGAAAGTTTATTTTTAATAAGACAATGTTGCAAATTATGGTCAACCAACATCTTTTCACCAATACCTCAAGCATTAAAAAATGAGAATCTTTACAAAAATATACAGAGACACCACAAATTGGTAGCTGCCCATAACATTAAACAAACTGGACTCTTAAGAGTGGCTTCTCAACAGCATATCATTTTAATAATAACCATTGCCTGGTACAGGGAAAACTGACAAGTGTTTTTTTAAGCATCATTGCAACATTGTATTCCTGATAATTTAAGTAAACCAAACTATGAGAGTAAATGAATGATACATGCCTAAAAATATCATGGTTTATACTATCAGTGGCCACTGGACTTAGGACTAGTCCAAGACCTTGATCTAGATTTTGACCTAGACCTAGACTGTGATCTTGACTGAGATTTGGATCTAGGTGGTTCTTTTTTCCTTGATTCCTTTTCATATCTTGAGCCAGACTTATAATGTGTTTTGGAATCTGTTTTAGAGGTGCCTCTAGTTTTGGTGTGAGATGCAGACCTAGAACGTGATTTAGCCTTCATTTCTTTCTTGGGCTGGGACTTGGACCGTGATCTTGAATTGGATTTAGATCTTGAAAAAGATCGATTTCGGTGTTTGAATCTTTCAAAACAGAGGAGAGATACAATTAGAGTAAAAATTAGATTCTATATTAATCAAATTTGTTATTTTTAGAGCAAAAGTTCACTCTGAAATTGATATGTATAGTCTTTTTCAAAGCAAAGTTATTTACCTATCATTGTCGGAATGGCTTCTGCTACGCCGTGGTCTTCCAGTCGGTCTACTGCTAAAAAGTACATCAGAAAAAGCAAACAGTGACACATGTCTATTTACAGGTTTCTAATTAAAAAAATGAACCATAAAACTTTTAAAATAAAGCACTAAAAATATTTTTAGTCTCAATGAAGCATACAATATACATAATTAAAAGTATACAAGAAGATTTTAAAAAATTAAAGGCCAACAAACTAAATCTTTTCTGTGGTACACATCACTTACTTTCTAGGGCTATAAGATCTTCTATAGTTGTAATCAAAGGAACGACTTCTTGATCTCCTTCTTTCATAACTTCGGCTTCTAGAACGTCTATATCTGTCATAGTCATCATAGCGTGAAGAACTATACACATTCCTCCCTTCCTTGGCTTTCATCTGATTTGGAGCTATGAAATACATAGAACAGAAATATTTACAAACATTAAAAACGTAGTATTTAAGCCTCCAAATTATAGGAAAAATTCCTGCATCTCCTTCCTTTATGTTTCCAAATCTGTGGCTACTTGTGAATGTTAATCTTGGAAAAGGTATTTACTTTCAAGCAAGTCTATCAGAAGACTGTTTTATGTTAAAAATGATACCCTCAAATATCTCCCCAACTATTTTGTTTTTTCAAAGACCTCTCACATCTAGTTTGTTGTCCAAAAATATGCCAACTACTTGGACATTAGGAAAATATACCATGAAAGTATTTTTAAAATTCCAAATTAAAATACAAATGACTTTTGAACCATATGCTAATTTGGAATTATCCTACCATGGTTTCCATTCAGTAGGAACAAAATTAACAATAAAAAAATACTTAATGGTGCCCTACGAATGATATGTAGTGTCAAAACGCAATAATATATAGTCATACAGTTCTGAGAAACCGTGACAAAGAAAAGCAGAAGAAAACTAACACTTGTCGAATGCCTTAGACATACCCACACCCCGGACAGTCCTCAATCCTTATGTTATCTCATTCAATCCTATGAAGCAGATACTTTATGCATATGTGTATGAATGTATAAATAACACTGACTACCCAGGAACCTATCATTCAACCCAAGAACTAGAGAATCACCAACAGCTTGTGTCTACCTAAGTACTCCCTCTCTCTTTAGCAGCTTTTTTTTTCTTCCAGCAGTTATTTTAATCTCTATCTTTTAATACCTTGCCTAAGGAAACATAACAGTTGAGCCAGAATTCAAACCCAGGTGTATCTGACCCCAAAGCCTGTACTTATGCCTCATTAGCATGCAGCCAACACCTGGTGTATGCCTGCATTATTAATAAAAACCAAGTACTAATAGAAAATCTTTTCTAAATTTAATCTATATAGTCTTTCCCAGTCTATCTGTTCATTTCTACAGCCAGGCACCTACATAATTACCCAATTACACCTTGATGATCTTTATGCAGAAGGGAAATGGCTCAAGAGAACCAAAACTTTCCAAAGTTTATTCTTTTCAATTCCACTCTTAGTATATTAAACATGCCACAGCTGATGGTACTGATCTACCTTCTTAAAGAGTCCAAACATATCTCAGGCATTCTGATCGCTGCATTCTAAGTCGTTTGTCTACCCTGAAATTCTGCAAAGTATTCAAGATACTCTATCTTCCCAAAAACTATCTTTCTGGGTTTTGAACAGAGAGACATATTGCACAATACTTCCAAGAAGCACTCTCAGAACAATTTGTATAAATATGATGTATTTCCGCGTGCCACAACTACTGAAGCCGGTGTGCCCAGAGCCCGTGCTCCGCAAGAGAAGCCACCGCAATGAGAAACCCACGCACTGCAACAAAGAGTAGCCCCTGCTCACCGCAACTAGAGAAAGCCCACGCGCAGCAACAAAGACCCAAAGCAGCCAAAAATAAATAAATCGGCTGAAAAAATAAAATTAAAAAATAAAATTAAAAAAATCTGTATTTATGTCAAACCTAACCTCCCAATTCATCCCACCCTCCACCCTTTCCCCTCTTGTGTCCACACGTCCATTCTCTACGTTTGCATCTCTATTCCTGCCCTGCAAACAGGTTCATCTGTACGATTTTTCTAGGTTCCACATACATGTGTTTCTCTTTCTGACTTACTTTACTCTGTATGACAGACTCTAGGTCCATCCACATCTCTAGTGGGAACCTGTGGTATAGCACAGGTAGCTCAGCTCAATGCTCTGTGATGACCTAGATGGGTAGGATGGGGGTGGTGGTGGGGGGGGAGGCCCAAGAGGGAGGGGATAGATGCATACACATAGCTGATTCACTCTGTTATACAGCAGAAACCAACACACCTTTGTAAAGCAATTATAATCCAAGTAAAAAAATATATATATATACAGAAAAAAAAAGAAATGATGCATTTTACATATAGGCATAAAGGTACTTACTCTTTCGATCCCCCTGTGCAAACTGTATTTCAATTTGGCGTCCACAAATCCATTTTCTGTCCAAATTATGTAAAGCATCTTCTGCATCACGAACATCCTCAAATGTGCTAAATGTTAAGGGGCTTGGGAAGTTTTGCAAACTTTGATAATGAATGAAAGTTCAGTTGGTAAGTCTGGAACAATTCACAATCTCTCGATATTATTCTAGAAAATCAACCAGACCCCACTAACTGGTTGGTTGATTCAGCTATAAACACTTTAGGGTATTAAAGCACTTGTGACTCCGTAAGGCATGAGTTTGAAAACACTTATGAATACATATTATGAAGTTATTACTGAAATAAGGCCTGTTACAGCTGAACTACCAAGTAATCCCATCAGAAGATTTTCCTGAGTTTTAAGAATTTTACAAAACAAGACAAAAAAGAAAAACAAATGTCAATTTTATTTTGTATGCTAAAGCAAAAATTGCTTAAAATAAAACCAAAACTGTTTTTCTATTTTTGTTTCAAATGAAAAAAAGAAAATGCCAATAGTTCTTGTGTAAGCAAGCGGAATATACCTTACAAGAAACGAAAGCATCAACCTCAAATTAATCTTCCTATTTTTCTCAGACATATCTAACATTATTATTTCACTTAGCTGTCTTCCTTATTATACCTTACTGGGAAGACTGGTATACCAGCCACTTGTAGATATCAAGAGAGTGTCAAGCAATACTTAAGACATATTATATCCATGCACAGACCATAAAAGCATGCTGCCAAGAAATAACAGACCATTTCTAAAGATTCCTGGACTGGAAAGCCCTAACCATGACACCGAACATAAAGCTTCCCGAAGTGAAGTGCGTTTGGGACTGGTTTTCAATTTGAGAAATTTCAAGATAGTATTTATAAGCCTAAAGCAGGAACCGCTGGTACCCATTTTTGATCTGAGAGGCTGTTGCCTTGTTCTCCCCAAACAAAGTTATTCTGACCAAATTTAGTTCCTTTCCTAAAACCACCATTCTAACAGAAGCCAAGCACATATTCAGAGCAGTGTTTGATATAAAAGCTTCTGAAGGGGAGCTAGGCTAGGTTTGGCTGTGGATTTTCATTCTGTACTAAAATTCACTATTCTAACTTGTCCATTTCTATTTCTTAAATTTGAGAGGAGTGCAGATCTTGAGTGCTGATTAAAAAAATCCCTGAAGCGATATACTCTCTTCAAGACTGATATTAATATTCTTTTACTCCAGAGACTAAAAGGTCTGCCTCACTAGATTTCCTATTTTTTGTTCTGGAAGGACTTAAAGAACACAACAGGGTCCCAGTTCTCTCTCTCTGAGGCTATTATGTGTAGTGAACGAGAGCTTTTCTCAAGTCCTAAATCACGAAGTTTTCACCATGAAAAGAAAAAGGTTGACGGGGAGTTTAGAACCTTGAACGCTATAATCAACCACCCCTCCAGGTTAATGCAGTTGGGCTCTAAAATAACTGAAAAGAACAAGTTCATTTAAAGGGTATACTACTTTGATACTTTGAGAGACAGAATAACTTCTTAAAGGATTCAGACCAAGAAGTATAAAAATTATTTATGAGAGCCTATCATCCTCTGGGGCTACCCTCAAAAACAGAATCTGGGATTGGATGAACCATGGCAAGGTTCTACCAGACCTGTTAAGAGAAAGCTAGCTGGGAATGGGGTCAGATAGAAAAGAGGACCACAGCAGGGACAGTCAAATATCATTCTGATGCCAGTTACGGAGAAATCTGTACTCAGGGTCTTTGCGAAATCCTGATACCTATTTCTTTTTAACTACTTGAAGACCACAGACAGACTTTGTGTATAAAAATAGCTATAATTCACCTTGAGACTCCTTTGGTTAACTCTTTCCTGGCTCAAGTATCACATACTCTTCAAACTGCTGATCCTGGTTCCCAGGCCACCCCCAAACCAGGTAAAATCAGGCCAACACATTGTAAGCCAGAATGTACCATTACTTTTTTTTTTTTTTTTAAACCAAGCCAGATATACCTCTTATCCTCTCTGTAACAGAGCTTTGCAACCAATTCCCACAACTGTCCTTGATCACTGGGCCTGCAGGAGTAGCAGCTTTTGGCATTTTGCCTAAGTCTCATTAGAACTCTGCTAAGTTTCAAGAGATCCACTGAATTTAAGCAGTAAGAATTTTTCCTAGCCTGAAGTCCACAGCCCAAACCTTTGTTGCCACAAGGAGATGATCTCACTGAAGGAAGTAATGTCACCTGAAACTCTGGGCCAAGGAACAATTTCCCATAGATCCTGATTACGTACCCATACCAAAGGCCTTCTGCAACCCATTCTGGGCCAACTGATCACATGTGCTAAAGCAGTCAGGGCCAGCAGGTTTCACAGAGCTAAGTTTCAGATGTTAGGACTATGTGCATGCCCCTAACAGCCCTTTTAAAAAATCTATAAACAGACAGTATCTCTAGTGGATCTGACCTTAGAAAACCACCAGAGCCATTTCTAAGTAGTCCCCAGTGCATGCACCTGTGTGCCCTCTAAGCATGGCTCTATGGAGTTGGCCTGACTCCAGAACTTCATGCTACTCCAAAGAGCACTGCCTGCTACGCTATGGCACCGGACCACTTGGTCCAAAACAGAAATATGCTGAGTTTAAGCTTAACAACATTACATCCTGGTACACTTTAACTTCACAAGCTAAGAGAGAGTGCATTTATACAAGACCACATCACAACATCAAAAAGGCCCATGTAAATCAAGTTACAGGTTTTGTCACTAGACCAAACCAGAATAATTTTGAAAATTAACTGCTTACAAAACATGAGGAGAAAAAAAAAAAGGAAAATAGTTATTCTGTAGGATACATCAGGTATGACTCCTTTAATCTTGGCCATCATTCAACTTCATCTTGACCTTTAACTCTTTAAGTGCTTGTCAGAAGGACTTGTCATGAGATGCTTGGCCAAATATGACAGATGGCTTTATCTTTAACTTTGAAAAACAACCTTTTCCCCCTTTTGTAGATAAAGCGAGGCTTTGTCTCCCATTAGGCTTGTCCTTCTTCCAGCTTTTCTTTATATTTTCTTTTCCCAAACTCTCCCTTCTCTTCAAGCCTGATCCTTAAGAGGTCTTTGGCTTGTCTACTTGCCTTAAGTGTTGAACTCTACTCTAAAGGTTCTTTCATGCTTTCTCTTTGGGGTCGCCATAACTGTACAGCTTTACATTCTCTGAGGTAACAACAGAGGACAGCAAATTAGGGGACAATATTAAAGAAGTTTACCTCATTGTTATACAATTTGTTTTTGATCAAGTGATTCAAGTTAACAAACAAGAATACCAAACTTTAATTGCTAAGCACAAGAACATATTAACTTTTGAGTTACATTAAAGGTGGTAGCAACCAGAGTGTATTCAGATTTAAATCACATAATCACTGATTTGAGTTTCAGCAGCATGAATGGGAATTTAAATATTTTACTGTTTTTGGATCAACTTTAAGAAATAGTAAGAGCAATGTGTGAGTCAGAATTAACTTAGAAAAAATTGAAGACAAAACATTTATTAGAAGACAAAAAAAAAACAACTACTTTTTAGATGTTACCTCTTACAAAAACTTGAATTTCAAACTTCAACACCCCTCACTAATCAGCCATCTGAAGAAAGGATATTGAACATATGCAAATCCTCTTGGACGGCGAGTGTAGAAATCAAGTGGAACATACACATCAACTATAGGACCATAACGACCGAATTCGCGTCGTAAATCTTCAGACCTAAAACATCATAAAAAGAGGCCAAATTTTTAAGTCCACTCCTTTAAAAGTTACTTTGTAAGAAATAGGTTTCTTTCCGTAATATCTCAATTAATGAAAGAGACTGTGCTATGTTCCTGGGTGACCTGAAACAAACAAGCTTTCTAAATCTCAACATCAAGAGCCAACGGTAAGAATATACAACAATGTCTTTTTGAAAAAGAAAAGCCAGAATGCAAGATTCTGAAAGATAATAACGCAGTTTATAATAAAACCTTAACAACAGGAAAAGACATTTAAGGAAACTTGACTACAACTTATCTCTATTGCTTTTATCCACAGCCTTCATTTTTCATAAATAGTATAGTAGCATTAAGTTGTACTTAACTACTGCTATGTTTTTTTTTAAACAGTATCAAAGCAACTCTAGTATTCTGAAAAATACAAAGCACTTATTTTACCTCCAAATTTTAGCGACAGGGTTACACACTTAATGGTAGATACGGTTTGAAAAATAAAAGTCACAAATATATATACTTCCTCAATAAATGTCAATATGACATAAAGGGGAAAGTATCCTAGACGCTACAGTAAGTACTATTGCTTACTTGCCCTACTTAAAGACAGAAAAATATAAATCATACGAGGCTACCTAATTTTTTTTTTCATTTGTGTGTGTAGAGTGATTATTTGTTAAACAGTAAATCTCATCTTGTGATAAGATCTCTTCAAAAAAGTCTGACGGCAACTCCAAGCAATTAAGGGAACTGGCGAGAACAAAGGGACGGTCCAGGTTAATCCAATTTAGCTATCAACGTCCTAATGGTAGAGGCTTCCTAAACCTCCGTTTTCAAAGGGTGGCCAGTATTTCCCGGAAATGGGAAGAACTAGTTCGTACCATTTAAGTGGAAGAATTTTATATCTTTAATCTCAACATTCCCTTTATCCAAACATCTACAACACCAAAAAAAAAAAAATCGCAAATAAAACACAACAAAAAGGGTAACAAATGCTTCGCCACACTCCCCTCCCCCGATCCGTTATTTTACTGCAGAGCAGTTTTTTTTTAACTAGAAAAAAAAAAATTCTGGGCCAAGGGGGCGTGCACCCCAAAGAACGTGAACTTCAAATCAATGGGGGGAGCTGATGTTCGGTGGAGGCAGAGGCTGAACGCCCGGAGAGGAAGCGGGAAGGAAGGGGCCCCCATCTGCGGAGGGGGAGGGGACCGAAACGCCGCCACGCGGCCCGCTCTCCCGCGGCTGCCCGGGAGGACCAGCGGCGCCGCCCTCGCTCCCACGCGGCGGTTATGCCGGCTGCGCGGCCTAGTTCGGGCCAGAAAGCCGGCGCGGGACCCGCCATCTTCACCCCTTCCCCTCCCCCGGCGCAGGCCCAGCGCGCCGCCGCCGCCACACCGGTCCTCTCAGAGCGCCCGCGGCCTCCCCTCTTGGGCCCGGAGTGCCTCCCCTGTACATACCTGGTATCGTCCGCCACGTTTCTTACGAAGAGAGACGTGTTGGGGGGACGCAGGTACCGGGACATGACGGCGGCGTGGGTCTCAGCAAGGACACTAACGGGCTCAGCAAACCGTCCGCAGCTCCGGCGCCAGATCCTCGAGACACACAGCCAGAGAGCTCCGCTACAGCAACCGCCTCTTCTCGCGAGAGTTCACTTCCGCCTCCCCCCACCTCCTACCTGAGTGCAACGCCGGGACCTGCAATGGTTCTTTCCCGCGAGATCACGCGGCGTGCGCCTGCGCATGCGGGCGGCGGGAGTACGTGCTGCAGCCTAGATCTCATTCATTGGCTTCTTGAGCTGCCTCCCCTTCTCCTGCTAGCCCGCTCTTTCTTTCTTAAGTGCTTTATTTTGCCGCCCTTTTCTCCCGTGCACCGCGTTCTCCCCTCCTGACCGCCCCCCCGCAAGTCAGGAAGCAGATGTTTTAACCTGTACACCACACTGTACAGTTTTTACAAACTATACTGAGTTTTAAATATTATAAGCCGGAGGGACAGGCTTTCCCCTGTCTGGTCCATGTTATAACCTGGCTTTTATCAGATCTCACATCGGCAAGAGAAGAATTTACGGCCTCTCGTATTAGTGTGAAAGGGAAGGAGGTGTGTGTCCTTGCAGAGATAGGCCTGCCTCCCCAGTGCTTTCTGCACGCGGTGGACTCACTCCCTGAGCGCCTTTGCCCAGGTCGCCCCTCGCGTACACCTTTCTTGGTTGTTTCCTTCACCCATCCACGGGGTTTTCTCCCCATTAAAGGCTGTTCCCTACCAAAATGGGACGCAAACCTCACATCTTAGTCTCCATTGTCATCTACGCTGTCTTTGTTGCTAACGGCTTCCTGAGTGTGCATTGTTCATGTATTGCAGTGTTTCTCCATCTATTAGAATGCTTCTGGCATGTAGCACATTGCCAAGCAGATAGCAGGGGCTCAAGAACTGTTTAAATTAACTTTTATTTTACAAAACGACAAAAAAGCATTATTTTTGCATCAATCCGCATCCATAGCAATTGATTTGATAATCTGTTGTGCTCTTTAGGAGAGACATTGTTTTTCTACGTTTATATTTTCCAAGATGCTTTGGACACTTGGTTTATTAAAACATTTATCGATTACCTATTATGTGTCAGAGATTACGTTAGATTTTGTAAATTCAGTGGTGAAAAACATGGAGCTTATGATTCCGTAGGAAACAAGCTGGTCAACAAGTAATTGCAGATCTGTGATATGAAAGAGACAGTAATGTGACAGTTTAAAAAAAAAAACAACTTTTGTTTTAAAACGAAGAGTTGCTGAACAAGTGTTTCCTTACTCCCCCCTCCCAAATTAACTTAAGCACTTTTTAGTGGCTAGAAAACAGACTCCTGTAAATTACCCTCAGTAATGAGGAAATGAATTCAGTTTGGTGGTACTCCACCCAACTTTAATATGGATAAATGTTTAGAGCAGAGTCTGATGCATAGCGAGTGCCCTATAAATGTTAATTGGACTGGCTACATAATCTGTGGGGCTCAGTGCAAAATGAAGACGTTCAAAAATTAAGATGACAATAGCAGAGCACTAAGCCAAGTGCAGGGTTGTTCCGAGAGTGGGGTCCCGTGCAACTACACAGGTGGCACGGCTATTGAAGCCTGCCCAGAATGTTAGCAATTATTATTATTACTCATAATGCCTTGAGAAATAATAAGAGCAAGTGAGGTACAAATATTTACTCACTGGAATCACTTTCTGCCTCACATACCAAGTGCCCCTTTATCTTTTGTGCTTTAGTATCCCAGTCTTGAAAAAGATGATACTGGGAAAAGTAGAGAAAGTAAGCACCGCTCAGCTGGGGCTTGAGCTGGGCAGTTTACCAAACTCTAAATCTGCTGCAGGTGGTAGTGGGAGCGCGTGAGGCAGGTGGGGAGGGAGGTACACCAAGGAATTTTGGAAGTAAAACACTTCCTCACAAAAGTTCTGCCATGTGTGGTTAAGAGCACCGTATTTCATTCCGAGCACAATACCAAGGTTGGTAATTTTTTTGAAAGCCAAATGTTAATCTCTGAAAACGGTCTGTTGGCACTGCACCTCTTCTTGAAGAAATTATGTTTTATTGGGATTTATGTCAGAAAACCACTTTCCTTGCGTACTGTTCTCAGAATTGCACAAGTAAGACCCGAGTGTAAAATATATACCTATGAATTTCCTTGATCCTAAAACAGCTCTTTCCTGATTTGTGGGCGATAGTACAAACATCACACCTGAGAGGGCCGTGCTGCTAGCTAGAGGGAGACTCACAGGGACAAATTCTGTGTGTTAAAGCCATGGAAGTATGAGCCCGTCTCCATAGACAAAACCAAAACCTTGAGTCAGTACATCAAGCTTAATTTTATTGCTAAAACTGTTTGATTCAGACAATTGCCATGGATGGTGCTCGGCACTGCCTCTGTCTCCATGAACAAACAATCAATTAGAAGCCTGCTCTTTAAATGCGTTTAATAAGACATGCCTGGTGTTTCCTAGATGCCTTCTAACTCTAATGGGTAGGCAGCAAGCCAAGTTCCCCAGGCTGAGGACTCAGTGTTCCCTTTTAGACATTCCTTACTTGTGGGTCAGAAACTTTGGGGCACATACATAAACACATTATCAATTTACCTATGTACAGACTGTTCTTTTAACCTCAGGCTCCCACTAGTTCTGCTCTGTGGGTGAATTCACCACTACTGCACATACTTGTTTATCTTATTCCTTAGATGATCTATTCTAGCATGTGGATTGCTACCTTGAATATGCTTAAGGTAAAAATCACTTGTTATATCTTAGCCTACTTTTTAATGTCTTAAAATAACATTTTTCCCAGTAATAAATGTCCTGTGTTTATTGTTAACATTTTGGAAATGAACTATAAAGACAACAAACATTACCTGTGATCATACCACTCAGAACTAATTACTTCTAAGACTTTTCTGAATTTCTGAGCATTTCTGTAATTGTTTAAATTGGGGTCATACTATATATACAGTTTTATAATGTGTTTTCTTCCTCACTAAACATTTTATAAAGAATTATCTTCTGGGGCTTCCCTGGTGGCACAGTGGTTAAGAATCTGCCTGCCAATGCAGGGGACATAGGTTCGAGCCCTGGTCTGGGAAGATCCCACATGCCGTGGAACAACTAAGCCTATGTGCCACAACTACTGAGCCTGCGTGCCTAGAGCCCCTGCTTGGCAGCAAGAGAAGCCACTGCAAGGGGAAGCCCGCGCACTGCAAGGAAGAGTAGCCCCTGCTCACCGCAACTAGAGAAAGCCTGCGTGCAGCTACAAAGACCCAATGCAGCCAAAACTAAATAAATAAAATACATAATAAATTAAAAAAAAGAATTATCTTCCCTGGCCATTAGATAGTTTTAATAGGTATAGTTTTTGTTTGTTTGTTTGTTTTTTGCGGTACGCGGGCCTTTCACTGTTGTGGCCTCTCCTGTTGCGGAGCACAGGCTCCGGACGCGCAGGCTCAGCGGCCATGGCTCACGGGCCCAGCCGCTCCGCGGCATGTGGGATCTTCGCGGACCAGGGCACGAACCCGTGTCCCCTGCATCGGCAGGCGGACTCTCAACCACAGCGCCACCAGGGAAGCCCAATAGGTATAGTTTTTAATCACTGCTGTATCAGTTATGAATTGGGTTCAATTGCCTGTAACAAAAACTTGAAATAATAATAATGTTGATCATGTTAGCTTACACTTATTACTGAGCACTTAAATGCCAGGCATTTTTCTCACAAAAGAGCAAGAGAAATGGCTCAAGAAGTAGCAGAATGTTACAACTTTCAGAGGTCATTCTGCTCATAGTTTTCAGTTATTTTAAGTCACATATATTAACCCATTTAATTCTCACTCCAAACCTATGAGCTAGGTTACTATTATTCTTTCCATTTTATAGGTGAGGAAACAGGTATACAGAGTGGTAAAAACAAATTAGAGTTTCTTATTTATTTTATTTATTTATTTTATTTACTTACTTATTTATTTATTTTTTGTATAATGAGAAGTCAGGAATAGGGAGTCCAGGACTGGTATGGCAGCTTCAGGATATCCAGACGCCTCCTTCATTCTTTCTTCTCTGTTATCCCTAGTGCTGGCTTCTAGACGCAAATTGCCTCATGGTCACAAGATGGCTGCTGGAGCTGCAGGCATCATGTCTACAGTCCAAAAAAAAAAAAAGAAAGAGTAGGACAAAGTTCAAAAAGCATATGCTAGCTGAATCACCACCCACCCCCCACACTCAAGGAACTTATTAAGTTGGAGACAGCAATACCCACTTATACTTAATTAGCCAGAACTGAGTCTTGTAGCCAACCCTATCATCAAGGGAGGCTAACCACTCTTATTCTCAACAAAATTAGAATTCTGTTTGTAAGGAAGAAGAGGGAAAGGAAAGATGTTGTGGATACATTAAAAGGGTACATTTCATTACATGGTTGTAGCATAATTGATTTATGTAGAAACAGTGATGATGATGATGATGATGATAATAAAAGCTAACACTGAATAAGAACTAACTACATGCCAGATACTGTATTTATCATTTTATCTGCACTATCTCATTTAATCATTTAATCCCCATTCTACAGATGAAGAGACTGAACCTTTGAGACATTATAAGGCTTTCTGACAGTATATAAGGCTGAGGGAATAAAAGGTAATTTAAGACAGTTCCTGTGTTTTCAAGGAGCTCTTAAGCTAGTGAGGTACACAGTATTTGTAAAATTGAGTTTTAGGTTAGTTTTACATGGTTCATAATTGAGTTATCTTAATTTTAATCAGATTAGTTTTATATCATCCAAGATGCCCATCAATTACTATCCAGTCCCAGAGAGTAACAATAGGCCGAGTAAAAAAACTTGTTTACAGGTATCTATACCTTTTATGAGTGTCACTGAGCCTATAGTCAGAGACTGTTTGAAGCACAACACACAAATAGACAAACATAGTTAACTTGACTAAGCTTTGGGGTGCCAGACATTCGGTCAAACATCATTCTGTGTGTGTCTGTGGAGATGTTTTGGGATGAGATTAACGTTTGAACAGGTAGACTGAGTAAAGCAGGTTGTCCTCCCTAATGTGGGCAGCCTTCATCCAATCAATGCAAGACCTGAATAGGACGTCTGAAAGAGGCTGTGTAAGAGGGAACTTCACCTGCCTAACTGATTGAGCTGGGACGTTGGTCTTCTGCTCTCGGACTGGATCCTGAAGGCACTGTGGCTGAGGCTATTAGCTAACAACACACGTGGTGGGGGAAGGTCACTCTTGAAAGGGAGACCTAAGCGGGCACACTTCTGTTACTGAACTCACGTTCCGAGTTCATGTGCCTGACACACAGTGAGGCCAAACAAACCGAAATGTTGGACTTTGGAGTAGAGAAAGGTTTACTGCTGAGCCATGAAAGGAGAATGTGTGGCTTGTGTCCCTCAAACCCTGAACTCCCCGAAGGGCTTCAGCAAATCATTTTTAAAGGCCAGGTGAGGGAGAGGGTGGTCACAGGGTACGTCATCAGCTCATGCACAATTCTCTGATTGGTTGATGGGATTGATCCTTAGATAGGCCTACATGCACATGATCATCAGGTAGTTAATTTCTTGCATTTGGTGGTGGTTTTTAGCATCTGAAAAACTCAGGAAATATGCATGAGATACTATTACCTGGGTACTTCAGAGAGGAGCTACAGCAGAGGATATGGGGGAGGGGTCTGTCCCAGGAAGGCCCCATAGGGTCCTGCTCAGTTACACTCACATGATGGCTAAAGTCCATGCCTTGCTTCATGCAGATCCCCTTATTCTGACATTATTGGGGAGCATCTCCTTCATGGGTCCCATTGGTCTTTCCTACTAAGGGGAAAAATTGGAAGAGGGAGGCTCTTGGGATGAACTACAGCTCCGTAGCTGCAGCTGCTCTTGGGCCACAGCTGACACCCATCTTGTCCCGCCTCCGCTATCCTCACACTCATGTCACTTCTTCAAATCTTGATGGCTCACCCGTAGTGGTCTGAGCCCCTTGTCACCATGTCCTTCTCAGGTCAGGGTTGCAGCACTTGTCCATCTGCAGTACAATTGTCAAGTAAGTGATATGAAGAGACCTGACTAGATCACCTGGGTTCTTTTTTCTTGGCTGCGCCATGCGGCATACAGGATCTTAGTTGCCCAACCAGGGATTGAACCCATGCCCCCTGCATTGGGAGCTTGGAGTCTTAACCACTGGACCACCAGGGAAGTCCCAGGATCACCTGGGTTCTACACGCATTCCTCTCAACCCCTGTGGTATCACAGTAACACTATCTCTTCCTGCTGAAGGGGTTGGTTGGCAGTTGTGAGGCATCGTATCCCGGGCTCAGCATTGATCTTTGTACCTGGCAGGTTGGCGGCAGGTTGGCAGCAGCTAGGTAGGTCAGTCTTGGTAAGTGGGAATGTACATCAGGCGTCAGAAAACTACAGCCCTCGGGCCAAGTCTGGCTTGCAGCTTGTTTTTGCACGGCCCATGTACTAAGAATGGATCTTAATGTTTTCAAAGAGTTGAAAAAAAATCAAAAGAAGGTTTATGTTTATTTACTTGTTTATTACCTGACTCCCGCTGCTGAATATGTTTCTTTTTATTTATATTTACCTATTTATTTTATTATTTATTTATTTTGGTTGCACCATGTCTTAGTTGTGGCATGCGGGATCTTTAGTTGCGGCATGCATGTGGGATCTAGTTCCCCCACCAGGGATTGAACCCACGTCCCGTGCATTGGGAGGATGGAGTCTTAACCACTGGACCACCAGGGAAGTCCCTGAATGTCAGCTTCTTAAAAGCAGGGACTTGGCTGTTTTATTCATGCCGGAACCATCTCGCATCGCAAAAGCACATAATAAAATGTGAATCTATGGAACCCTTGTGCATTGTTGGTGGGAATGTAGAATGGTGCAGCCACTGTGGAAAACAGTTTGGCCCTTCCTCAATAAATTTAACATAGAATTACTATAGAACATAAACATAGAAATACCCAGCAATTCCACTCCTGGTGTATATACTCCAAAGAACTGAAAACAGTGTTTGAACAAAAATTTGGACATGAATGTTTATAGCGGTACTATTCACAACAGCCAAAGGTGGAAACAACCCAAATGTTCATTAGCTGATTAATGGATAAATAAAATATGGTATATTCACACAAAGGTATATTATTCAGCCATAAAAAGGAATGAATTACTACCACATGGTTGAATCGGGAAAACATTATGCTAAATGAAACAAGCCAGACACAAAAGACCACATACAGTACTGCATGATTCCATTTATAAGAGATATCCAGAACAGGTAAATCTATAGAGACAGAAAGCAGATTGTGGTTCCTCCTTCTGGGGGAAGGCGGAATGGGGAGAGCCTGCTCAATGGGTATGAGGTTCCCTTTTGGGGTGAAGAAAATGTGCTGGAACAAGGTAGTAGTGATGGTTGCACAACATTGTGAATGTATTAAATGTCACTGAATTTCACATTTTAAAACGGTTAAAATAATAAATAGTATGTTATGTGCATTTTACCACAGTGAAAAAGGACATAAAAATTAAAAAAATTAAATCTATCACTGAATGTTTGACATTTGCATTGTTTCCACATTTAAAACTAACCCTGAGATAAATATCTTTGTACATTTTGGTTAGGACAGACTTCTCAGTTTTGAATCACTGAGTCAAAGGAATATTAAAGAATTTAAGGACTTGATAGACATGATCAAAATGCCCTTTGGAAATCTGTACCAAATTCACTCTTCTTATTCATTCAATAAACATAGAATAAACGTGTAGGGTTTATATTCTCTGCTAGAACTGGGAGTACACTGAAGAATAAGCCACAGTTCTCAGGGGGTTGAAATTTAACTGGGTGATACAGTCATGTAAGTAGCCAGTAACAATAAGGGATAAGAGATGGAAGTTTAGGGTGACACTGAAACAAAGAAGGAGGACTTAATTCCCTCTGGGTTAGGAAGGGAGATGATATCTAGGAGATCTAGGAGTTTTCCCAGCCTGGGTCAGCTACTCTCACCGATTCTGGACATCATCTTAAAAAAGAAGTTGCAATTCTTAAGAATTTTATAGATTAAAACTTTTACTTCTTAAAACTACATTTATTTGATTGTTGGTGAAATAAAGATTTTTTTCATGTTTACTGACCATTTCTGTTTCTCCCTTAGCCCATTTTTCAATTTGGATGTAAACATTTTTCTCAGGATGTTGAAGAGTTCTTTATATAGTAAGGATACCTCTGTTACAGTTATTTTCATGGCAAATATATTCTGCTAGTTTGTAGTTTGTTTTCAAATCTTGTGTAGGGTGGTTTTTAAAGACAGCTTTATTGAGGTATAATTTACATACCATAAAATATGCCCACTGTAAGTGTACAATTCAATAATTTTTAGTAAAACTTTTAGTAAAATTTAAAGTGTACAATTCAGTGATTATATGTGTATACATATATAGACAAATTCTCTCTATACGTATGCACACACATATATATGGTGTATAAATATAGAGTAACTATAGAATTGTGCAGGGTGTTCTAAAAATATGTATATATCTTTCACTGTATATAGTCATAGTGTTTTTATTATTATTTTTGAGCTCAAACTACTGTAGAGATTAAAAACACCAGTAAACAAGTCTTCAACATTCTTTTTGGAACCATATTTCATAATCAATTGTTATTTGTTTTCCTGTCTGGAACATCAGAGGAGGCACACAGTTATGGGGGAAAAAATCACATTAGATTTTTTCACATGGAGAGACCTTCCGCACGAAAAGCAAAGAGGCAGAGATTTAATTGTTTAGCCTCACTGCTGCTGTACTGGAAACTATGTGACTTGGTTAACAGGCAGCCCGCAGGCATGTGGGAAGATCAGAAGATTTGGAGCCCTCTGTGAGAAGCTGCCTCAGTTACCCAATCCTGATTTAGGGCAAGATGACCTCTGTTCTAGCACTGCCCTACGTTTTGACTTTCCTCCCTCTCCTGGCTCCACGTGCACACAGTGTCCCATTTTAAAGCACCTTCTTCTTTCTCTTTTTCCTTTCCTGAAGTCTGACTCCTTCTAGAATGCTCTTGGCTCAGTGTTACCTGTTGGAGAGGAATGACTTCTAGATGATTCCCACTTTTAGAGGGCACTTCAGCTCAGGTCCTTGCCTTGATGGTCAGAACATATCACCTCCAGGCATGCTCCCTACATCTCATCCCTCTCCTGGGATTTCATCTCCCTTTGCCCCATCCTGCCACACCCCGAAGACAGGGAGGCTGGGTCGCCCAGGTATGCCTTTGTCTCCTGGGCTTTTATGCTGTGAAGTCAGTGTCATTATCTCTATTTTCAGTTGAGGAAGCTGAGCCCAAGAGAAGACAAGGGGTTTTGCCAAGATCCACAGGTTAAAGCAGTACAGACATTGCCCTTCTTTGTTCCTGCCCATGACTTGTTTGGGGAATCCCTTGCTTTTCATGTCTTGGTAAGAGGCAGAGCCTGTCTCACAGTATAGATGCTTGTTTTCCCAGCCTCCCTTGTAGCAAAGGTATGGACCTGTGATCTAAGCTTCACCAATCACACGCCCCTTGTCCAGAGTTAGACAGCAGGCTGGAGCCACACAGGAGCAGGGACCACAGAGAACTCTCCCTGGTGGCAGTGGTGGTCACAAGAGTGGCGGAGACCAGTGCCCAGCCACCATGCAGCATTCTAAGAGGGGCTGCTCCTCTGTTGGAAGTGATGCGTGGAACCTGGGGTTTAAACCCTCAGCATCATGGGAATCTTGGGAGTGAGTGAGGTCCCCACTCACTATGAACTGGGCTATGAACTGTCATCTTTTTTGTTGTTGTTGTTGCAGTACGCGGGCCTCTCACCGTTGTGGCGTCTCCTGTTGCGGAGCACAGGCTCCGGACGCGCAGGCTCAGCAGCCATGGCTCACGGGCCCAGCCGCTCTGCGACATGTGGGATCTTCCCTGACCGGGGCACGAACCCGTATCCCCTGCATCGGCAGGCGGACCCTCAACCACTGTGCCACCAGGGAAGCCCTGAACTGTCATCTTTTAATGGGCCATATAGTTTTGGGTAATGAGCCTCTTAGTGTCAACCTCGACACACTGAGGATCAGAGAACTTTCCCACAAATTTCGGCATTGCCTAAGTGCCCTGATACCCAAGTACAATTCTGGGAGAAGGGGAAGGTTGTGGGCCTCTACATATAACGAAGATTATATTTTTTTCCCATACACATAGATAAGCGTTCAGAGCCAGATATAGTGTGACGTAGACAAATAAAGAAAATATTATATCTTGTATCCAGGTGTTATGGAGCAGAAAACAGCTGCACTTGGGAAATAATTCACGTTTTAATTTTATTTAGATCTCCTTTTTCCCCTACCCTCATAATCGTAGGCATGATGATTGACTATTCATACTGAGAAGGAAAACCTGGTCTGGATCTGAAAATGTTATGGCTGCTCATTAGGACATCCTCTAGTTCTGTTGACTGATGCTGAGTTGAAAGACAGGGTCTGTGAAGGAGCAGCCAGCATCTGTCCTTCCATTTCACCTCCTATTTGACCACAACTCTGACATCAGCCCTCTTTAGGAATGCAATGCTCGATTCCCTGGGAAATTCTGAAAGAGCTGGAGACACGAGAGGGAAGGAAACAAGGGCTGCTGATAACAGGCTAGTGTCTCAAAGCCTGCAAATCTACATGGAATAAGTTCTCAGACCTGGGATCTTGAGGCTGAGGGGGAAGAAGTACAGGAGTGCCCCGAGGGAGGCATAAAGAAGCAAGGACCACAAAGAACTCTCCTTGGTGGCTGAAGTGGTCACAAGAGTGGCCCAACTGTTTAGCTGGAGCCAAAAAGACTAACAAAAACTCAGAGAATGCAATTAAATGCTCATTGCTATAGGAATTGCTGGTACTTAACTTACCTAAAAAGGTCCCAAGACAGCACTCCAATTTGAAGTGAGAGCACAGGCCCACAGAGAGGTAAGCACATCTCTAGTTAGCAGCAACATCAGGATGGAAATGGGTGCGTGTTGACTTCTCTCTGGTGTGATTATGCAACGTGACTGCTGTTTCTGGTTAACTGAATGTTCCAATTACTTGTACGTGTTCACTGATATCAGAAAAATGTCAAGCTTGTTGGCAGAGTATGGAGCGTACAGAAGGTGTCGTGGGTGGTGGAGTGGAAAGAGGATGAGCTTTGGAGTCAGACGTGGCTTTGAATCCTCATCTCAGCCACTTTCTAGCTCTGGCTAGGAACCCTGGGGTAGTTTACTTAGTCCCCCTGAGCCTCGACTTTCCCATCCGAAGATAAGGATGAAATATTTATCCCTGCTAGGATTTCATAAGGATTAAATGTTAATATATGTAAAGTATCTTGCACATATGTGGTCAATAGTGTATTAATGTTATTATTCTCATTTCTTGCCCATGATTAAAAGTTAATCAATAAGAGAGTACTTAACTCAGTACCAGATATTAATGTCGTTTCATCTCTGCTGGTAGGGACCCAAGGTCAGGAAACAACGGGTATTAAGAAAATAAAAGGTGAAAACTTAAATATTGTCCAAATTGAAGAGCGTAATCAAGGCTGCTATGTTTGGATGTTCAGGTTGTCTACCACTCAACACAGGGGTACAGTTCACACAAACCCAATGTAGATGGTGCCCTCTGGATTTGTTCAGTACAATCTGAACAGTCATATGTGGTGGCTTTCAAGATAATAGATGATTAATAGTCTTCAATGAATAATTGGATGTTTTGTAAAAGGAGACCAGAAAGCAATTAAAGATGTCTTTGGATTTGGTGGTTGCAAGGGCCCTTGGGGATTATCTAGCTCAAATTCCTAATTTTTCAGATGAGGAAACTGAGCTCCAGAGAGGGAAAGGGACATGCCTCATGCAGGGCAGAACTGGGACAATAACCACGTCTTTGGTTCTTTGCTGATTGCCGTTCGTGTTGATGAACAACTTTCTTTGTTGGTAGGAGTTAGTATTCTGAACTACATCTTTTTTAAAAATATATTTATTTTTGGCTGTGTTGGGTCTTTGTTGCTGCGCACAGGCTTTCTCTAGTTGCAGCGAGCGGGGGCTACTGTTGATTGAGGTGCACGGGCTTCTCATTGCGGTGGCTTCTCTTGTTGTGGAGCACGGGCTCTAGGTGCGCGGGCTTTGGTAGTTTTGGCACACGGGCTCAGTAGTTTTGGCTCGCGGGCTCTAGAGCATAGGCTCAGTAGCTGTGGCGCATGGGCTTAGTTGCTCCACAGCATGTGGGATCTTCCCAGACTGGGGCTTGAACCCGTGCCTCCTGCATTGGCAGGTGGATTCTTAACCCCTGCGCCACCAGGGAAGCCCTGAACCACATCTTAAACTTCCGTAGAGAAGGAGGATTTATAGCTGCTTTGCTTCTTTTAATCTTTGTCAGGAGCAGACTCAGGATAGCTAAGCAGAAATTTGTTTAGCTCTGAGTCTTTGCAAGTTTTCTCAGGTCACAGGATTCCTGTTGAGCAACACCCTTGAAAACATTTTGTTTGCTTCTGCTTTGACTTGATATTAGCTGGCAAGCTGTGTGGTTTAGTAATACCCTCAACCAGGTTGCTAGCTTGGTAGTAATCTGAGAACAATGTCTCTGGAGGCCCGCTGAGCTCCTCTGAAGGTTGCTATGGAGAATTGATGAACTGCTCCAAATTATAATTCAGAATTAAACAGGCAGAGCCTTAGTGGGGCCTATGGGAGACAGCAGGAAGCTGATATCCGGCAGTAAGTGCCTTGGGCTTCCAATTAATAGTCGGCTATGTATTGCCAATTCATTTTCCCTATCCTCCACCGCCAGAAATCAGCCAGTAAATGGATAGGTTGGAGGCAATATGCCACTAGGTGCCATGGGGTTGCCAGGAAGGCTAGTTGGTCTCTATCAGTGGCATAGACTTGAGGAATTCAGAGAGTGGAAGAGTGCTGAGGGCTGACGCCTTTGGGAGGGGACTGTGTGGAGGAATTGAACCTGAGCCATACTGTGATCATTGGGTAGGTTTGGAGCAGAGGAGGTAGAAAAGATGAGAAGGGGAATGCATTTTAGGTGGGAGAAATGACAAGCTCAAAGGCTTAGAGGGAGAAATATACCAGATGTGTTTGGGAAACGACATATGGATCAATCTAGTTGGAATAGTGAGAAGTTACGAAAGGAAGCTTGGTCTAGCTTGGTAGGTTCTTAACCTCCAAGCTGTGGGGTTTTGACTTTACTCTGAAGGTAATGGAGAGCTATGAATGGTTTCTAAGATGTAGGCAGCATTGGTAAGTAACTTCAATTTAGTCTTTGAGTCTTTGACCTAAATATAGGTAGAAGAATAAGAAGGGATGCTGAATGACCAAAAGGGTAGATTATGCTGGTCATTTGCCTATTGCTCTTGGCCCTTATCTGCCTTTCTGTGCTCTGCTATGTATCAGAGAGAGACAAATGATACTTTCCAGACTCCCGAGCTAGCCGGTTTCTGTTTAGGTTTTGTCAACGAAAGGCAATGGAAGATGAAAGGAAGAGAGAATTGCCTCCCTTTCTGACTCTGGTTTCTTGTGGTGTCTTTGGCATCAGTGACAGCAGTACCACTGAGCAGTACGGCGTTGGTGGTGGTGACAGCATTGGCTCTAGTGACAATGGCAGCAGTGGATCTGGGTGGTGCCTGTGGACACAGGAGCAACAACCTGTAAGTGCAGGCTCCCGGGCTCCTGCTCAGGTAACTGGGCTCCAACAACCAACAGAAACCTTAGGGATACTGTGCCCCGGGCTTCAGGTAACATTTTTGCACTTCTAGCCCAGAGTGGTGATGGTTTCCTGAAGTTAATAATCTTTGAGTAATCGCCCCTCTCCTCTTCTGCTCCTCCATCTTTTCTAATACTCTTGTAGCCAGTTCCTTTATTAAATTCTTCTGTCTGAAATACCTAGAACTGGTTTGCTTTCCTTTGATTGGATCCTGATTCATACAGTACCTAGTATACTCTCTTCACTTGGTTTCTACGGCACCACACAGGGTTCCCCGCCCCATCCTAGTAGACACTCTTTTTCAATCTCCCTTGCTGGCTGATTCTCCCTCTTCAACTTGACTCTTCATATTGGAGTGCCCTAGGGCACGAGAACGGTTAATGACTTCCACGTGAATAGTTAATTTTCCAGTGATCTAAAGCCTTAACCTTATCTGAATACAGCTCCATCACCCAGGAGCGCGGGAATACTTTCTTTTTATTGATGGGGAAATTTCAGATTTCTTGCCCTAGGGACTATTTTATTCATACCATCTTGAGAGGTGATGCCACCTGTTGCTTCTACCTCTGAAGCTGAGGCTAATCCCAGATTATTATAGCTGAAGAGGAGTCAAAAAGGATTTGCTCACTCAGTAAAAAATAGGATTGTCCCCAGTAAAAAACCCACAGTCCCAGCACTGGTCATCTTTGCAGGTTCAGAAACTACTTTTTTGTTGAGCCCACCCTGAAATCTATCAAATTCGACAATATAGAGTATCCCAGTAAAATACTTACACTTTTCAGATGTTAGCAATATAAAACGTAAACCACCATTTAAAATAATGAATTACTGCTGATGGGCATTAGTGGTTTTAAGATAACTGAAGTATCTCAGCAATATTGAGTGTTACAATCTATAAACATGGCGTACACCTCTCTGTTTAATTAGGCCTTCTTTAATTTGTCTTGGCAATGTTCCGTCGGAATTTTCAGCCTTATGGTCTTGCATGTGTTTTGTTAAAATTATGAAAATGAATTCTACAATTTTATATCTAACTTTTTTTTCTTAATATTACTTTCAAAGCATTCTATCACGTCCTTTAAGGGTTTTATTAACATTTGTGGGACTTCCCTGGCGGTCCAGTGGTTAAGACTCCACGCTTCCGCTGCAGGTGGCAATGGTTTGATCCCCAGTGGGGGAGCTAAGATCCTGCATGCTGCGTGGTACAGCCAAAAAAAAAAAAAGTAATGGCTGCATAATCCAGGTGGCAACTTTTAAACCACTAATATTACTGGTTTTGCTTAATACCTTTCCTTAGTGATCATTTCATTTTATTTTTTAGTTTTTTTAGTTTTTGTTGTTGTCGTCTTATCGCACCAAGTTTTATAACATCAGTTTTATTGTATTAAGCAGGTCCAGTGTTGCACTGAGCCCCTTGAGGAATGCAGCCTAGAGTAATTGCAGGCTCAGTTCCAAAGCCAACACTTCAAATAAAGAGATGTTTTAGTGCAAATGTCAGTTTACCTTGAATATCTTCCTAATCATGTAAGCAAGATTTTCTTGCCAACATTAGAAGTATTAGTCCATGATCTCTTAGCTACTTCATTGTGGTTAAAAAATCTTCTACATTTTGACCACATCAAACTTAAAAACTTTTGTGCATGAAAGGACACAATCAACAGAGAGAAAAGGCAACCTATGGAATGGGAGAAATTATTTGCAAATCATATGTCTGATAAGGGGTTAATATCTAGAATAAATAAAGAATTCCTAAAACAAACAAACAAAAACCCCAAATACCCCAACCAAAAAATAGACAAAAGACTTGAATAAACATTTCTCCAAAGATGAATACAAGTGGCCAACAAGCATGTGAAAAGATGCTCAACATCACTAATCATCAGAGAAACGTAAATCAAAACCACAATGACATATCACCTCACACCCATTAGAAAGGCTATAAAAAAAAAAATAAGAAGGGTTGGTGAGGATGTGGTAAAATGGGAACCCTTGTGTACTGTTGTCAAGATTGTGCAATGGTGCGACCACTATGGAAAACAGTATGGAAGATCCTCAAAGAACTAAGAATAATACTACCATGTGATCCAGCAATTCTATTTCTGAATATATATCCTAGAGAATTGAAAGGAGGGTCTCAAAGAGTTATTTGTTCAACCACATATAGAGTAGCATTATTCACAACTGCCAAGAGGTAGGAGCAACCCAAATGTCTATCAACAGATGAATAAACAAAATATAGTACATGCATACAATGGAATATTATTTAGCCTTAAAAAGAAAAGAAATCCTGTCACACGCTACAACATGGATGAAACTTGAGAATGTTATGCTGAACAAAATAAGCCAATCACAAAAAAGTAAATACTGTATGATTCCACTTACATGAGGTATGTAAAGCAGTCCAATTCATAGAGACAGAAAGTGGAATGGTGGGTACCAGGGGCAGGTGAGCGGGGGGAAAAGGGGGGTTGTTTAATGAGTACAGAGCTTCAGATTTACAAGCTGAAAAAGTTCTGGAGATCTGTTTCACAACAATGTGAATATACTTAATACGACTGAACCGTACACTTAAAAATGGTTAAGATGGAAAATCTTATGTTAGGCTTTTTCACTACACACAAAAAAATAGTCTCCATTTTGCTATATTTCGAGGATTTTGTGGGGGAGCCCTACTTGTTGGGAGCCAAGAAGTTTTCGCCATTAGAAGATGGCCAACACCCTGCTTCTCTTCCTGATTTATGAGATAGAAGTTCGCGCCTAAAATGAAAGCCCGCGCACGCAGCACCAATGATGATTAGCCAAGTACTTCCCTCATTCTGAATCCCGCCCCCCTTTCTCTGCAGTGTATAAATACAGCTACCGCAGCAATAAAAGTTTGAGGCTTGATCAGGATTCTGTCTTGCCTCCATTCTTTCGCGTCTCCTGCCCTTCCCCCTTTTTTCAACCCCCACAGGTTCCTCCTCAGACTCACAAGGATTTCTCCTGCTGGTCGGGACTCCCGGGGACGCCCGGGGCCGTACACACCTACTGATTCAATCTTTACTCAAATCTAATCTTGAACTTAAATGTCTCTATAATACTCCATATTACTAGATAGCTGTGCTGAATTCCATCACAAAGCGTATAAACCCACAATCATTCAATCAACAAGCATTTAGCGAGCCTCTTTCTGGTATGTGAGGTGGGCATCTGTTACATTCTGGAGTTACAGAGCTGAGTAAACGGTTTTTGCCCAGGAACTTGCAGGCTTACCCTGTTGTGCTGTCTGATTCTGTCTGAAGCAAATCAGTACAGGCCATCCCTGACACATTCCTGGAGACCTGAATCATGTCCACTCCCTCTGCTGTGTTCAACTGCTGATAGAGTCCTGGGGACTAAATAGAACTCTCATGGGTCAGTGAGATGAGAGTGAGATGAGACTGTCTTCAAAACCCAACCAACTTAGGACAAGACTGACTTCTTCCAGAATGCTCTGAATTTCTCCTGCCCATCAGAAGACTGGTAAGGATGATTCTTTGCAAATATGTGGCCAGCTGAATCTGACCTTCCCCACAGCCCTCTGATCCTTGGTTTAATGCTCGAAATATAAGCCTCCCCATTATATATCTTCTTTCACACCCTCGTCTGCATTCTGCTCTGTGTTGCCTTTTCCTACTGCTTTGCTCCCCTAAAGCCTCCCACTGCACCCCCTGGAGCCTCATCCTATGCTAAGCAAACCCTACCAAGGAGTGTGAGCTCTTCATGGAAATTTCCCTCTACCTCTTGGCTAATAGAAACCCAGAGCTCCTCCGAGAGATTTCTCTGCAGCTCTCTCAAAAGGATACTATGCATTGCCCACATCTCGAACACCTGGGGTCAGAAGGTAGGTTAGCAGCCCTCCTTCCTTCCCAGGGCTACTTCTGAACTATTTCTAGTATGAAGGTCCTTGGTCCTACAACTACCGTATAACCTGGGAGCAGGGCAGTACACCCATCTCTGCCCTGCTCTCTCCCCACTTCCTTCATCTCCTCTCAGTCACTGAAAATTTTTTGGAGGTGTTATCATTAAGAATGTGGGCTTTGGGGCTTTCCTGGTGGCACAGTGGTTGAGAGTCCGCCTGCCGATGCAGGGGACACGGGTTCGTGCCCCGGTCCGGGAAGATCCCACATGCCGCGGAGCGGCTGGGCCTGTGAGCCATGGCCGCTGGGCCTGCGCGTCCAGAGCCTGTGCTCCGCAACGGGAGAGGCCACAGCAGTGAGAGGCCCGCGTACCGCAAAAAAAAAAAAAAAAAAAAAAAAGTGAACAGAAGAAAATAATTGTAAATTGATATATGTTCTATGAAGAGTTTGAGACAGAATGAAGGAGAACCATGATGGGAAGGGGGTTAGGGAATGAGGTGCCATTTAAGCTAAGACCTGAAGGAAGAGAAGGAGGATGACATGAGATAAAGCAGGTGGAAGCACTCAGTATGTGTCAGTGATGAGTATTACCGTTAGCATTGCTCTAGTCAGTGCCTGGCTCTGAGGCTTCCTGTGCGTTTTCGGTGTCCATGTACATGATACGTTCCACATCCATCCTGCTAGTTCTCTTTTCTTTTCCCCACTTCCTAGAACTTTATTAAAGAAAAAGCAATGATGGTAAATCTCTAGACCATCATCCATTTTCTGGGGTTTCTCCTTTGAAAATGTGACATTTGATTTCCAAACATACGCCAGAGCGTACATGGTTCCCAATTGTACTAAGCAGGTGAGAAGCTGAAATCCTACAAGGTTCGTCCTCCAACTTTCCCCAGCCTGTGGTCTGTCTTTGGATCAGCAAGAATCGCCTGAACAGCCACTCTGGCTGCATTCACTTTTGTCTGCAGCTCTCTGAGCTCTTCTATATGCAACAGAATTTGAGTAGCTTCATGGAGAACTGCATTTCCTGTGTCCAAACCAAGAATATGCTTGTCTAAAGCAACAGGCAAGCCTTCTTTTGTTCGATTTCCTCCAGCAACTACATCCTGTTCAGGAGGTCCTGGACCATAATGAGAATTGCCTTTTTTTACCTTGTTACCTTGTTACCAGGTAATCACTGTGACGCTGAACCCAAAGGAGGTTAGTAAAGCCTTTACCCCAGCCTTCCTAGCAGGATTATTTACATCCAAACTGATCAATGGCTCTGCATTTTTAGTTGCACTGTCTGCATGTTTTGCACCATCAGGTCCCAAGTCTTTGTATTTTTCAGCATTACCTCCATAGTCAACAGCTAAATCAAGAAGCCAGCCAATTGCTACTTGGCGATCTTGAAAAACCAGTTCATGGCGCTGAGATACCTTTCAAAGAACTTGGGTCAGTCACTGCTGTGAACGTTTCTTAAATTATTTCTGTCTTTAATCTCATAGTGTCTAGTTTTCTGGTCTTCGAGCCAAACAATTGTTTCTAAATTCTGTTTCATCTTTGCACTGTAGTTGGCAGGATTGCGGTGGTCCCAGCTTCTGGCTGTGGTCCCCCAGGCTTCAGCCAGGAGAGGAGAGGGGAAGAGGAGTGGGTGACTCAGGCACCAGCAACGTGGTGAGAGCAGCCTGTTGGTTCTTTGACCTCCTCAACTCCAGTGACCTTTCCCTCTGTTCCACCTTAGGTACCCACCATAATGGCCACAGCCTGGACCTTGCATCATCGTTTCTTAAATCTGGGACCACACCCTCTCATTCTTCCACATTTTTTTAACCCAGTTGCTCCCACAATACCTGTTCTTCAAATTTGTTAAAACTGCCAAGCCCCTGGCCTCTCCGTTGTCTCCCTTTCTATTCAGTTCTAAGGTTCTAAGTTCCTTTCCTGCCCAGGAAAGACTGAATGCCTTTACCACGTCTTTGCCAATCACTCCTCTTTTGCCCCACGGTCCTGTTATACCTGGATACTGTTGGTGTTTGTGCCATAACAAGGTCCTGGTCTCTCTCTCAACTGGGACTTCACTGTTGCCTGGCAATCTTTCTGTACCTTCCTGATCAGCTTTCTCTTTCATACTTAATTTTTTATTTATTTATTTTTAACATCTTTATTGGAGTATAATTGCTTTACAAGGGTGTGTTAGTTTCTGCTTTATAACAAAGGGAATCAGCTATACATGTACATATATCCCCATATCTCCTCCCTCTTGCGTCTCCCTCCCACCATCCTATCCCACCCTCCCTATCCCACCCCTCTAGGTGGTCACTAAGCACCGAGCTGATCTCCCTGTGCTATACGGCTGCTTCCCCCAAATATGGAATGCTTCACGAATCTGCTTCCCCAAAAATATGGAACGCTTCATGAATTTGAGTGTCATCCTTGCGCAGGGGCCATGCTAATCTTCTCTGTATCGTTCCAATTTTAGTATATGTGCTGCTGAAGCGAGCACCTCTTTCATACTTTAAACCTTCTTCATTCTCCTCAAATGTCTTCCCTATAGAATAGAAGGGGATATAGAATTTTTCATGTGTCACTCTCTTGTCCTGCCAACCCACAGCTGTATAGCAGAGGCTGCTCGAGCTCTGCCCATGTCCCCTTGGATTCCTTCGCTGTCTGGGGGCACACCAGCACCCCCATGTGCCTTCACTCCCCACAGCCAGCACCTGTGTCTCTTGTCTGAGGACTGCCCTCAGGCTGCCTGAATCGGGAGTATAAATACCCCCACAAACTTGCCCGATGACTGGGATGACTGAGCTGTGAGAGCTCCCCGGGGGGATGCACCCAAGTCTGGGTGCTCTTCATGGCACTTTGCTGTCATGGCATTCGTGCTCGGCCCCCTTCCCTTCCTGCTTTCTTTTCCCGCTCCCCTTCAGGTCATTCCTGAGAATGCTTCCTCAACTAGGTCATTGCCCAGGAATCCTCATCTCACCTGCATCTGGCTTTTCCTCTTCTCATGGAGGAAGAGATGCCTTCCCTTTAATATGTCCCCAGGTATTAGCCCTCGCTCCCTTTCCTTGCCCTTCTGAGGTAGGAGGTAGATGGGCTCCTGGGCTGGAGAGCTCGTGTTTGTCAAGTGCACTAAAACTGAAGCTTTGTTTTCCCCCAGACACTCCAAGGACAAAGCTAGCGGCAGAAGCTGAGCTCTGCTGGAATAAAGAAGGAAGATGACCACTGCTGAGGTCAGGGAAACTTCCCCGACTGCAGAGGAGCAGAAAGACTCCTTGGGGGTCAAAAAGGAGGGGGCGCCACCCCATAATAAGGGTGGACATACCGTCACAGGCCTCTGCTGTGGGATCCGTCTTAGCGAAAAGTTGAGCACACATGCTGGGGAGGATCCTAGGCCCAGTCAGGTGTGAAAAAAGAAACAAGATAATTGGCCAAAGGTAAACAAAGACCCAGAAGGACTGCCCTGTACAAGTGATTTAAATCACCTCTTTACTGTGCTCCTCATTAGGAAGGATGCCCACACCCTTTCTCTCTGGATGTGTATTTCAGCCTTGCTTCAGTCAAACACTTTCTCTGTGTGCTCTCCCACTTGTTGTGCTGTGTCTGCAATAATAAACTTTGTACTCCTTTGTACAGTTTCTGCCTCCTTGAAACATTCTTGCTTTCAAACCCGGCAAGAGCCAGGGCCACTTTACTTCCAGCCTCTAGCCCCTGGTGGTCTACTGGTTAAGATTCCTGGTTTTCATCCAGGCTACCCAGGTTCAATTCCTGGGCAGGGAACTAATATCTCTCTTTGGGACCGCTCACTGCAGTCTGGAAGTTCTAGATCAGGGTGTGGTGGTGTTGGTTCCTTCTGAGGCCTGTGAGGACAAAACCTGTTCCCTCCGTCTCTCCTAGCTTCTAACGGTTTGCTGGCAATCTTTGATGTTCCTTGGCTTGCTGCCTTTATCTTTACATGGCATTCTCTCTGTGTCCGAATTTCCCCATTTTAGAGGGACACCAGTCATGTTGGATTAGGGCCAATTCTCATGATCTCTTTTTACCTTGATTACCTCTGGAAAGACCTTATCTCCAAGTAAAGGCACATTCTGAGGTAATGGAGAAGAGGATATCAACATATAAATTTTGGTGAGACACAGTTCAAACCGTAATACCACCTCTATGCTCCCAAGCCCAGGTAGCTCTCCCAAACTATAGATACGCGTAGTCATCATCTACCAGATTGCTCCACTTGAATGCCCCACATAGCTATGTTTTCTGGATTCTCAGTACTTTTTGCTCTGTTTGGGGGAATTTCCAGCCTCATCAGTCCCTTTTCCTCAGAAAGGTGTTTCCCAGTCTCTTTTGTGGTCAGGCTTAGGCCTGTGAGCTATTCTCCACCAATGGGACTCGCCCATATGAAACTTTGATTCAGAATGGCACAATTTGAGGAAGGAGGCTTGGCGTGGAAACCATTTTCCTGGCAGTGGCAGAGGTGAATTGTTTTCAGGGATACAGCATTTTCAAGTTGAGCTGAGCTCTTGATGCACAAGTGATAGCATTACCAGTGTAGCGGTGGTTATAATCAAATGGAGCTTCTGGTCGAAATGCAGATGGCGGCATTAGCACATCATGGCGGCAACTGCAGTAGCAGAAGCAGCAGTTTCTTCATCAGGCCAGGTTTTTGGTTTTCAATCCTTTTCTTGGAAGCTTAATCTTGAGCCAGTTTCTTCAGTTTCACACAGATTCTGTGGGCTATTGAGATTGTTTTAAATACATTTATTTTCTCTGTAATCAGCCAGGATCAGCTTCTGTTGCTTACAATTAAGAACCCTGATGCATGTAGACTTTAGTATTTTAAGGTGGTTTCTGGAAGTCACAGGCCCTAATCTGTGGGATTGACTGAGTGGAGGAGAATGGTAGTTAATGAGGTCCCCACGGCTGCAGCCTGGAAAGCTGGTGAGCTTTGTTATGCAGTGGCATTCGATCAAACTGTTTTTTGCTACATGTTGGGACAGAGCCATGCCAATCAGGGCTAGAGGAAATGGTAGAAAACATTTAGAAGGTTGCTGTGTACTGATTTCCTGCCCCTTTTCCATTAAGGAGTATGTGCCAGTTCAAGGGAGAAGGTCTACCAGCGAAGAGGGCATTGGGCGTTTCCTCCCCCGCTCCAGCCCTCCCCCATCTTTCATTTTGGATTGTCTCAAGACAAAGACCTTTAAGTGAGAAGTAGGTTGGCAGAATACAGAGGTAAAAAATCAGGTCTTCAGACTTAAGTCTGTAGGGGAGGCAGAACTGTATCTCTATTCTCGCAGGGTCTCTGGCTGGGCCTGAGAATTAAATTGACTAAGATTAATAGGAGAAAAGCACATGGATTTTTGTGTGGACATTTCCCATAGGAAAATGAAGACCCCCCCTTGACCTCCGCCCCCTTGACCCCCCCATCTAAGTTTATAAACTTAGTTGAACAAAGAGGAACAACTGTGGAAAAGTAAAACATATGGGGAGACCAAGGTAGGATGAGTTGTTTTAAAAAGGTCTGTTTGTATAGATTTCTCCGGCTTCCACCCCCCATCTCTGGTGGTAGGAATGTGTCTTTCCTCCTGGCATCTTGCACTAGGAAGTTATTTATCTCCTGCTTTCAGGAAGAAAAGTGCAATGGGTAGGGGGTGGGCACAGGTGGTCAGAGTGTCCTTCCTGTACCTGCTGCTTTGCAAATGTCTTTAGCTCAAAATAATCCTTATGGCAAAGTAGCATATTTGGGGTTGGCATATTCTGCCAATTTTCAGCTCTGGAAAAGAGCTGGGCAAGATCTTTTGATGAGGGTTATTCATAGAACTGAAACAAATAGAGGAAGCCTGCTAAGATCTTGAAGGTTTGGATTATCAAAGAATCCCCCAGGCTGTTCAGTACAGCCTGTGAAACCCCCAAGGCATTGATGGGACCTGATCTATGTGAGCAGCAGTGTCTGCTGAAGCTTGACAGCCTCCAGGAAGGGTATTCTTCCCAGTGCCCGAATCAGGTGCAGTCACAGGGATAGGGATAGAGTAGGATAAATAAATGTATTTTAACAAAAAATTCCACTTAGGGGACTAAAGACAGAGAGGGAAATTTAAGGGAGTTTGGGAGACTGTTGTAGGCTAATTACCACTCAAGAAAAGAATCCAGTAACCTAGTAACAATCTATGCTACCTCGAAGGAAGACCAGGCACACTCAAGCCACAAACCTGAAACACAGGACAATAGATATGGGGTCTGAATCTTGTTACATGAAGTCAGGAAGTTAATGGTCCTTGAAGAGTAGCATTTCTGCCTGTAGCCAACATAGGAATAGAGGTGAAAGGGGAAAAAAACTAAGTGAAAGGAGGCATTATACTGAAACCTGAGATGAATTACCAGATTTTAGTATATGTTACCACCCTTCCGCTAATATACATGTGATTTAAATGGCGCCATGGCAGTCCCGGTTAGAACATATAGGGTTTAAGGAGGAACTAATGACATAAGCCTTGATATCTACACCCAAATGAGGAAGAAGGTGGTCTTCTCCCCCTCCCCACTTTTCTTTTGCTTATAAAAATAAAGTCCTCTCAGTCCTCGGGGTAGAGCCTTCTCACCTGCCCGCTTGTATCTCTCACAAGCGTCTCGTGCTAATAAACTTACTCTTTGCCTGCTGCTTTGCCTTCTGCTGAATTCTTTCTGCTCTGAGACAAAGAACCTGAGCTTCAGTAAGTCCAGACACCAGGTGAGTGGTTTCAAGTAAAAGACAGTGGGGGGACTTCCCTGGTGGCGCAGTGGTTAAGAATCCACCTGCCAATTCAGGGGACACGGGTTCGAGCCCTGGTTCGGGAAGATCCCACGTGCCGTGGAGCAACTAAGCCCGTGCGCCACAACTACTGAGCCCACGTGACACAGCTACTGGAGCCCACACGCCTAGAACCCGTGCTCTGCAACAAAGAGAAGCCACCGCAATGAGAAGCCCGCGCACCGCAGCAAAGAGTAGCTTCCGCTCGCGCAACTAGAGAAAGCCCAGGCATAGCAACCAAGACCCAACGCAGCCAAAGATAAGTAAATAAATAAGTGTATTAAAAAAAAAAAGACAGTGGGTTCAAGTTCCCTCTTAAGTCAGGGATCATGGGTTCAAGTCCCAATCTGAGTTTTGACTGGGTTCAAGCGCCATCTGAAAAGTGCTATCTGGTTTCAGTACGGAATAGCAAACAAGGAAAATCCTTCCAGAGGCCAGAACGAGGGCTGCTAAGGAGCTAACCAAGGAGTTCCACTGCCAGGACAGTGAATGCTCACTGTTCCTGCCCAGTGGGATTGTATGAGCACCAAGGACCAGTGGCAGCTGGGTGTTTGCCATGCTCCCCTCTTCCCAAAGAGGTTTGAAAATGTGATCAGTCAATCACTTGTATAAGTGATCACTTCAGTTATACCTATCTCTATTTATATCTATATCTACATCGGTAACTGTATTTATAACTCACTACTGTTGGGGAGAGAAACTAGTCTTTCAGCTTTAAGCTTATGGATCCTTGCTCAAGGGAAGCCACATCTTGACTCTAAGCCTCTAAGGATCCTGGACTTCTCACTGGAGTCGGTGACGAGATGGAACTTTGCAGCTGTATTTCTTGGGGAGGGGTAAGTGCTTTTTATTTATGGGAAGAAGGATGTGTTTGAATGTTGGCTAGCCAAAGGGATGGACTGTGGCAGAAACTGCTGCTTTTCTACCTCAAATCTACTCTCTCTTTATCTCTTTTTAACAGAGCCCTAATTTTGTTCAGGGTGGCAATGTGCCAGCGAAAGTACTGTCTGCTTCAGTCTCCGTTGCAGGCAGAGGTGGCCAGATGACACACAGACTTAGGGTTTCTGGGATGTTTTTGCTTTTCTAACAGTTTCCTCGTGTTTTCACCTCCTTCGTCTTCTGCTTGTCTGGAATGTAGCTGCTGGAGTTGGAATAGCCTGTAGGTGACCAGGACACACAGGCGGGAGGGTGAAGCCCTACATGGTAATGTTGGCAACTGGAAAGACAGAAGGAGCATGGCTTCCTGATGGCAATGGGGTACAACTGTACCAGCTCTGGACTGCGTGCCTCTGGTCTTGTTATATGGGAAAAGGAAACCCCCATAGCCTTGGGTTTTTGTTTTTTTGCTGGGGAACACATTTTTAAATTGATACACATCCAAAATGAAACTCATCACTTTCTCCCTGAAATCCACTTCCCTTCCTGTGTTCCCTACTTGGTTCCCTTGACCACCATCTACTCAGAAATCAACATGCAACCCTTGACTTCTAACCTTTATTTGCCCCTCCCCCAATACCTAATAAATTTATTAGTTTTATTGATTCAATTTTTAAATCTCTCCCTATTACAAGTTGAATTGTGTCCCCCTAAAAGCTGTGTTAAACTCCTAGTCCTGGGCTTCCCTGGTGGCGCAGCGGTTGAGAGTCCGCCTGCCGATGCAGGGGACATGGGTTCGTGCCCCGGTCCGGGAAGATCCCACATGCCGCGGAGCGGCTGGGCCCGTGAGCGATGGCCGCTGAGCCTGCACGTCCGGAGCCTGTGCTCCGCAACGGGAGAGGCCACAGCAGTGAGAGGCCTGCGTACCGCAAAAAACCCCCCACAAAACTCCTAGTCCCCAGAACCTCAGAATGGGACCTTATTTGGAAATAAGGTCGTTGCATATGCAATTAGTTAAGATGAGATCATGCTGAAGCAGGGTAGATCCTTAATCCAATACAACTGGTGTCTATAGAATACGATGTGAAGAGACAAAGACCCACAGGGAGAACACAGAGGCAGAAATTGGAGAGATAGAGCTGCAAGCCAAGGAACACAAGGATTGATGGCCCCACCAGACGCTAGGGCGAAGGAAGGAGGACTCTACCCAGAGTCTCCGAGGGAGCTCAGCCCTGCTGACACCATGATTTTAGACTTCTAGCTTCCAGAACTGTGAGAGAATACATTTCTGTTATTTAAGCCGCCAAATTTGTGGTACTGAGACAGGCTGGGACCTGGGACCCTTTGCTGGGACCTGGGATACTTGTGCTGCTGTGCTGCAATGCTTGCACCTGACACACCTCTCCTTGAGCAACAAAGTACAAAGAAACTATATGGGATTAAAAATAACTGCCTGCATGGGCAGTTGGGACAAATTCTGGACCCCAAAGATACAAAGAGACCGAAAAACCCAAATGCCACTTTTGAAGAGCCTGGAGAAAAAACAGGGTGTCGGGAGCAAAAGCAGCGCATGCCCCCTGCACACAACACCACCTAAGCCACCCCTCTGGCCCGACCTCTGGACGCATCCCTACCCTCACCCCATGTAAGAAACAAGCTCTCCACCCCCTCGGTGACGGTTGGTGACGGAGCAAGCAAGGGAACATGTTTTTGTTCTCACTCCTCCCTGCTGCAGCAGAGGAGCCAATAAAACCATGACTGAATTTCTGGTCTGGCCTCTAGTCAATTTCTATTGCTTGGGGAAGGCCAAGAACCCTGTTCGTAACAGTACTTTGTTACAGCAGCCTCAGGGTACTTACACACGCCCTAATGAATTCACACTCTACCAAGTCACCAGACTCTTGTTTTGCTGCAAGAGCCTCGGAACTGGTCCCCCAGCTTCCAGTGTTGCTTCCTTTCCATTCCTGCCCAACATAACAGCCTGAATGAGCTCTGTAATGTTCAAATTACTCACCTGTTTACACACGTTTCAATGGTTTCCCGGTACTCTAAAGATAAATTCTGAACTCCCTTACCTGATACAAAAGGCCCTGTGTGCCTTTCCATCATCAGCTAGTCCCATGCTTTTCAGCTACTTCCCATGCCTGCAAAATTCCCCCAGTGTTCCTACCCTGTTTGACCTCTGGGCTTTAATTCCCATTAGATGTCTCTTCTCCCGAGAAGCCATCCTCTACTCTCCCAACACTGATAGTGCCCCTGCTCTGTGCTCCCTTAAAGCCTGGTTCTTCCTGCATCAGAGCGTGGATCCCATTTATTACGATGCTCGCCTGCTTGTCTATCTACCTCCCTAGTCTGCAAACTCCCGGGAGCAGGGACTGTGTCTTCCCCAGCACGATAGCTTCAGTGACCAGCAGTGACTGCTCCATTTCCGGTGCTCAATATATTGGATTGAGGGGAGCAGAGGGCTGCCTGCTTTTATTGTCTTTCCCCTGAGTTTCAGATTTTGAAAGATTTTAACCAGTAAACACAATTTATTCCTTAAGTTAACCTATTGGGTCTTATCAGGGGATTCATGCATGGTTTTCTTTTCTTTCTTTCATTCTTTTTAATATTGAAGATTGCCTGAAGAACTTCTAAACTGTTTTCTTTTTGAGGAATAACTTGGGAGCCTAACAATACTGGGTTTTTTTTAACATCTTTATTGGAGTATAATTGCTTTACAATGGTGTGTTAGTTTCTGCTTTATAACAAAGTGAATCAGTTATACATATACATATGTTCCCATATCTCTTCCCTCTTGCGTCTCCCTCCCTCCCACCCTCCCTATCCCACCCCTCTAGGTGGTCACAAACCACCTAGCTGATCTCCCTGTGCTATGTGGCTGCTTCCCACTTGCTATCTATTTTACATTTGGTAGTGTATATATGTCCATGCCACTCTCTCACTTTGTCACAGCTTACCCTTCCCCCTCCCCATATCCTCAAGTCCATGCTCTAGTAGGTCTGTGTCTTTATTCCCCGTCTTACCCTTAGGTACTTCATGACCTTTTTTTTCTTTTTCTTAGATTCCATATATATGTGTTAACATACGGTATTTGTTTTTCTCTTTCTGACTTACTTCACTCTCTGTGACAGACTCTAGGTCTATCCACCTCAGTACAAATAACTCAATTTCGTTTCTTTTTATGGCTGAGTAATATTCCCTTGTATATATGTGCCACATCTTCTTTATCCATTCATCTGTTGATGGACACTTAGGTTGCTTCCATGTCCTGGCTACTGTAAACAGAGCTGCAATGAACATTTTGGTACATGACTCTTTTTGAATTATGGTTTTCTCAGGGTATATGCCCAGTAGTGGGATTGCTGGGTCGCAGTACTGGTTTTTGAATCTAGTCAATCTCCCTCCATTTAATAGAAAAGGGAACTGAGGCCCCAGAGGTGAGATGACTTGCCTGAGGTTGAAGTGCGTTAGTAATATCACGAGGTTAAGACTCAAGTTTTCTGACTTGTATGCAGGATTCTCTCTGCTCTTTCACAATAGCTAAGCCAATTGTGTGTTGGTGCAATGTTTAACAACCGACTCTCTAGGGGAAACAAAAAAGAGCCTGGGTTTAAAGCATTTGTCGGTTTCTGCTGAGTAAATGCTCTCATCTTGGCTAATTTCAAGCCACCTCTGTGAAGTCACTGAACAGGAGAATTGGTTCAAGCAGGCTCCAAACTCCACACTCTCTGCTTTCTTAAAGGTTTGTAGTTGGAGGCTTCAGCCCCTCGGAAAGTGGCCGTTGCCAGAACATGATAAATGCTGGCAATGAAGTGATGTAAACGGCTATAGATAAAAGTACCGGATCCCAAAGGAATGACCTGCTGAAAATATGACAAGATGGAAAACTCATATGAATAGAAGGTGCTGTTCATTGTCATGTGTTGGAACCAAAAGCCTGTGATAACCTCTGCAAACACGAGTTAAATGAAATAGAAATACAAGTCCCGAAACAGTCCCATCTCCCCTCAGTAGCTTTTCTGATTTATCTCAGGCAGAAATAATTCCTCCTTCCTTAGTAGTTCCCATATAGTTATAATCAGTTGCTTTTTTTTTTAAGAATTGCCAACAGAATGTATCCAAAGTCCCTAGCTTGGCAAAGAGGCCTTTTACCAAATGAATTTTCAAAGGAGGTGGGGTGGGGTGGCAGGAGGAACACAGGCTGTGGGGCTTGTCAGCTCTGGGTTCAACTCCTGTCCCACTACTTAATGCTCTGAGGCCTCAGGCCAGTGTCCTGACCTCAGTTTGTTCATTCTTGGATACATTCCTTGTAAGGCTGACACAGGATGAAACAATGTAAGACATGTCAGGTGCCTAACACGCCACCTGGCACAGTCTAAGAAGGCAAGAAATACCTGTTCTCTCCTTTGACAGGTTAAACATTTCCTGCCTGTACAGACCGTCTGTACATTAAAAAAAATTTTTTTAATTAATTAATTAATTTTAGTTTTTTGGCTGCGTTGGGTGTTCGTTGCTGTGCGTGTTCAGGGCTTCCTCTAGCTGCGGTGAGTAGGGGCTACTATTCGTTGCGGTTCACGGGCTTCTCACTGCGGTGGCTTCTCTTGTTGCAGAGCACGGGCTCTAGGTGCGCGGGCTTCGGTAGTTGTGACACAGGGGCTCGTAGTTGTGGCTTGTGGGCCTAGAGTGCAGGCTCAGTAGTTGTGGCACACGGGCTTAATTACTCTGCAGTATGTGGGATCTTCCCAGACCAGGGCTCGAGTCCGTGTCCCCTGCATTAGCAGATGAATTCCTAACCAATGCACCACCAGGGAAGTCCCCATCTGTACATTTTTAAGACCTTGTTTTCCTGTGAATTAATTAGTTCATTTGCTCAGTCTCCTAACAAATATTTAGAGAGAGAGAAATGCCTCTGTGCATCAAATCTCTGATTACATTGTCTTTAATATCTAGTGATTTTGCAGAACATGGACACAGGTAAGTTCTTGGACTCGGGTCAGGGTAGCAAGTAAGAACCCAGGAAAGTTGTTTTTAAATGTGGACCAAAGTGCAGAAGGGCAGTAATGAGGAACCTGCTCACGATTAAGCCTCACTAAATGAAGACTCTAACTGTGAGCTGCCGTAGTGGAACCCCACTAAGGGCTGGGCACCTACCTCACAGCCTTAAACCCACTCCTTTAACCCTCCCATTAACCCCACAGTGGTAGAATTATCCCCATTTTGCTGATGAGAAAGCTGATGTACAGAGAAGTCCATGCTCCGTCATGTTCCTTGTGCACTTCTACTATGTGCCAGGCACTGTTCTAGGCATTGGTGAGAGAGCATGGACGGACAAAAATCCCCGCCCTTGTGGAACTGACACGAACAAGACAACAAAGGAGATGAATAAGTGAAATGTCTCATATGTCAGGTGGTGCTAAGTGCCCTGAAGAGAAATAAAGCAGAGCAGGCGTTTGGGGCAGGGGAGGCTGCAGTTTGATGTAAGGTTACCGGGAAAGGTCTCAGGGAGAAGGTGACCTCCGCGCAAAGAGGGGAGGGAGTGGGCCAAGTAGATAACTGGCTCAGAAACTTGCCTGAGGTTACTAGGAAGTATCACTGGGCACTGGAAGGGCTGTTTGTCAGGCTCTAAAGCCAGGGCTCTCATTTCATCAGGCCTCTTTTTTCAAAAAGCAGCGCTGCTGTTCTCCAAGCAGGGTGTGTGTACAAGTCTGTCTGTCTGTCTGTCTGTGAACGTGTTATATTTCCCTGGGGCTGATCGTGTGGGGGCCCAAGCTTCCCTGACAGCTCCCAGGGCCTCAGGCCTCACATTATTGGTTTTCATGGAAACTTGGCAACTTTCTCCCCCCACCCCACCCTTTGCCCTGCACCACATTCCAATGGCTTTATTTGTGTGCCTTGGAGGCTGGCCAGGGCTGGGCCTGGGACAGGTTGCCATGGCGATCTCCCACTCCTTCCAGATAGAACTTCTCAAGGATGTTGCCTTTGGGCCTGAAATAGTTCAGGCCTGCTCTCCGGCACAGCAGGAAGAGCTGAGTTAGGAAACCCCTTTCAATCAGCTTTTGAACTTGCACAAACCCAACCCTGGGTGAGAAAGACTTCTGGGGGTTGTTCTCCAGGGCACCCCAGGTTTGGGATTGGGAATGGTTTTCCTTGGGCTACTGGAATAACTACTATCAGTTGTTACATACCAGGTGCTGTATTCAGAGCCTGCCTCTGAGACCTGCAGAAACAGAACAGTTTTTTAAAAGCTCAACTTTACTGATGAATCTGCATCCAATAAAATGCACCCATTTTAAGTGTACAGTTCAATGAGATTTGACAATGTATATACACTTGGGTAATGACCACTACAATTAAGATATAAAACTTTTCCATCACCCCCCAAAGTTTCTTCCTGCTGCTTTGCAGTTATCCTCCCACCTCCCCAACCTCTGGGCCCAGGCAGCCACTGATCTGCTGTCTGTCACCATGGATTCATTTTGCCTTTTCTAGAAGTTCATGTAAATAGAGCCATCTAGTATGTGCACTTTTGTGGCATGTGTCTTTTGTTCAGCATAACGTTTTTGAGATTCATCTGTGTGGTTGCCTGTTTATTCCTTTTTATTGCTGGTGCTATTGTATGGAGTGACTGTAACAGAGAACAAGCCTGACTCCATATTGGATCTAGTCCTTTAGCGCTAACCCTTGAGCGCTGTTGCCTGTGCTGAGTCATGCTGACTCTGCACCTTTGTGAAAGAATGTTGCCTGTAGCCTGAAATATACAAGATAGCCCATCCTCAAGGCTCTGACCTTTAAATGTGTAACACTTTTCCATTCCTATAGACATGAAAAGTTGCAGAACAGAGAATAACATTTGTCTTGTGGGAGGTTTATAGGAACACGGTGACCTGACCTACAGGGACAGCTGCAGGAGCAAAGGGTTCCAGCACCAAGAAGTTCACAGCAACCAGCTACCTCCTTCCCCCGCCACCCCCCCAGCCCACCCTCCCCTTTTAGTAGAAAAGAAGCCTGAATTCTAACTCGGGTAAGTTGGTTCTTTGGGACACTACACTTCTTGGTCTCCTGGCTTTCTGAGTAAATTCACTCTTCCTTGTCCAACAACTTGTCTCTTGACTTGCTGGCCTGTTGTGTGGTGGGCAGTACAAGCTTGGACTCCGTAATGTGACCACAGCTCGTCCATTCTCTTGCAGATAGACATCTGTGCTGTTTTCTGTGTTTAGTTATTGCAAATAAAGTTGTTATGTACATTTGTGTATAAATCTTGTGTGAACATGTACTTTAACCTCTTCTGGGTAACACCGGGAGTGGAATGGCTGGGTCATGTGGTAAATACTGTTTAACTTTAGAAGAAACTGCCACATAGCATGTTTTGAGGTAGCACTGACTGGGTGCAATTGGTTTTTGCTCACAGGGACTAGAACTAGTGAAACTGAGCCCCCCTAAAACCGAGTTCCCATGCTGGGTTTATGATTAACCTCTCAGTTCAAAACTGTATTCCCTTCATTATCCCACCCCCTTCCCCTCAGGATTGAGGAGTATCAAAGAAAAGCAGGGATTGAAACTGAGCAGGATTCTGTGGGGCCTTCCCAGGTGCAAAAGCCCCTCTGTGTCCCCTGTTTCTTGATTGTAGAAAGAGGCTTTAGTCTCCTAGGACTTCCCTGAGTTCCAAAGAACAGAATCAAGCAATTACTAATTAAGGAGGTGAGGGAATGAAGAAAAAAAGGAAAAGCAGTCTAGAAACAATAGTTCAGTGGATAAAACAGAGTCCTAGTTCTTCCTCAAGGGATATACATAACTATCTGATGCATATTTTTGAGTTGTTCTTCAGATACTGAGACCCCCCCCCCCACACACACACACACATACTCAGATGGAGGATGGTGACTCCTTGCTGACCACAATTATGTAGATCCTAGACTGGTTGCCACCAGAAGGTTGATGATTAAGATTCCTGAAACACCATCCTGTTACCTCATCACAAACCAATCAGAAGAAAGTCTGTGAGCTGCAACCCTCACCCCAAATGTGGCCTTTAAAAACCCTCCCCTGAACACCATCTGGGAGTTTAGGTCTTTTGAGCATGAGCTGCCCATTCTCCTTGCTTGGTGTCCTGCAATAAAAGCTGCACTCTCCTTTACTGCAACCTGCTGTCAGTAGATTGACTTTGCTGTACATTGGGTGAGTGGACCCATGTTTGGTTTGGTGACACTACCAATACCTTGTGAGAAGGGTAGAGCAAGGATTTCAAGGTAGCAAGAAGGGAGAGCAGGGTCCTTTATCAGTGAGTAACTTGCCTGCCTATTTAGGGACGTTTCCATGGATACCTACTGGTAGGTAGCTAAGAACAGGTGGGGAAAGAGTCAGGTAGTGAAGTGGCCACAAGGAAGAATGTTTAAGGGCAGTAGTGTGACTGGGTGAAGGGGGATTGGGGGTACTTTAGAAAGATGTGTGTGTAGTGGGGAGGGGACTCAATCACACACCCCAAAATCTCAGTACAAAGTCTGGTTTTCAGTGGTTGACAGTTCTCCTTAAGGCAGCTTGCTTTTCTGCCCCATTTTCCACTTCTGAATATCCACTACTGTCCAGGAGAAAGGAAGGCAAAAAGAGGAACACATATCTGCTGTATCTGCTCTCTCTCTCTCAGCACTAGACATACTTTTCTTATTTAATCCTCCCAAACACTTGGCAAGGTCTGTGTTCTTCATCCAGTCTTGGAGACCAAAAGTATTTTAATGAATAGTTGTAGATAATCATCTAAGGAGGGTGTTAGGTGGAGTTACTGCTCTTCATAAGAAAGGAATAGCTGGACCTGGGGGGTGAGGCTGGAGGGGCATCAGCAGCTAAGAGGGTGAAGAGGGGCTGGAAGATATAAGTGAGAGAGACAGAGAGAGGGACAACTGTGGCAGCTGCTAAAGGAAGAGGAATTTGAAGAAAGAGCTGAAGGCTGTAGAGTATGCCACCACAAAATATGACTGTAGGCGTTTAGGCCATGCCGCGCCCCAAAGTATGCTGCTTTGATATATCTATTATTTTGAACTGTAGGCATTTGAAAAACAACAAATGCACGGACAGGCTTTCTCTGAACTCCCCTATCTGCCTAAAGATAAATCCTCCCAAAGAAACTCAGATGTCATAAATCCCCTCCCTGGGAATTTCGTTAACAGGGGAAGATTCATTCTTATCATAGGAGAGGAGACTGGATGTCAATACCACACCCAGGTAACTTTGTCACAAACTATCTTATCTCCCACATATTCTTCTAAGAGCCCATTCATCTTTCCACCAAATTACATACTCTCCCCTAAGAGGCCTACATCCCCTTACCTCTTTCCCTATGAACATAGTATTTAATCCTGAATTCTAAAGCCACCTCTTTGGGGTGCTCATTTTTCCTGGGTATCTCCCATGTATACATGAGCCATACATGTTAATAAACTTCTGTTTGCTTTTTTCTTTTATGCTTTTCTCTATTTTTTATTACAAGGGTCTCAGCTAAGAACTCATAAGTGTAAAAGGCAAATTATTTTTCCTCCCCTACAAAGCCAAGATTTGGGGGAAGTTTTGCTATGTGATGTGTACTATAATTCCAGGAAAAATACTCATTACTCATTTTTGCCTTCAGAGGTGTGTGTGTGTTTTAATGTGATTATGTTTGAAATTGATTTTAAGTCTTGAGTGGGTTCATAGAGGCTCAGTTACTTGTAAATAACATGTAAATGGAGAAACAGAATCATTGAGTGAGTAATTTGCCCAAGGTCACACAGCTGGATCCAGATTTGAACTCAGTTTCCTGACTCCAGTGTTCTTTCCCAACCCACTGCACCGTTTGCTGAGGTTCTAGGAACTTGCCTTGGGTGCCAAGATAAGACACTGTCCTCTGTTTTGTAATTCCCCATTTTTTTTCAGTGATTCCATCTACAGATGGATGGCTGGTCTACATAACTTGTGAAGTAAATGAGAATATGTCAAAATATCCCTTTTTAATGTAAGAATTATTTTGAGCTGAAGGCAATTAAGAAATAGCAAATGCAGGAAAAGCTCTCTATACCTTCCCCAGTTCTGCTTAAAGGCAGGATATAAATTTTCCTTTACTATGACCCTGGACTCTTATCAGACCAGAGACAAACGTTACTGTAAACAAACAAACAAACAAACCAACCAACCATTAATTTTCCCCCATGTATTTACTTTCACACAGCTTGTTGCCCTTTGAAGCCTAAAACTTCTTTCTTTTGACCTGCCATTGCTCTACAAATCTATTGTTCTTTGTTGAAGAACAAAGATAAGCTACATAAGCTACCTAAGCCTGAGTTCTAAGCTACCTCCTTAAATTACTCATCTCTGAGTTTCTCCCATGTTTATATGAAATATACATGTTGACAAAATTCTGTTTGTTTTCTCTTGTTAATCTATCTTTTGTTACAGAGCCCCAACTGAGGAACTTAATTAAGATAGGTAGAGGAAATATTTTTCCTCCCCTACACGGGACCTCTGAAATTCACACATGTGGTGTTTGAATCACAGAAGACAAAACAATATCTGCCTGCAGAAGTCTGAGTAAGAAACTCACATCCCTGAGTCCCAGTTTACAGCTCTCTCCGCATGTTGAACTTCGCCTACATATGGTATTCGTTTTCTTATTCTCACCGTGTGATGAATATGCTACCTGAACAGAGGGAGAGAAGGTGAAGGAAGGCCTAGGGCTTCGGAACTGGAAGTGGTGTCCAAGATAACTTAGCCTGATTCCCTCATTTTAGAATGAGGGAAGGTCTGAAGCCCAGAGGTGGGACGTGCCTCCCCCCTCCACCCCTCCTCTCAGGTCCTCCCCCATTTATGCCACCAGCATTGACTTATTTTTAAGCCTCCTCTGTGAACTTTCTCAGTCTGTCCCAGCGTGCTCATTCCCTGCCCCGCCCCATAAAATTGTCCATTTGCTTCTTTATGCCTTTCCTCTCTCTGCTGTCAGTGGTCTGTTTGCATGGCTGTCACCGTTAGGCCGGGAGCTTTCTGAGGGCAGGGACAATGTCTAGCTCAATTTTTTGATCCTAATGCCTAGCACAGTGCCTGGTATATAGCCAAGTACTCAGTGAATTTCCTTTTATTATAAATGTAATGCACGTTTATAAACTCTCAAACATGTGGAAAGTATGCTTCCCTCTCCCGCAGCTCCTCTCTCCAGCCATCATTCAGTCTCTTTTGTGACCTTCCAGACATTTTCTCTGCATATAGAAAGCATACATAGGTTTACCCATCTTTAAAAACGTAACCCTCTTGCTATAGAAATGATTGTTGCTTATTTCTTTTTCCCAGTACAAATGTAAACAAATAAAGCGATTTTGTCCAAATTCACTTATCTGTTTCTGTGTAATTAGCCATTCTCAAGCTCAGTGACTTATAACAACAATCATATTATTTGCTCAGGTTTCTGTGGGTCAGCTATTTGGGCTGCGCTGGGCGGCATTTCTGCTGGTCTTGGCTGGGACTGCTCATACAACTGCAGTCAACTGTTGCGTTGGTTGGGGCCTCAGCAAGGGTGATTCTCTGCTCTTGGGTCCCCTGTGAGCCTTTACGGGATTCCACTGCCAATTCTATTCTTGAGAATGGGCCAGGGATTGAAGATGGCAGGGAGCAGGGCCCCTTCTCAGTGACACACTAACACTTAAGCTTCCCTGCTCTCCTCCCCAACTCATCTCTCTCCTCTCAATCCTGCAGCTGGAAAAACTGCTTTTACTTTCTTGCATGTTCTTCTGAATTTATTGAGACATAAATATTGTGCTTTGAATCTTTCATGACTTAGGTTTTAAAATTCAACAGCCTTTTCCCCTCCCCACCCCCACCCTCTTTTTTTCAAATATGACCTTGGCCATAAATTTCAAAGGTCTATTTTGAAACTAAAAAAGCTAAGAATTGACTTTCTGTTTTGCTGCGTTCTCCATGACTTCCTGGAGGGTAAGCTTCAAATGCCCTAGCTGCTTCTTGATGAGGGGAAGGATTCAGGAACAAAAACCACACTGGATAACACTGTAAAACTCTACCCTCCTGCATGGTTAGAGCTGTTTATTTACATAGGCCTAGGTGCACCAGGGAAAATAATTTGAACTTTGCTCTCACTTGGGGGTTGAATTTACCTGGGCATGTTTGGTGTCGGGGTGGGAATAGACTGGGTGGGGGGTTAATGGATCCACATCAGCTCACTTGTAGGTGGAATTGTGTTCCCCGGGACAGGCGACAATAGGGAAGAAGGAATGTGGCCATGCCAGGCTCGGCTATGGGGCCTTGGACAGGTGTGGGCGGTGGCTCCTCCACACAGGGTGAGGCAGTAGCTGGAACTCTTGCTAGTGGCTCATGGTTACACTGGGGAAGGAAAAAGCTCCTGGTGTAAAAGCTGAGAGTTGTGGCACCAGAAACCCAAGCAAAGAGAAAGTTGAGTCCTTCCCCTGCCAGCAGCTGATAAGCAGGCTGCAGAGTCAGATGTCCAAGTGGCATTTGGGGTGGTGCTGTTGGCAGCTTGTGGACAAGAATTGAGGTGGGTGGCAGGCGGGCAGGTAGCAACAGCAAGGTCGGGAGCCCAAGGGTGTGGATCTGGGTGATAGGTAAGGAGAAATGCAAGAACTCTTGGCACACGATGACTGCATCCAAACCCCTACACTAAGAGACGCGACCAACCCTAGCATGGCTTCTAGCAGCCTAAGGCTGTGTCCCTGAGACCTCAGAACCCGCTTTTGAGTTCCTTCCTGTCTGGAAAAGCTCAGGGCTGTCAAAAGAATTTACTGTTTGTTTTAGCCAATGCCTGACCTAGGTCTCTGAAGGCTTATTCTCCTTCTGTCCCTTTGAGATGTATATGTAACTCCTACAACTCAGGAGTGTCTTTTCCAAGGACCTGAGAGTCATCCCTTTGAAAGGCACTCATCAGGAAGGATAGGGCCTCCAGTCTCCCAGTCTCTCCCCTCCCTACTCCCTCATTCTCCCTTTAAAATGCCCTAGTCACCTCTGCGCAAAGTGCGTGGAGCTCAGCAATACCCCTACTGTCGGTAGTTACTGAATAAAATCTGTTTTTGCCGTTTTAACTCATGTCCAGCTTTGTTTATCTTTGACAGTTGCTAAGGAATTGGCAATGGCCTGGGAAACTCAAAGCTACGGACGGATGAGTGGCGAGTCACAGGTGTGCTGGTGTCCAGGCCAATGTGACAAGGACCGATGGACCAGTGCCTTGGACAGCATTGGTTTGGGCGGCATTTGAGGACACAGTGGGGGCTGCAGACGGGGGGCTTTGGTCCAAGAGGAGCAACAAGATGTGCAGTCCGGAGTGGTTGGCTGTCGGCAGAGAACATGGGAGACGCCACCTCCTGGCAGCCCTGGAAGAGATACAAGAGGCGGCCAGGAACCCCAGAAAGGAGGCAGCTGGCATCCTTCTCCTTCACACGTGTCAGTGTTGGACCACAGTCTCTCTGTTGATGGGACCACATTTGTGCACACAAACCTTAGAAGGAAACCCCTGTGTGTTATTGTGGCAATTCTTGGAGATTCCTGTTCACCCATGAATCTCTTTATTGGGGACCATTTCTGGACGTCATGGTCACTGACCTCTTGATTGAAAGGAATTTTTTCCTTTTTTCCCAGAAGGAGGGAAAAGTTCCTCCTGAGGGGGAAAAAATGGTGAAAAGAAAATTCTAGTAAATGGAAAATGATGTGGAAGGGCCCTCTTGTATGTGATAGGTAAGTGAATGGGCTCTCAGGATGAGGTCAGACTTTTCGGAAATTAAGGAAGCCCCATGGAGGGGGGGTGGGGGAAGAGAGGTGGAAACAGGGCACAAAGCCGAAAACCCAGGACCCAAAGACTTCCTGCCTGCCCCATGGGTGACCAAGGGTGATAATTTCAAGCCTGAATTTCGAGTGATATTCAATTTTTATATGTGGGCTTAGTATTTGCCATAGTATTTGCAGTTAATTATGTTTCCTTCTATATTTGTGTGTTAAGATGAATCACTGTTGTTCCAGGTATTTTTCTGAGCTAAGTGGAGGGGGGCACGTGCGAAGTGAGGCCTGCGGAGGGGGTGGGAGTGGGTCTGGAGAAAAATGATTTTGCTTCCGTTTATGGATTTGTATATATACTTGGATAACTGCCTGTTTGACTAGGGCTCGTTTGGTTTGGTTTATGGGTCTGCCTTGCTTCCCTGCCCACCCTCACACGCCCCCAGTGTCTTAGAACAAATCTTCACCTTCCTCCAGGGCAGGTGCCTATGTGTTGCAGGAAAACGGGGCGCGAGAGGATGGTCATGTCCCAGGTCTCGGGCAAGTGACCGATAGGGATGGGATAGGCTGCCAAGTGAGGGTCCTTGGCTTTGCACAAGTAAGAATTCAAGACCAAGCCGTAGTAAAGTGAAAGCAAGTTTATTTAGAGAGGTACACATTCCATAGACAGAATGCTGTCCTTCTGAGAAGGGAGACTGGTCCCAGGGCATAGGGTCGTTTTGGAAAGTGATAGCGCCCCGAAATATGTTAGTTTTTATGGGCTGGGTAATTTCATAGGCTGATGAGTGGGAGGATTATTCCAACTATTTTGGAGAAGGGGTGGGGATTTCCAGAATTGGGCCACCGCCCACTTTTGGCCTTTTAGGTAAACCTCGGAACTGTCATGGCACCTGTGCGTGTGTCACTTGGCTTATGCTAATGTATTACAATGAGCGTATAATGAGGCTCGAGGTCTACTGGAAGTCGAATCTTCCGCCATCTTGGGCCTAGTAGGTTCTAACCAGTTTTTGTCGAATCCCTCCTGTCTCATGTGGGGTGATGTTGGCCATTCAAAAGCCCTAAAAGGGTTAGGATGCAAACAGAAACATGATTTACTCTTCCCTCTTTCTCCAATCTTCAGGGCTGGGGAATCAATTTAGGGAGACTGCCGCCTCTCAAGGTTTCTTCTCTCTAGGCAGTTGAGGGGAAACCGAGAGCAGTGGAGCTGCTTGGTGGGGGGAGGCCGGCACCAGGAGCCATCCTCTGTCACCTGGGGTTAACTGGGGTAGGGGGTGCTCCCAGCCCTGGGGCTCATCCCCTTCCCTCTCCTTAAGTTCATAAGAGCTGATGTCAATTTGGGCTTAATCTTTAACTCTTTCCACTTCTTACTTCCAGACAAATTAGTTGATCAATAGCTGATTTGATCCTGATCATTTAGCCACAGATTGAAACTTTTTCCATTTCATCAGTCTCACTTTTCTTTTTTTTTCCTTTTCTGCTTAGTTTGGGTTGAATAGACACAGCTCTTTTCCTTTATTGCATGCTTTATTTTTTTGTGCTTTAAAACTGTTCTCACGGTGACAATTCCTTCCAGATGCACCTGTAACTTTCCATTCCTCATTTTCTCACCACTTTCAAAGTAAATGTTATTTCTACATTGGTTACTTTTGTAATTTTGCCTCTTATTAGTGCTTTCAAGATTCTCACGGGTGTTATGCTTATTGGTTATTATGGGGTTGACAACGTGTGAACAATTACTTGGGCACAAGGATGTCAACACAGTTGAGTCATGGACTGTATTGTTCACCATGGCAGGTCTCAAATGACCTTTCACTATAGTCGGTGCCATCTGTTGGTGGAGGGAAGTGTTGACATTCTTTTTTCTCGAGTTTTTCTTTTTGTGCATCTATAGACATTGAAATTTAAGTGGAAAAGCTTCTTTATACAGATTCTTCTGTGGCTTTAAAAGTAATTCATTATAGGGGGGTGGAGGAGGGATGGATTGGGAGTTTGGGATTAGCAGATGCAAACTATTATATATAGAACAGATAAACAACAAGGTCCTACTGTATAGCATATGGAACTATATTCAATATCCTGTGATACCATAATGGAAAAGAATATGAAAACGAATGTATATATATATATATGTATAACTGAGTCACTTTGCTGTACAGCAGAAATTAACAACATTGTAAATCAATTCTACTTCAATAAAATAAAATTTCAAAATAATTCATTATATACAATAGTTGTGTTTCCTTGTCAGTGCACCTAGATCTGCTTCATTCTCTTTGCTCTGTGTAGTATTCCACAGTATAGGTACACTATAACTTATTACAAAATTCCCCTGTGGATGGACATTTAGCTTGTTCCTAGATTTTTTTTTTTTTTTACTACAGATAATCTTGTAAAATACATTTCTTTAGGTTTAAATGTACTTTTCTTTGATTTTCATTGAAGCTGAGCATCTTTTTATGTGTTTATTGGCCATGTCAATAAGTAGACTTCTACTCCATGATTTTTAAGTGCTACACAATATTACACGATATGGCTTTATCACTACTTACCATAGCCCTTGATGTTGGACATTGTGTTGTTTCTTTACTAATCAAATGTTTTTTTATATCTCCTGAACTGTCCTTCAGTAGGGGTAGGGGTGGGGGACTTGTGTAGCTGACCAGCTGTCTGAAAAATGTCTTGCAATTAATGAACTGGCTTATGTCATCCACTCGGTTAGGTGGTTTCAGATATTTGTATTTTATTGTGGAGACAGAGAAGCATAATTTTTGAACTGTTTGTTCAAACACTGAGCGCCAGCCAAATTCCACACTCTCCTCTACTATTCTAAAGAATACTGATCAAATTATATCAGAACTATTTGTTTCCTTTTTTGATTAATGTATATATCTGGTTAAGTGCCTTTTTGATTAGGACTTGCTTTAATTTGTCCATAGGAAGATTTAAGGCATCACTATTTGTCATATAAGAGGAAACACAGGACAAACTTTTTAGTATGTTAAAGGGTTTTTTAAGGGTACTTGTCCAGTTTGTGGAGCTGACTAGAATAACCTTCAAAGATTTTACAGCAGCTTGAATTTTGTTTATAATTGGCTTGTTCTGATGTGTTTCTCTTGATTGATGAAGCTGCGTCATATCTGATAGATTTGAGCACATACTTCTCTTTGAGCAGTCAGCTGACGATTATAGACTATTTGATTTCTTACCATGCTTCCCTAAGGAAAGATGCTTGCCTCCCTCTCTTCCTCTCTTTTTCTTTTATCTATTGAGGGATAACACACAGATTACAAAGTTCATAGCCAGGCTAATCCTAAATGCTTGATGGATTTTCACACATGTACATATCCACATGACCATCACCCAGATCAAGGTGGAGAATGCTTTCAGCAACCCAGCTAGCTTCCTCAAAACTTCCCAGTCCATACCACCCCGCTACTGGAGGTAACCACAGTTCTGACTTCTATTATCATCAGTTTTGCCTGTTCTTGCACATACGGTATGTGCTCTTGTGTGTGGCTCCTTTTGCACAATATTTTTGTTTTTGAGATTCATCGAAGTTATTGAGTGTGTTATGGAACCAAACTTGAGTCTGCTTGCCCGCGTGTAGTAAAGCTGATCTACTGATACCGGTTGTGGTGAAGGAATATGTACCGTGTATTGCAGGGCGCCAAGCAAGGAGTCCAGGCAGCTAATGCTCAAAAGGCCCAAACTCCTTGATGGCTTTCAGGGAAAGGTTTTTAAAGACAGGGTAAGGGAGGGGGATTATGGAGTGCATGACTAGCTTGTGGACATACTTCTGATTGGTTGGTAGTGAGGTAACTGGGAGTCAACACCATCAGCCTTCTGGTTCCAACTGGTCTGGGGTCTCCATGCTTGCAGACAGCATACAGTTAACTTCTTCCATCTGGTGGGGGTTTCAGTATCTGCAAAACAGCTCAACGGATATAGCTCAGAATATTATCTATAGCACTTGAGGAGGAACTAAACGTCCCTGACTCTGTTTAACGGCTAAACTATTATTATTTTGTCTTGCTTGACTGTTTCCCTTTGCTTCTGCATTTTCTCACTTCTCTGATTAAATTTATTCTTTGGAATTTGGGGAAGGCCTAGGAGGCTAAAGTTTTTCTACAAACAAGAGGAAGGTGCAGGACATAGGGAGGTCTGTCCCAGGAAGGCCCCATAGGGTCCTGCATGGACAAGTGTACAGAGGGCTGTTTTGTTGTCATTGCTGTTGAGTAGCAGCCCATTATATGCCTCTGCCGCAGTTTATTTACCCATTCATCTGTTGACTAATTTGAATTTTTCCCAGTCATTGGCTATTACAAGTCAAGCTACTAGGAACATTCTGTACATGTCTTTTTGTGCAACCATTTCTCTTGGGTATATACTTAGGATTGGTATTGCTGAATGAGAAGGTAGCCATATATTCAGCTTTAGAAAATTTTGCTAAACAGATTTCCAAAGAGGTTGCACCACCTTATATTCCTACCAGCAAGAGATGAGCATTCCAGTTGCTCCAAGTCCTTGTGAACATTAGTCAGTCTTTTTAATTCAGCCATTCTGATGGGAGTGTTGTGATGTCTCCTCATGGTTTTAATCTGTATTTCAAGGCTACTTGGTTCTGTGGGTCACTCTACCCAGGCTTTTACTTTTTATCTGAAAAGCCCTTATATTTTACATAGTGGAATATGCAAATGTTTAAAATGGTTTCTGAAAGCTCAAAGGTGCAGCATTACTCTTATTATTATTAAATTTTTTTTGGCTGCACCACACGGCTCATGGGATCTTAGTTCCCTGACCAGGGATTGAACCCAGGCCCTTGGCAGTGAGAGCACAGAATCCTAACCACTGGACCACTAGGGAATTCCCCCTAAAATGGTTTCTTAGATGATTGGACAACTTTCACAAATTTGCTTATTCCCAGCCTTGGCATCAATAGTCTCATAGGCTGAAGAATGCCTCTGTGTGTGTGTGTGTGTGTGTGTGTGTGTGTGTGTGTGTGTGTGTGTGTGTAACTGGTAAGTGTTTCGGAGAAGAAGCTTTCTCTAGAATGTTCTTGGAATATGGAGTTATGCCAGGTGATTCCTCCTCAGATCAGGTATCTTTTCAGTTTTAGGAAAGGGCTTTGTTCCTGAGATTCAGTTTAAAGCATCTGTTTACATAGGATTGGGAAAGGAAATGTGAGAAATAGGAGGAGTTCTGTCTCAAATATAAATCTGGGTAAGAAAGGCCTGAAGGAGTGAATTTTGCTGGCCTTGGACAATTACTGGCAGTGCAGTGACTGACTGGAAGACATCTTGGATAGGACCATTGTTAGATTAGTGGTGCATCTCATCACTCTAAGTTATAACTCAAAAATCACCTTCTCAATGAGGCCCACCCTGATTGACCTATTTAAAATGTAACACTCTCCTGATCCTCTTTACCTTGCTCTGTTCTTCCCCCCAAAGCCCTTATCATTTTCTAACCTAAATTATCTTTTCATTATTGTGCCAGTTACAAGCTATTTTAGCTCCAACTCACCTTCCTATATTCTTTGCAATGCTGGTGCTGGGACTCTGCAAACTACATTTCTGCTTTGCCAGCTGGTCCCCGTTAGACTCTGCATAGACAATGCCTGAGGGAGATTGCAGAATGGAGGAGGAGGAAGGGACTTGCTCCTCCCAGTTTGCTTCCTGTTCCGGTGAACATCTCTCCAGCTACAGATCTTCACCCCAGCAGTGGCAGTTCCTTCCTGTAGCAGCAGCTGAATCCACTTTGCAGTGTTTATAACACCTGCAGAAGCAGCCTCACTGTACCCCCTTCAGAGGTACTGGCACCAGCCGAGCAGCACCCTTCTCTGTTCCCCCACTCCTCCCTCCATCCCCACTATAATGGGAGCTTCGTAAGGGCAGGGATTTTGTCTGTTTTCCTCACAGAGCCATTCCAAGCAATTAATACTGCACGTGGGCACTTTGTAAGTGCTCAATAATATTTGTGGGCTGAATGAGTGGGTGGGTGCATGGGTGGATGGTTGCTGGTTTATGACTTCATGTGAATAACTTGTTTGATTGAGTTTTCTATTTAAGTTTTTGTCTAATTCTGAGCCAAGATTATCTGTAAAGTGAGGTTTAAATAAATTAGAATGTCATGTTCTTTTTCGAGATAGATGCAGTCCTCAGAACTTGGGTATTTTGATTTAAGGTTCATCTAATGAAGTTTTGGGGACAGCCTTGGATTGGGAGATAGAAAAGCAGGTTAAAGCTACTAATGACAGAGACAGCAGAATATTACTTTGGTCAGTGGTCAGCTCAGGAAATCAACGTATTTAACAAAACATGTTTTGAGACAAACTCATTCTAGACCAACTAATAGCCTTGCATTCTGCTTTTTTAGAAACTAGAATTTTACAGTCAGGTCACGATCACCGGTAAAAGCCCCTGACTTATAGAGACAGGAGTAGAGAAGAATCTCTCCAGCAAGAAGCAACAAGACCAAGTAAGGTCATAGTGACAACTTGCCCAAACGGAATTAATGCAGTGGTTTTCCATTTGATCAAAGAACAAGTGAGTGATTAAGATCCAAAGGTGTCTTGAAGTGATCACTTCAGCAGCACATATAGTACTAAAACTGGAATGAAACGGAGAAGATTAGCATGGCCCCTGCACAAGGATGAGATGAAAATTCGTGAAGTGTTCCATATTTTTCAGCTCCCTCACTCAAACACAGCAGAAGACAGCCCTCTAAGACTCAGGAAGTGGGTTCTCACCAGACACCTCATCTGCAGGCATCTTGCCTTGGACTTCCCAGCCTCCAGATCTTTGGGAAATGAATGTTTGTTCTTTAAGCCCAGAACAAAACAAAACAAAAAACCCCCCACAAAAGTACCTTGGAGACACCAGTGACTCAGAAAGTCACTGTTCATTAAAATAACGTTTTTTTTTTAAACTAGAATTTTAGTTCATCAAGCACCATTTAGATAGTGCTAAATTTTTAGTTTGACCTCGGAAAATTCTTTTAAAGATTTTATTGTCCATTTTTACAGAGCTGTAAGCATTGTCACAGGCCTCCAGGACAGTTTAGACTGAAAATATATTACTTACCTGCAGCACGGGTCATGGAGTTGCTTCTTTAAGTTTTGGCTTCTTGTGAAGAAAATGGGATCATTGAGTAATTTTGGTCACTTTGTTAATGTGTGTGTCTGAAGCTTTAACTCATAGTGATATTGCATAGAGAGGGGTTTGGTGCACTCATTTTATCAATATTACTAGTGCTGTCATATCTACTAAACCCTTTAAGAAAAGAGTCTGGTTCACTGGGTGTTTGCATGGGGTAGATATCTTCTTAGAGACTGACTTGTGAACCTACACTGAGAAACCCCAATGCTTCCCAGCAGTTTATGAGCTCAGTGGAACAAGGTAAGGTCTTTTCTAGCATGAATCTAAAGAAGTTTTCCTTTGTTGGTCTTGAAAGTGGATCCACCAACCCAGGTGCAAATTGATGGCAGAAACAGGGAAGTGTACGTAGAATTGTTTGTTTTGCGGTGCTGTGAATGATAAGATTTCACAAAACCCATAAGAGCTTGGCAGAAACTTACAGCTTTATGAGTGCTTTTGAAGATCTTTTTTGGGCTTGTTTTCTTTCTTTCTCTTTTTTCAATAATAGGGGTAAATCAGGATTCTTTTTTATGCATCTTCTCCTGACAAGACAGTAGGAGCTCAGATCAGTTTACCTGTTGGAATTTCTGCAATGTTTATTAGCCAAAGGGGAGCGATTCAGGCTGCTTAATGTTTGTAGTGGCACGTATTTTAGCTAAATTTGTCTTTTATTGATAGAAAAAAAGTTTCGGTGCTTCTGAACTCTGGGGATAACTGAGACAATATAAACTGTCTTGAATTGGGAAGAATTTGGAGGTTTTTAAAAACAATCTTTCAAGTGAAATGAGCACCTCTGTTGTTTGACATGGAGAGGGTTGGTCTCCAGTGGGGATTAATATCACAAAGGAGTTTTTTAGCAACAGTGGCAGAAACAATATTTGTGCATAGGAAGGCCTTAATTCTTCCAGGAAAAAACCCCACAAAACACTTTATTTAATTATGAAAGAGGACTGATAGAAATCAGCCTTGGGAAACTGAATGAACATCATTTGGAGGTGCAGGAGGGCTGACCTCATCATTCCCCCTGTTTATGGGCTGGCCTCATGGTGGAATAAGTTGGACTAAGTGAACTTCCTTGAATGGGTCATCCAGGAATCTACCTTACGCAGAAACAATATTACCTCTTTGTATATAAAACAAAAGTTAAAAAACTTTAAAAAAAAAAAAAAAACAACTGCTGGGTTTGGCAGACAGGGTAATAAAAAGCCCCAGTCCAGTCTGATGTAAAACCTTCAGACTTTCATCCAATTTAAAGTTTCCCTTTTTCCCAGGCTCAGAAGCCTGCAGAGTGGGGAGGACACATGGTTGCATCTTCTCTTTTTCTCCTTTCCCTCCATCCCCACTCCCTGGGCCCTGTTTTGGGTCCCTCTAGGGCTGGGGCGGGGGAGGGAAAGATTGTTTTTGGTGGCTTCACTACTAATCTGACGGTGCCAGATTACTACTGAAGTAGTGGAGATCTAAGGATGACTGTCCTGTGAGGTGATTTTGTGGATGTCTTTTGCGATCCTCTCTCTGGGCACCCCCCTGCAGTTCCACAGAGTGGGGGATGCCTCCTCTGGTTGGCCGCCCCATCTCAGTTCTGTGTTTGACGCTCTGAAATCCAGCCTTCTATAGGTGATGTCATCTGACCTCTGGCAGATGACATCTGACTCTCTGGGGTAGATTTCTTTGTGGGTGTCTCATTCCTGGCAGTTCCCCTGGGGTCTGCCCATGGAAAGCACGCACCTTTACCTTGCTGTCAGCCAGACTTCTCCCTGGAGATAGATATTTTACTAGTTTCTTTTCTATCCTTCTAAGGATAGTCTGGGTTATTTGTTTGTGGTGTCAGTTAACAATTTATTGTGTCTCAGCATTGAAGCCACTATTCATTGCCCTGCTTTTGATAGTTAAGATGGACCCCTGTAAATATGTCCCCTTTGCCAGCTGGCACGATAATCAGCCTTGTCTGTAGAGCATGCTTGGGGGAAACTGCAGGAGGAAGGGGGCTTCTCTTCAGGATTTCCGTGTTCTTTTCGTGCTTCTGTGATGCGTAGTGGCTAGCAATGTTCAGTGACCAGTGGTATGTGGGACAAACAGCCGTGCTCATGCTACTGAGTTTTAGAGTCACCCCTGTGGGCAGCTTCCCAGTGAGTTTCAGGGGCACCACGTGGGCATCTTCTAGGTGAGTTCTGTTGGCACCCACTGGGTGGCTTCCCAGCTATTCTTCTGCATTAAGTAGTTCCCTAGTGAGTTTTGTTCTCACCCAAGTGGGCAGTTTTCTGCTTGTCAGCCCTGGCCTATGGCATCTCAGCAAACCTCTTCCCCATCTAGTAGAGCAACATCTTCTCTCATGAGGTCTGAATCTCTTCCAGATTTGTTCTTTCCTTGGGCGCTCTGCCTCAGTCCTATAGGTAAGGCCTGTTCCCTATATCAGCTATCGCTTCATTCTTGGGCATTCTCTTTACACCTTAGTCATTAATTACTCTAAAAGTCCTCTATTATTAGATAACAATACTTTACATTATGCTTTCCCAGTTCAAATTACTGTGTGTTTTCTGTCACCTGACTGGACCTTGACTAATACATTTGTCTTTTTCTTATTGATTTTTGGTAATTCTTTGTATCTGAATCTTAATACTATGTTATGTATTTGTTACATATCTTTCCCCAGACTCTTACTTATATGAAAAGTACACATATGGGGACTTCCTTGGTGGTCCAGGGGGTAACACTCCGGGCTCCCAATGCGGGGTGGGGGTGGGGGTGGGGGTGGGGGTGGGTGGGGCTGGGTTGGATCCCTGGTTGGGGAACTAGATCCTGCATGCATTCAACAACTAAGAGTCCGCATGCCACAACTAAAAGATCCCGCCTGCCGTGACTAAAACCCGGCGCAGCCTAAATAAATAAATTTTAAAAAGTACACATATGTATAATTTAACTAATTATAAAGGGCACACTTATGTATCCTCCCTCCCAAGGTCAAGAAGTAGCACATTGTAAACACCCTGCAAGTCCCAGCCCACCCACCCCCCAACCGCCAATCACAATTCCATCTTCATTTCCCCTCCTCCCACTCCAGATAACTACTATCCTGGCTTTTTTTTTTTTTTTTTTTTTTTTGCGGTACGCGGGTCTCTCACTGTTGTGGCCTCTCCCATTGTGGAGCACAGGCTCCGGATGCGCAGGCTCACCGGCCATGGCTCACGGGCCCAGCCGCTCCGCGGCATGTGTGATCTTCCCGGACCGGGGCATGAACCCGCGCCCCCTGCATCGGCAGGCGGACTCAACCATTGCGCCACCAGGGAAGCCCTATCCTGGCTTTTCTAATAATACTATCCTTGCTTTACTTTAGACTTTTAGTACATCTCTATGTGTCTGGATGTTAGCATAACTGACACAGTCTTGGGCCCATTTGGTTCCTCCTGTCCTTCCACTGACCCTACCTTGGGCTGTACTATGTAGCAAATCTCTTCTCTGTCGAGGGCTTTGTAGTTAATAGATAATGTTTAATGATTGTTAGGTCCAGGTGGCCTCTATGCTCTTAGTTCCCAAACAATGATGAAGACCTTGGCTGACTTCCTCCCAATGCTCAGCAGACTAGTGACTCATTCATAAATCTTGACTCAGGAGAGCACTCTGTGTTTCCAAGCACGTACCCCCGTTCGCTAGGTTAACTATAAAACTGTCCCAGTGGCCCCTCTGTGCTGTAGAGCGCAGCCGTGAATGCTTCCCATTGTCATCTGCCTGATCTCACTCCGTGAGCAAGTCAGCCTATGATACACTGACCCACTGAGTGTATGCAGGGCCTGCTTCGTTTTTCAGTCTCAAGATACTCTCAGTTCAGTGGGAACTTTTCATTCTCTTTGTCCTCCAACAGTATGCATCCTCAAACAATGTAATTATGTTTATTTTTAGTTCTATACGAATACAGTCTTACTGGATGTGTTCTTTTTTTGGCTGCCCCCGCGAGGTTTACAGAATCTTAGTTTCCCAACCAGGGATTGGACCCGCGCCCTCGGCAGTGAAAGTGCCAAGTCCTAACCACTGGACCTCCAGGGAATTCCCTGGATGTGTTCTTTTTTTTTTTTTTTTTTTGCGGTACACGGGCCTCCCACTGCCGTGGCCTCTCCCGCCGGGAGCACAGCCTCCGGATGCACAGCCCCAGAGGCCATGGCTCACGGGCCCAGCCGCTCCGCGGCACTTGGGATCCTCCCGGACCAGGGCACGAACCCGCGTCCCCCGCATCGGCAGGCGGACTCCCAACCACTGTGCCACCAGGGAAGCCCCGGATGTGTTCTTTTCTAACTTATGTTTGTGAGATTCATCCATGTCATTGTGTATAGTCCTAACTTATTGCTGTATAGCACTTCATTGTGTGAACGTATAACATCTAGTGTATCCATCTTACTGGTGATGGACAACAGAGTTGTTCAAAGTTTTTAGCTATAACGAGCCATGTAGATATGAATATTTTTGAACAAGTCTGCTACACTGGGCTCCTTCAACTGCTGGAGAGCCCCTCCCTGGCTGTTGTCTCTGCCTGCAGCATCCTTCCCCTGGGACATTCTCTACATGGCTGGCCCCTTCTCACGTTTCAAGTCGCAGTTCAAATGTCAGCTTCTCAAAGAGACTTGCCTTGATAATGCCCCCTAAAATAGCTCCATCTTCACCCTTAATCTCTACCACCTCACCCCATTTACATGCTGCTATCTGAAATTGTTAGTTTTTTAATTGATTTTTTTATTGTGGTAAAAATATGCATAATGTAAAATTTACCATTTTAACCACTTTTAAGTGTAGGATGCAGTGCCATTGTACATTCACAGTGTTGTGTAACCGTCACCACTATCTATTTCCAGAACTTTTCGTCATCCCACACAGAAACTCTACACCCATTAAATAATAACTCCCCCTTCCCTCCTCCTCTCAGCCCTGGGTAACCTCTATCCCACCTTTTCTTTTCTGGCCGCGCCATTCGGCATGCGGGATCTTAGTTTCCCGACCAGGGATTGAACCCATGGGCCCTGCAGTGGGAGCGCAGAGTCTTAACTACTGGGCCGCCAGGGAAGTCCATCTATCCCACTTTTTCTTTCTATGAATTTGCCTATTTCTAGGTTCCTCATATAAGTGGAATCATATAACATTTGTCCTTTTGTGTCTGGCTTTCAGGATGCATTTATGTTGCAGCATGTGTCAGAATTTCATTCTTTTTAAAGGATAAATAACATTCCATTGTACGTTGGTACTACATTTTGCTTATCCATTCATTGGTTGATGGACACTTCAGAGTTTTTTCTACCATTTGGCTATTGTGAATAGTGCTGTTGTGAAGTGTACAAGTTTCTGTTTGGGTCCTTGTTTTCTCTTGTTTTGGGTATATATCTAGGAATGGAATTGATATTGGTTTTTTGTTCATTTGTTTATTATCTCCCTTTCATTAGACTACAGACCCCAATGCCTAGAAGTGTCTGATTCACAGTAGGAGCTCAAAACACATTTTTTTTTTTGAAATGAACGAACTTCCCAGGTAAACTGAACAGGGCATTATAATAGTAACCTGCGTCATGGTTAAGAGGATTAAATGCCACATGTCCTAGCCCGGGGTGCTAGCATTTGGTCACAGTTCAGTTTACATTAGCTCTAAATGAAGACTTCACTCAGCCCAAGTTCCTGAAGTTGATGACGGCTTCTATTTAACTCTCTGTTGCCAAAAAGATTTTTTTTTTTTTGACATTCTCCAATTTGCCCAGTGCCATGAGGGCACCAAATATCAAGATGCTCAAGGCCCTGCACCTGTTCTCAGGCAATTCATAATCTAACTAAATTCAGAACATAGTCTTAAAAGCAGAAACTAGAGGAACTGCTCAGGAAGTGAATTCACTTGCGTTTTAATGTTAATCAAATTAGTTTCATAATTAACAATGTGACTTGGGAGGCATATTCAACATGGGTGAAAACAGACTCAGAACAAAAAGTTGTCCACTGTTTGTATTCTGCAACCTCTGATGATCCCAGTAGGATCCCAAGCCCTGGGCTGGAAGGTGACACCCACCCTTCAGCTTTACACTTTGCCGACGCATATAGGGTGACAAGAAGTTGCTTAAACTTTTGCCAAACTACGCTCTTATTTCACGCTCCTTGGAATTGTAATATGTGACTCTTTGGGGAAATCCTGGGTGGCAGGGGGAGGGGGAATGGAGAGATGAAGGAAAAGGAAGCAGGGACTGTTAATAATAGACTTTAAATAAGTTTCAAACCAACAAGTTATGATTAAGTGCCTACTGTGTGCTTGCTACAGTGCAGTGAGACTGGGGCTGGGGGACAGAGAGGTGATAATTTACTGCTGTTCTATCCTCAAGGAGTTTATGACCAAGATGGGGCAGATAGAACTCCTGGCTGAGAAATTCCCACAAGACAAAGATGTTAGTAAGTGCTGAGAGCTGAGAGATTTGCTGGTACAAACTTAGACTGTCAGGGTGGAAGGGCTCATTGAAATAATCTGATCTAGTCCCTCATTTTAGAGAGGAGAAACTGAGGCTCAGAGAGGGTGAGGGGTTTGCTTAAGACCACACAGCTAGACGATGTCAAAGCTAGGACCTGAACTCAGGTTTCCTGACTTCTCCACCAGTGTTTTTTCTGTTGATCCACAGATGTCTCTGTTAATTGAACAGTCTAGCTTGGCTCTGTCCAATAGATAAAATTCTGTAACGTGAACCATATATAGAATTAAAATATTTCTAATAGTCACACTGAAAAAAACAAAAAGAAACAGGTGAAATTAATTCTAACAACATTGCATTCAACTCCGTATATCTGGAATATTATGACTTCACCATGTAGTCAATATAAAAATTATTAATGAGCTATTTCATATTTTTCTCATTGTACTAAGTCTTAGAAATTGGTGTATATTTTATACTTCAGCACATTTCAATTTGGACCGGCCACATTTCAAGGGTTCACTGGTCACATGTGGTTGGTGGCTGCTGTATTGACCAGGGCCAGCTAGCTCTTTGAATTGAATGATTTATGTGCCAGATTTTCAGGGGAAATCTTGAAGAATGTTAAAGGTGTCATACAGACATCATGGTTTACAGTCAAAAGAATCTTAGAGTTGGCAGCCTGGGCTTTGAATCTTGGTTCAACCATTTGCTAACTGTGTAGTTTCTGGCGAATCAGCTAACCTCCTTGATCTTCCTTTGGTTTACATCTACCAAAGGGCAGTTGTAGAGATCAGTTGAGCAGAATATATAAAAATATTTATGAATTATATGTAAATATATATGGATGTATATATGTACATGTATGTATGTATGAAAATGATTTGCTCGTATAGCATCTGGTACTCAAAGTATTATTTTTATTTCCTGAGAATACAAATGATTTGGAAATATTGTCATGTGCTGAGCACCAGATGGGTGAGACAACTTTACTAAGCATGTTTAGTATCCTGTGAGATTGGTACAAAAGCAAGTGGGAAGCCACTAAGGATGTCACAGGATGTTAGAGCTGGGAAAGCCAGCTCATCTGGTCAAAATCAGGAGGAGCAAATCTTGCTGAGCCGCCAGTCCCTTTGCCCATGGGGCCCAACCCCAGCTGACAGCCGCTGGAGAGATCTGAGCTCTTTGGCCAGCAAGCTGCATGCTTTTGTAATCTGCTCTGTTAACATATTCACTTCAATTTCGGATTCAGAATTAAATAGGCAAAGGCTCTGCTGGAAGCTGAATTGCCTCAAAACCCAGCTCCAACCAATCCTTTGAGAAGGGAGAGGCTCACAATCACCCGGGTAGGTAGGCGCACTTGTTTTCATCGCTTGGCAGATGAAAAAACTGAATTCTGGAAAGGTGAAGTGATTGGACCAAGATAAGTGAGCTGAGATTTGAACCCACATAGCCTGCCCCCTGAGGCTGCTTTAGGGACTAGAGATTGTTATTGGAAAAATACCAAGTAAACTAAATGCTGTTAATTGCCTTCCCATCTTTGGCAAGCAATCTGGAATCTACCACTTGAAGTGGTTCTGTTTTTAGTTCTTCTGGTGGTCACCCTACACCTCTAAAGATAGATTTGTGTGGTTACTTCTCAATGCATTGATTTTAGACATTTCTACTGACTTCTCGTTGTGGGTTATACAACCTCCAACCTCTTCCTGTTCTCATTTTTTTTTTTTAACATCTTTATTGGAGTATAATTGCTTTACAATGTTGTGTTCGTTTCTGCTGTATAACAAAGTTTGGATACGTTATGTGCATTTGAGCTTCATAAACATCTTTTCTTTTCTGTCAGCTTTCCACAGTTATCTTTTGATCTCCAAGAAACAGAGTTTACATATTTATCAGTATGTAAATAGAGCCAGGTAATGTGCTAGAATGGCATTTTCTCCTCTGCTCGTTCAATGCCATTCAAGGAAAATGTCCACAGAGTCAATTTCAAATGGATTCTTCTTTAATACACATCACTGATTGTTTAAAATCATGACATATTTTATTTTTGGATTATGTCTTTCCCATACAATTCCTCCCCCTCCCCTGACATTTCTGAGCCTCAACGTTGGGAGAAGCTAATAAAAATTGCTAATCTTTTTTGAGCAACTGCCACACGCTGGGCACATTACAGAGTGCTTTACACATAATAATTAATTTAATCCTTACAGCTACCCAAAGAGGAAAGTACAAGAGTATCCCCATTTTATGGACGAGGAAATTGAACCACAGAGAGGTTAGGTGGTGGAGTTGGGGTTTAATGCAGACTCTGCCTGGTGCCCATGTCCACATGCTTAACTACTGTACTCTTCTCAAAAGGGACATGAGTCATCTTCACCACATTCCTAATCCATTCTAGCTCCCTACTCACTCTGTGTATTGCTCCCCTGTTCTAATTTAGATCTGTTTCTTTAAATTTTTTTTTTTTTTTTTTTTTTTGTGGTACGCGGGCCTCTCACTGTTGTGGCCTCTTCCACTGCGGAGCACAGGCTCCAGACGCGCAAGCTCAGTGGCCATGGCTCACGGGCCCAGCCGCTCCGCGGCATGTGGAATCTTCCCGGACCGGGGCACGAACCCGCGCCCCCTGCATCGGCAGGTGGACTCTCAACCACTGCGCCACCAGGGAAGCCCTGTTTCTTTACACTTTGACCACGTCTTTCTTGTCCAACTATTAATGTTTATTTTAAATGGGCATGTTTGAAGGGCCATTATTTTGCCTTCCACATCTGTGGAAGAGGTCCATGCAGGTCCTGGAAGTGAGTTGGGACCATTTGGTCAGAGAGTTCTGGGTGCTGGGTATCGCATGCATAGTTTGGAAAGGGGAGATGTCACAGACTGTGTTACCATGTTCCCTTGGTTCCAAAGACTCCTTGGCCCATGGAGAGCCGTGCAGCCAGCAGAGGGTCACAGTGCCCCCTAAAGCATGGGGCCCAGAGAAGACCCTCTGGCCTGGGTCTAAGGCCAATACTGTTTTCTCCAAGTGGTTTTTGTTTTATTTTATTTATTTATTTATGTTTGGCTGTGTTGGGTCTTTGTTGCTGTGCTCGGGCTTTCTCTAGTTGCGGTGATTGGCGGCTACTCTTCGTTGCGGTGCTCGGGCTTCTCATTGCGGTGGCTTCTCTTGTTGTGGCACACGGGCTTAGTTGCTCCATACCATGTGGGATCTTCCTGGACCAGGGATTGAACCCATTCCCCTGCATTGGCAGGCGGATTCTTAACTACTGTGCCACCAGGGAAGTCCCTCCAGGTGGCTTTTAACAGCTTTTCAAAGTAAACTCATCCTCAAAGCTCAGTGATTTGCTACCACTGAGATGATTCAAAAAAATGTAACTTGAGTTCTGACTGTCCGGTTGTGGGCGACCACTTAAGGGTCAAACCTGCCGGACAGCCTCTGGAGTGCCAAGGCAAAGGGTGCCCAACCCTATCCAAAATCTGATCAGAGGCAGATGCCAGAAATCGCTGAGGCATTTCCCAGGAGGAAGGGATGCTCTGAGCAGCACATCCTCTTGGCCATGGGGACTCCTCACCTAGAAGGGGCTACTGAATATATTGAAACCAGGAGAGTAAGTCACAATGAGTACCACTTACAGTATGCCCAAGTAAGCTCCAGCTAGACTGATCCTCCTGCAGACTGCAGCTATTAACCTCTGGACAAAAAATAAAAAGATAAAAAAAAATTTTGTTTAATAAAAAATAAACTAGGGCTTCCCTGGTGGTGCAGTGGTTGAGAGTCCACCTGCCGATGCAGGGGACACGGGTTCGTGCCCCGGTCCGGGAAGATCCCACATGCCGCGGAGCGGCTGGGCCCGTGAGCCATGGCCGCTGAGCCTGCGCGTCTGGAGCCTGTGCTCCGCAACGGGAGAGGCCACAACAGTGAGAGGCCCACGTACCACAAAACAAACAAACAAACAAAAAAACCCTAAAAATCTTACCTGAAGCACTGGAGAATAAACAAAGGCAGACAGATTCCAGAGAAGAGTCAACACCTGGAGGAAGGGAATGGCACAGGATGAGTTTCTCATTTTTTAAATGCCTTTCATTGTGCTGCAGTCAGCACCATTTGAGGTGTTGAGTAGAACATCTGCAGTATTTCTGGCCTGAAAACTCAGAGGACAGAGTTGAGGGCAATCATAGCCACTGGAAAGTGAGGCGGAAATCTTGGAAAGGTGAGAGTCAGAGGGAAGACTTCTTTATAAACTCTGTACAAATCTCTGGCCAACCTCTAAATTACACATACATAGGACAGACTACAAGCAGATCAGCTAAGGATAAAAGAAGTGAACTGACATTTGAGCAGCTTGCCAAAAGACAATGTTTGTATTTTTAGTCCAACCAAGTTAATTACCTGACAAAACGAGCGCAAAAATCAGCACTCTGTAGTGGAAATATAACATAATCCAGGGTCTTCATAACATAATATTCAAAACGAAATCCACAGTTATTTGACATACAAAGAAAAGGAAGATGTGATCCTTTTTCAAGAGAAAAGATAGTCAAAAGAGACTGACCCTGAGGTGACTGGTTAATGATTTTAAAGTAGCTATTATAGCTGTGCGTTTTGCTGTAAAGGAAAGTATGCTCATAATGAAAGAAAAGATAGGAAAAGCTTGATAGAGAAATAGAAACTATAAAAAAAGAACCAAATGGAAATTCCCAAACTGTAAAATTCAATATCTGAAATTTAAAAAGACATTGGGTAGGCTTAAGTCTCAAAGGATCATGAAGTGAGGGTGTTAGGTAACATTGATGAGTGAATTACAAAAGCAAAACAAACAGGATATTTGAACCAGGAAAACAGAGAATAAGGAGAGGCTAGTTTGGCAGAGACAGAGTGTATATCTGTGGTAGCTTTTAAAACATTCAAAAAAATTTTTTCTCTCTTCTGTTTAAAATATAATGCAAGTTTATAGAGATTTTGAAAATGCAGATGAGAAAATAAACATCAATTATAATCCCACCACTAGAGAATTCACTGTCAATATTTTGATGTTTACCTTCTAGTGTTCTAAAATATATACAATTTTAATTTTCATTAAATAAGCTTACACTTTATATACTGTTTGAAATCTGCCTTTTGATTTAAAAAAAAATAGTTTAATTTAATTAATTTATTTTTGGCTGCCTTGAGTCTTCGTTGCTGCCCACAGGCTTTCTCTAGTTGAGGCGAGCGGGGGCTCTCTTTGTTGCGGTCTTTGGGCTTCTCATTGTGGTGGCTTCTCTTGTTGCAGAGCACGGGCTGTAGGCGGGTGGGCTTCAGTAGCTGTGGCACATGGGCTTCAGTAGTTGTGGCTCATGGGCTCTAGAGTGCAGGCTCAGTAGTTGTAGCACACAGGCTTAGTTGCTCTGCGGCATGTGGGATCTTCCCAGACCACGGCTCGAACCCACATCCCCTGCGTTTGCAGGTGGATTCTTAACCACTGCGCCACCAGGGAAGCCCTGCCTTTTGATTTTTAAAACCTATCCTGAATATCTTTTCATGCCTCTAAATATTTTTTTTGCATCATTTTTGATGATAGCATACCAGTCATGATATGATTGGATCGTAATTGTATATTAAGCATATTAGCCTTATATTTTCCATAGAGATCACAAATATTTTTCTCGTTTGGTTTTTGCTTTTTAGCTTTATGGTGAGCCTCTCCTTTCATCAGTTGGCCATGGTTCAATAAAAACCAGTCACCATCTTTCTGGGTGGCCATCTGAGAAATGGTATTTCCCCTGTGGGCAGGGCCCATGTCTGTTTCAGTCATCATTGTATCGCCAGCATCTAGCATAGTGCCTGGAGTGAAATAGCTACTCAATAAATATGTGTTGGATGATTGACTAACTTCTGATTTGTGTCCCTGGGGGGAAGGCCAGGGTACTATCAGTTAGTTCCCTTCCACTCCTGCCATGTAGCTAGTCTGCTTTTGACCTAGTAATTCATGTCCTTTGACTCAGTAATTCCTCTTCTAGAATCTACACAAGAGAATTTTTCAGAGATGCAAGCAAAGATTTATATACGAGGATGTTCATCCCAGTCTCATTGACTAGTGAAAAATTGGAAACTATTTCTGGGAACATGGAAATGATATAAGTTACATGATAGATAAACACTGGAATGCTTTTTGGTGATGTGAGAAAATTTTTATGATATCATATCATAGGAAAAAAACTCAGAATGTAAAATTATATGTAAGACTTCTCAATTCTGTTAAGACTGGTAGGAAATACATCCAAAAAAATGTTAACAAGTGGTGTGTGAATTGGGAATGCTTTTAGCTCACAGGATGGGAAAACCTGACTTACGGTGCCTTAGGCATAGAGGGATTTATTTTTCTCTCATAAGTTGTCTGGGGGTCTGAAGGCCTGGCATCAGCAGCATGGTGATGTTGGGCTGGCATCTCTGCAATCTGCTTTTTATAATCACAAGATGGCCGCCCAGCTTCAGGCACCGTGTCCACATTTGAGGCAGGAAGGAGGAAGGGGGGTTGTCTGGGGCTTGCAGTGTCTGTCCCTTCTATTGAGAACGTAAGCCTACCAAAGAGCCCCAGCAGATTTCTGTTTATGTCTCTTTGACCAGAACTGTGTCCTGTGGCTGCCCCCAGCTACAAGGGAGCCCGGGAAAGTGAATATCTCGTTTTCCAGTCTTGAGAGTGGAGGTGGCAATGGGGAAGGGTTGGAAATATCTGTTAGGCTAGTTAATAAACAGTGTCTTCCATTGTATTTATTTCTGGTTGGAGGGCTTATGGATATATTTTTTAAAAATTTTATTGAAGTATAGTTGACTTACAATGTTGTGTTAATTTCTGCTGTACAGCAAAGTGATTCAGTTATACGTGTATACATTATTTTTCACATTCTTTTCCATTATGGTTTATCACAGGATATTGAATATAGTTCCCTGTGCTATACAGCAGGACCTTGTTGTTTATCCATCCTATATATAATGGTTTCTGTCTGCTAATCCCAAACTCCCAATCCTTCCCTCCCCTCCCTGGCAACCACAAGTCTGTTCAGTTTATGAATATTTTTACTTTTCTTCTTGGTTCTCTTCTGTCTTGTCCAATTATCATTTCTATCATTGGAAGAATACAACAGATGCTACTTTAAAAATCCCTTGTGAGGTTGTGGACTCCTGTCTCTGGAAGTGTCTGTACTGTCATCAGTCAAAAAAGTGCAGAAGGAACTGTTGAATTCTGTGGGAGCTGGATTAGTCCATCTATCTTCCCCAGCAACTGAGACTACGGGGAATGGGTGGGTGGGGAAATCTGTCATTTATTTCGATCCTCTCAGGCACCACGCTAGCTACTCGGCAAGCGTCCCCTCATTTAATTCTCACAGCAGCCCTCCTTTACAGATGAGACACAGAAACTTTAAATTACTTAATTAAGGCACACATCAAGTAAAGCAAAGCTGGATCTCAGATGATAGCACCAAGCTTTAAATCTGTATATTCCTGCCACATAGTAAGCTCAGGAAACTTGTGCTGAATGAATGCAGTCAGCGAATCAATTGGATGTATAACGTTTTTTTTAAACTACAGCCATGACTTGATAATTATTTCTTGTAGAACATCTCTGGTACCATTAATTTTAATTAGTGTGATTGAAAAATAGCAGGCTGTATACATTGCCTGCCAGAGAGGAACCCTGTGCTCACTCGCCTGTAACTAATGTCCTTGACTAATTGCTGGATAAGTAACTCATATGACTCCAGATGAAAAGACTGCCAAGGGTTTGTCTCCCTTGGCAATGGAGTCTTTAAGTATTTTTATCATGAAAAAAATTCCAAACATATACGAAAGTAGAGAGCATGGTACCCATGTACCCATCACCAGCTTCAAGAATCATCAATGTTTTGCTAACTTTTTCATTTATTTCTCTTTATTTCATTTATTTCTCTTCCTCTTACTTTTTTTTTTTCTTCTTTTTTTAAACTGGAGTATTTTCAAGCAAACCCAAAGTCTCATTTCGCCATGAACATTTCTATAATTGGAATGAAAAGGCTTTTGTGTGGCCCCGCGTTTCTCTTTCTTTAGATCTGCTATAGCACAGGAAGTGGTGATATAAAAGTCAGCCCAGGGGCACAAGGGTTTCTGGGAGGCCCAGGAGAGGAGGGGCGCATTCCTCACGGGCTGTGCAATTTGTTTTGCTCTCAACCCAGGGCACTTCTTGGCTGAAACTCCTCCCGCCTCAGAATTGAAACTTTTCTCAAATGCTGAAAATAAACTATCTGGCTTCCTCTAGCTAGAGACATCTGGGAAGTGATGCTTCTGAAACTATTTTTGGCATGAAAATGTCACCTCAAGCTGCTGGAAGTGATTTGGAAGTTTTGAGGTATTGAAAGCATCTGATGAGAAGTGGCGGAGGCCAAGTGGGTAGAGGTTAATTATTACACAGGCCAGGCGTTTCCCATCGGGGTTCTTATTCCTCATGCTCTTCCTGTTTACGGCTCTCAATTCTTTAGGCCAAGGATGGCACTGGGGTTGGTATGTGAAAGGTGGTAGAACAGGTGTGGAGAGGGGCGGCAGGTATGATAAAGGGGGAACACACTGCCTGGCTGGCCTTCCTTCAGCCTGCATGCCCTGCCTGGCTCCCTGGAAGTCCAGCGTGCCAGGAGATCCACGGAGGGTTCCTGGAGAATGCCAGGACCATGTGTTCGCTGATGGGTTTCACGAGATAAGAGACAAAGTTTCTGACTTTCTGAGTCCCATGCAGGGTACCAGGGATCAGGCTGGACCAGCTGAGATGCTTCCCAGGATGAGCCAGTAAAGAATAACACAAGGAGCAAGTGGGAATTGTAAATATGGAAGAATCAGAGGGGTCCAGAAATGGGGATGCTGGAAGTGGCCCAGGCCAGGGGCAGGAGTGGAGGCCACTGGGAACAGGCTAAGGAGAGGAGAATAAAGTCAAGGCCAGTGAAAGATGTGAAGATGTGGAGTCTGGCTTTGTTGGATGATGGTGTGCCCCCGCTACCTACCCTGGGCTCAGGAAATATAGAATAGATGAAGATGGGAAAGACCCCTGGGGAGGTGGTTGATTCATAACTCTAGCTGGTTTGGCTCACAACACTTCGGACACCAAATGCGTGGGTAATTTTAACACCAACAACCAGTTCTCCAAATATCCAGATACCAACTGGGTGTCCTACAATTCAATTCAATTTTTTTTTTTTTTTCTTTTGCAGTACGCGGGCCTCTCACTGTTGTGGCCTCTCCCGTTGCGGAGCACAGGCTCCGGACGCGCAGGTTCGGCGGCCATGGTTCACGGGCCCAGCCGCTCCGCGGCACGTGGGACCTTCCCGGACCGGGGCACGAACCCGTGTCCCCTGCATCGGCAGGCGGACTCTCAACCACTGCGCCACCAGGGAAGCCCTTCAATTCAATTTTGACACTAACCACCCACAGGTAGAGTCAGACTCCACAAGGCTGTCACCTGTACTTCTGACCAACCGGCAATAAGTCGAGGGTTCCCTGGGAATCCTGTTGCTTAGCAGTTTTTAATGGAGCTTTCAGTACTTAGGCATGATTCTTTAAATCATTGGCCATTGGGGATTAACTCAACCTCTAGTCTCTCTCCCCTCTCCAGAGGGAAGTGGAGGTGGCTGGGGGCAAAAAGTTCCAACCCTCTAGTCCTGCCTTGGCCTTTCTGGTGACCAGCTCCCATCCTGAAGCTATCTAAGGGCCCCCAGTCACGCCATCTTATTAGTATACAAAAGACGCTCTTTTCACCCTGGAGATCCGAAGGGTTTTAGGAGCTGTGTGTCCCAAACCAAGAGCAAAGACCAGATATAAAATTTTTAAATTTTATCACAATGTCCTTTAGCAAGGTCCTTTCTTCCACCTGAGTGGCACTTGGGGTTTACTTGGGATTAAGTGGGGGGAGCTAAGACAGAGAACAGTGAAAGGTCTCAGGGACCTCCATCCCCACTGCCCCACCCTGGACCTGCCCTGTCCACAGTCTTCCTAGGTAGGAGGTAGTGTCAGCTGAAAGGACCCTCAAAAATGACCTTTTAGACTTCTTGCTTTATAGATGGGAAATTGAGGCCCAGACAAAGGAAAAAAAAATGCCCAAGATCACACAGTGAGTGCTTGGCTTCAAGCCTGGGTGTGTTTGCCTCCAAGACCTGCGTAATCCTCCATACTCCTTCCCAGCCAGGGCACGGCAGGACACCTGGCCCCCTCGCCCCCCTCACTGAACACCTGGCCTGACTGCACCTGTAGCTGCTGGGGGTATAAGTTACCCATCATGCCTTGATGCGCGTGTAGGTGGTAAATGTAGGAGTGATTCATTCTACCTTTAAACTCAGAAATCATTTCAGAAATCAGAGGTGGGTGTTATGTTTTGATGTTGGGAGTACAGATGAGTTTTATTTTCTCCTTCAACATTTTTAAGGTTTTCCAAAATTTTACAACAAACATCTCTAATTTTATAAACCCCACCCCTCCCAATCTGATTTAAAAAAAGAAGGAAACTGGAGGGTGGTGAAATGCCCAGCTCCGTACAGAGGTCCAGTAAGCAAGGCCGACCAGTATCTGTCCCGCCAGGCAGAGGCCCTGAGCTGGAAGTACTGAAGGTCATCCAACTCTCTAGCCTGGCATCCGGCCACCCAGGCAGCATCACCCCACGCCTCACCTTTGCTCTCACCATCCCCTGCTCCTGAAATCTCTTCCCACGACCATTGCCAAATCCAACTTCTTTTTTCCGGGCCCAACAACCAATTCTGCTAGTTCCGTGAAGGTGTTTTAAAGCTCACTTTCCGTAGTTGGGATGAACACCTCTCTCCCTCCTCTGACCACCCGTGGAACTTTATGTGGACCTGCTTTATAATCCTGATCATCTGACTTGTCCTGGAGTCATTTGCACCCAGGTCTGACTCTCCTCCCGGGCTGAGGTGTCCCTGGGGGCGGGGCCTGCATATCATGTATCTCGGTGCTCCCAATGCCATCCACAGCCTGGCACAGGCTAGACTTCAAATGAATGTTTGTTGAACTTAAGTGAATTGAAAATACAGTATCCAAAAGGGGGTATTGTGATAAATCCGTTTATGGGGGTACATCAACCTCGACACTACTGTCATTTAGGGTTGAATTCTATGCGGTGAGGAGCTGTTGTGTTTAGCGGCATCCCTGGCTGCTACCTACTAGACGCCAGTTGTGACAACCCAAAATTTGAACACCGCCAAATGTCCCCTGGGGGATGCAACTGCCTCCTGTTGAGTATCACCGGTGTATGGTGTCAAGGGTTTTCATAAACAATCCCTAGGAGTAGGAATTCCCATTTGATAGATGAGAAAGGCGAGGCTCATGGAGAGTTCAGAGTTGAAACAGTTTTGCACGTAGGTCTCCCATTCCAAGTCCAGTGCTGAGGCCTGGAGGCCTCCCAGAACCCCAGCAAGGTCTATGCTTCTCCACTTTGGTGTAGCTACTCCCCTCCCATGTCCCGGGTCCCACAATGTCCAATCCCCCCGCCCCGCCTCCGTGGCTTGTGCCAGGCTGTGAGCCACTGGTTGACCCTTGTAGTCCATGCAGACCAGACCTCAGGCTGTGCCTGAATCCGACCGTCACATCTTCAGCACCTTGTCCTCCTCCCCGTGCTTGAACACGCTGATGGTGACCTGGCCCTTCTCGGAGCCATATTTGTTCTTGACGAAGACACCGTAGCGCCCGCTGTCCTCACTGTTGACCCTCTCGATGGTGATGGTGACCTCCAACCCCTTCACCTCCATGTGGTAGCGGTCAAGGAAGGTGACGGGCTGGTCATTCTTCAGCCAAGAGACTTCAGGGATAGGATCTCCTGAGATGACGCAGGTCAGGCACAGGGTCTGTTTGAAAGGACAGGAAGGGAACGCTCAGTCCACACGCTTGGAATAACCCTTGGTGAAGTGTGAAGCTTATAAACCTTCACACTCCCAGGGAGCTCCCAGTATAAGCTGCTCCTTGTGGTAAGTTCATTATGTGTGTTTTATTGTGACCCATCAAGTAATAACAGTAAAGGGAGATGTTTTACTCTAACCCCACATCCTCCATTCTCAACATTTCTACGGGAACACTTAACTATTTAGACTGTTGGGCCGTTATTACTTTAGCAATTACCTGCCCCAGAATGGCCTGGACTTTGCTTTAATGCTTTTTATTGTATATTTCATTATGATTTTACCATGCAAATAAGGCTAGATTGCTTTTTTTTTTTTGCGATACGCAGGCCTCTCACTGTTGTGGCCTCTCCCGTTGCGGAGCACAGGCTCCGGACGCGCAGGCTCAGCGGCCATGGCTCACGGGCCCAGCCGCTCCGCGGCATGTGGGATCTTCCCGGACCAGGGAATGAACCCGTGTCCCCTGCATCGGCAGGCGGACTCTCAACCACTGCGCCTCCAGGGAAGCCCAGCTAGACTGCTTTAACATAAAGATTTAAGAATTGAGTTTGAAAATTCTCAACAGAGCAATTCTCACTGCAGAGGCACTCTAGTGTAATGGCCGTCTGGAGCTGGGCTGCCAGGCTGTGAATCTCAGCTCGGCTCCTTTAAGCTGTATGACCTTAGGTAAGTCTCTTAACCTTTCTGGGCCTCAGTTTCCTCAGCTATAAAGTATGACTAGTAATAACACACTATTTCATGGGGTTGCCTTGATGGTTAAATAATGGAATAGTGCCTGGCACAAAGTAAGCAACATGAAAACGTTAGCCATCATTTTCTAGAACATTAGACTTGAAAAACTTCAGTCCTCAAAGGGCTTTTTAGGTATCATCTAGTCAAACTCCTGTGGAAACTGAAGTTCACACAGAGAAGCCCGTGACACCCAGGGCCACCTGGAGAGATGGGGTAGAACTGGGGTGAGCACAGGCCTGTCACCGCCGCCCCCCCGCCCAGGGGCCTGACACCAGGCTCAGTGTCTTTCCTTTATACTACATGTGACCAATGAGGTGTGGTCACTCGGCCAGACTCTGGTGCATCCAGCCCCTTCGGCTCTGGAATCCACGGTGCTGCGTTGCTTCGTGCTCTTTGATGGATACAGGAGGGAACCCAGGGTGGGACTGTCGGCTGTGGGCTGGGGAACAGTCAGTACCTTATCTTCCATGATCGTGGCCACGTCCGGCAGGCCCCTCACCACTTTGGCACGATCTGGAAGGGAAAAACGAGACCCCCAGTGATGAATGTTTTCCTGCCAGCTGCTTCCCAGCAGCAGGTTCCACAAAGTTGAGGTTTATTTTGAAGCAATGCTTCTTTTTCTTTCTGCATCATTTTGGGTGGACATCCTTAAACTTGTGTTATGTTACTTCCTTGCCTTTATAAACACAAGATAGGGACGTAATGTGTTTCTGTCGTTGACCTGAGGTTATTATCATGGCTGGTGGTACCTGGAGGTGACAGTGAGGTGCCCCTCCCCTGAGGACTGGGAGAGAAGGTGATAAGGTTGCTCTGAGCCTTAAACTGGCAAAATGCACACAACAGGTGTGACGAACCAGCTCAGGGAGTGAATAGGAAGGGAGCTTCCGGGACACTGACTCTGGTCAAGGGAGGGGACCTGGTGGCCATGGCGGCTGGGCAGGAAGAGACTGTGGCTGTAAATCACTAAGCAGAAAGCCAGCATGTCGCAGTTGAGGCTGTGGGAACGGATCCTAGACCACGATCAGGGATGTGCCAAGAGCCTGAAGTGGCTGGTGTCTGTGCAACGGATGGAGGGGAGGAGGAGCCTGAATCAGGGTTGAAGGGGGGAGGGGAAGGATGGCCCCAGAGATGGACACTGTTGTGGGAGGAACGTTCCCCAGGCCCATCGTGGCGGGCGAAACAATCCACTTCCCCTGACTCTCAACTCGGCCAGCCCTAGCAAGCACAGGTGGTGAGCTTAGGCCCCTGTGTTAGGGTCCTGGAGGGGTGTCCTGTGCAGAGACTCGGCATTCCAGGATGGGGGGGCAGGTGATTAGGAGGTGTGACGGGCTGAGTCGGGTCTGCAGGCTGCGCTCCGCCCACCGAGGTGGCCGCCCGCTGCGAGGGCTCCTCACTGCTCTTGGACCCCAGATGGCCCCCTCCCAGATGGCAGTTATGAACGGCCTGCACTTCCCGCCAAGTGGGGACACTCAGGGACAAGACGCCACATAGGGCTCATGCCCCCTCCTACCAATGGCCCCAAACGGTCAGTTTCCCTCCTCACTGTCAGGTTGAACGGGGCTGCTCTGCTCTGCTGCCAGGAGGCTTCCCCTCATGGAAGGTCCTACATGAGCCTCCCCTCATGGAAGGTCCTCCACTGACCGGCTGGCTCACTGAGACCAGAAAGCCAGCCTCCTGGAACTGGGTGCTTTAGAACTGGTTGCGGGGACCCGGAGAAGCTCCAGTGCGTGGGCCTGGTGGTCCCCCTGGGCAACTCAGAGGCTGTGTCCTGGATTAGATGAGGCCCTAGGGCCCCACAGCCAGAACCAGCTTCAGCTTTGCAGTCGTCCCCTCCCGGGCCTCGCTTGGAAGACAGGGCCTCGGTCCTGTCTGCCCCGGCCTTTGGAGTCCCACCGACATCGGCCGTGTGCCTACTCGCCACCAGGCCCGCACCAGGCACATCCACATCCACGGTCTCAGGTCTCCTCGGACTCCTCATCCACCTATCTTCACGCTGCCACCATCCGGGTCTCCCGGCAGCTCTGTGACGGCCCAGAGCCACACAGACCCCATGGGAAACTGGGACTCCAGCTACCTGCCAGGAGGCGTGAGCAGCTGGGAAGCCGCCCCAAACTCAGAAGTGGAAACAACAGAAATATGGCTGGACTTACTCTTCTCGATGATGGCCAAGGCTCTGAAAAACGGAAATGGGAAAAAGCCTTGGTGTTTCATTTGTTAAAGGACAGTCCTGCCCGGGTAGGGGGGAGGGGGTGACGGGGGAAAGGTGGAGCTGTCCGGCCTCCCAGGAAGGGTCCTGTGCTCGTGCACCCCAGGGGCCTTGATCACACTGAGAAACGCCGAGGAAACTTACTTCAGTCTCTGGTGCTCAGCCAGGGCATCCTCAAAAGCTACGAGAAGGAAAAGGGGAAAAGGTGTGTCAGGGCATCTCCCCCCAATCTCCCCGCTTCCTGCAACCCACAGGTATAGAGCTCAGCACTGACTGTTCCTTCACTCTGTTCCAGCATTCTCTTGGGGGCAGTGCTAGGATTGGGTGGGGAGATGGGAGCCCCCCCCAAAAGACCACGGGGTTTTCTAAACAGGTTTCACTGAGGACAGACAGGCGGAGCGCTCACCTTGCCCCGAGAGATCAGCTGAGAGCTGCCGGACTTCCTTCCCGGCTGCTATCTCTAGGGTGTATTTGCCCTTGTCTGAGTCTTTGGGGTCCAGGATGTGAAGCCAGATGTCATCCAGGGTGGTACCAGCCCTCACCCGATCACCACTCTCCAGGCGCTTCTCTCTGAACGTGAGGGCGAAGAAATGGTTAACACAGCTCAGTCCGGGACGGGCTGTCCGCCCGCCCATCTACAGGCACCCCTGCCCCAAACTCCTCTCCCGGGGTTTTGTTCCCAGATGTGTGAGCTGAAAGTGGTGACCATGCATGAGATATTTGATATATATCTATCCACTCATCCCCTCATCATTCATTCATTCATCAAACCTTGTGGCCGCGCTGAGTCTATATTTGTGACATGTCCTGCAGGCTGGGACTTTGAGGAAATGGTGCTCCAGGGTCAGTGACCACCTCCCCACACCCCACCAGTGGGAGCCACTTCCTCACTTCATCCTTTTCCTCATCATAAAACCTCCCAGCATTTCTTCCCACAATCACTCTTACGTAATTCTTATAAACTATATATAAACTCCTTTCCTTCTTTACTTAAATTTCATTCCTAAAGACACCTGGCCCATGTCAGTGTTTTGTCACAGAAGTGACACCTCTGGGCTTCGTCATGGGGCTCAGAAACTCTAGAGAAGGAGCTTCACTGCTCTGAAATTCAGCCTGGCCTTGGTCTCACTCACATGACCAATTTGACCAAGTCCGTCTAGCCTTCTCCATAGAATGGGTGCAGTAATGTCTGCTCCGCAAGGCTGAGGTTTGCAAGTAAGAAGCACTGGGAAAATTCTGCTCCCAAACTCTCTGGGGTCACTTAGCTCCTGGCGGAGTCTCTGATACCTGATCCTGCCTTCAAGGCCTGGCCCTCAGTTAGTCGTCAGCCCCCCAGGTCCCTCTGCCTGCACCTCTCCCCTCAGCCTGGCTGCCTGAGTTTGCTAAGGCTGCAGAGACCCACAAGGGCACTTGATCATCTGGTTCCCCATCGTTCCTGCATCCTTCTCTCCCCCAGCTCCCAGATGGTGCTCTAAGACAATGGTCCTTCTCTGCCATGAATATTCTGGGAAAGTGATCTTAGCGCCAGGGTTCCCACCTTTCCTGGGGAGCCTCCCTTCTGTGCCTCTAACAGCTGTTCCCTGTCCCAGACTCCCTCTGTGGACAGCAGGACCGGTGAGAGACCCTGTCTCTGCTAAGCCCTTGGGACTGGGCTCTGAGGCGGGTGCTGGGCCCCCTCCAGCCTCGCTAGGGCTCCAGGGCAAGGCCAACCTACTTGTGGAACCAGGTGGTTTTCATGTAGCTCGCGTTGTAGTACTTGACTCTGCTGAAGAGCCGGATACCCTCCTCGGTCCCCTGGATTTTCAGTGGGGTCGCAGAGAGGGCTGGGGAGGCATGGGAGCAGGGTGAGTCTTCCCCAAGGCCCTTTGGGCAGCACATCTGGGGGGCAGCCAGCTCGCCCCTGCTTTGGGGCGTGGTGGGGGAACACAGTGTGGTGAAGAGGCAGGAGCATCTCCCCCCAGTCTTTGAGGCTGGAAACTAACCCCACCCCCAGCAGCCAAGGATGGCTAGAGGTCCCCCGGAGGCTCTGTGGCATCACGGCAGCGCTGAGCAAGGAGGGGGCTTGCTTACCACCAATCCTGCCCAGCTCAGTGAAGATGGCATCCAGGGCTGGAGGGAGACAGAGGGAATGGTCAGCTGATGTAGGGCTCTCCTAAGGAGGCACCAGGTGGGGCCGTCCTTGGAAAAGGCTGGTGGACCTTATGAGCAGCTCTCAGAACACAGGCTTAGGGGTGGGGAGGGGATCTGGGGCACTGCGTGACTGATGGGGCAGGGGGGCAACACAGATGGAGGACGAATGGGCCGACACGACAGTCTTCCTGCAGGCTGAGACGACCAGCCTGGTGAGGAGCCTGGGGCCCGCTGGGGGTGGGGGCGGGGGGCAGAGCAGAGAACTCAGGCTCCAGGTCTGGAAGCCTGGGCTCGCTGTGGGATAGTGCAGTGAACATGGGCACCAGCGTCACACAGACCAGGCCCTGCCACTGACCAGCTGTGCAGCCATGGGCAGGTCACTTAACTCCCCCGGGCCTCAGTTGCCCCAAGTGAGGATCCCAGACAGTTTCCCCACAGGTCACACTGCATCTCTTGGTTCAGTGTGAGGCCCTCCTGGCCCGTCTCTGATGTCGCCGGCTCCTACCTTCACCTGTGAGGTCCAGGATGGTGTCGTCCTCCCCTCGCTCATCGGAAACCTCTGCTCTGTAAATGCCCTTGTCCTCTTTGGAAAGCTGGAAAGAAGGATGTGAGAAGGTGGTGTCAGCATGAGTTCCAGAAGGAGCGATGGACAGCAAGTCAGGAGGCCTGGGCTCTAGGCCTGCCCCTAACTCTCCTCCCTGGGCCTCAGTTTACCCCCCTGCAATGGGTGATCTCTGAGGCTCCTTCCAGCTCCAGAGCCCTTTGATCCCAAGCCCAGGGCTTGTCTGGGCCTGGAGGTGGGGCGAGAGGGGGAACTGAGGGCAGAAACAGACGCCCCGCATGTGATTCTCAGGTAGCTGCTCTGAGCAGAGCAAAGCGAGCCCTCCTAGCAGAGCTGGGCCGAGCAGGGCGCACCCTCCACCAGCGCTGCCCTGCTTCCCAGGGGCCCTGGATAGAGGGACCTCTCTGCATCTCTCAGAAGGAAGTGTGCTTTCTTTTGCTCAGGACAAGGGGGTCCTTACTGGCACATGCTTGTCAACCCCAGGTGAAGCCCGGGTCAACACTCAGCAAAGCAAGAACTTGGGTCATGCTTTGAAAGCAAGGTCAGAAGTCCGCTGTGCCCTCTCATTACACAGCGTCTCCTCCAGGGGCTGCGGGGGTGGGAGCGTGATATCTGCCTCCCTGTCCCCTCAAAGGGCCCCTCTCACCCCAACCATCTCTGCATAGTGTGCTTTGAGGCAGGATTCAAGGCAGAAGCATCTCTTAACTGGGGTATCAAAGGGCTGAAAAGCCCAACAGTCTTCTCCCATGTCCCCTGCCCCCTCCCTCAGTGAAGGCTCCGAAGTCCCAGCCAAATTCCGGTGACAGTGATTGGAGAAACTTCCGGCCCCACTCTCAAGCTTTGTATCTTGGTATTTAAACCCTCTGAGCCTCAGTTTACTCATCTGTAAAATGGTGGCATAATCCTTGCCCTAGCTACGTACTATAGTTGCTGTGAAGATCAAGGGAGATAACTTCGGAAGCCAGAAAGTTCTGCACCAATAGGCTGGATGATTATGACAAGACTCAGCAGCTATAAAGCACCTACTCGATGCCAAGCCCTGTGTGAAGAGTTTGCACTGTGATGACAAAGGCCAACTTGCCATCGTCTTGGCCGGGATTTGCGAGAGGACCCTGAAATCATTATTTCCTTCCTAGTCTGCAAACCTGCATCTGCCGCCGTCCTCCTTGGCACACGGTGGGGCCACAGAAATCAGGGACAAGGCAGAAAGACATTGAATATTTAAGAATACGTCTTGCATTTCTACCTTAACCAGGTCACACTCCTCCAAGGGCCATGGGGAGGTCATGGGTGGGAGAAGTGAGCTCCAGGCCCTGTTTTGCTCTGCCCAGACCTGCCTCACACGGAGACCGTCTTCCTGTCCTGAATCTCAGGCTGCGGGGGCAGGAAGGAATCTCTGAGAGAGCATCCTTCTGACCCGCTTGTGTAACAGATGAAAACTGAGGTCAGAGAGGGACAGTGACTAGCCCAGGGCCATGCAGTCAGCGGCAGGGCCAGGACTGGAATCCAACTAAAAGGAAAAGTCAGTATTACTGAGCCTGTTTTTATTTAAAGTTTTGGTATTGTTTTCCCTCATGGTCTTTTTTTGGGGGCATGAATTTTGATCCTTAAAAATACTGCGTGAAATATGATTTATCTTGAGTACTGAGCCTTTCAGCGCTTCCTGAGAGTTTGTGCGTGAGGTCAGTGCCTCACTTGCCTCACCCTGGTCCTGACTCCCTGCCCAGTGCTCCTGGCACTGCCTGGAGGCTGTGAGCCCTGAAGTCAGAGCTGCACTTACCTCTTCCACGCAGAGAAGCCCTGCTCCAGTCTGCGGGTCGTACTGACCATCTGGGAACTCTTTCTTCTGGAAGAACCACTGGAAGCGGGTTTCTTTCTTGGTGTTGGTCACCTGAGGAAGGTGGAGAGTGAGGAGACTCCTTCAGGCTTTCTCTTTTAAGTGAAGACTCAGATCATCAGAACCTTTTTTTTTTTTTTTTACAAACATGACTCCCCCCCCCCCAGGCTAAATCTCAGCCAACCCCTTCCTCACACCATATGTCTCCTCTGATGGTTTCTGGACTCAGGACTTGTGCTAATGCTATTCCCTCTGCTTCTTGATCCCTTTCCTACCCTACTTTTTCTTGTAAATGCCTGTGTCACCTCCTCCAGGAAGCCTTCCTTTAATGCACCCCGGAGTGTGCCCCATCGTGAGTAATCAATTTCCTGCATGTCTCCATCACAGCAGGAGCTATGCTGTTTTCGCCAAGATCTTGCTTTGGACTGTGGGATCTTACAGGCCTAAGGAGACCACTTCTTCACCCTTGTATGCCCAGTGCTTGCAGAGTGTGTTACACAGAGTAGGTACTTAGGTTTGCTGAATGGATAGGCTTCTGGGAGTGCGCCCTCCCCTCCCCTGCCCTCCCCCAGGTATCTAAAAGGCTGCAGGGTGCTGAGAAACAACACCCGCTTTGGAGTCAGGCACATCCGGTTAAAACCTGGGCTCTAGACTCGGCCTGTTACCATGTAGTCTTCAGCTAGTTCCCCACTTGGTTTTTCATCCTGCAGTGGGGATTGTAACACCTCTCTCACAGATGATTGTGAGGCCGATGAAATAAAATAATGCTCTGAAGTGCTGAGAACAGTGTCTGGCAGGGCTACTAACAGACACAGGGACTACCACTCAACGTATAGAGCCGTCGCTTGCTCCCAGACCCCTGACCCCCAGAACCCCTCCCAGAGCAGCTGGGAGATCTAACTCAAGGCTGACTCAGCGCACTAATTCACACCAACTCTGCTCCCTGGGTTTTTGTTTTCTAGTTAAATGCAAAATCCCTGGGGCTACTTCCTCTGCTTGGGATCACACCAACACAGGGTGTGGAGTTGCAGGGAGTGGGGCAAAAGACAGCCACGGGGCTTGGGGACAACCACAGGTCTTGCCCCACGGGGCCTGGGGGCAGGGCTGGAGGCGGGGGCGGGGCTTTGCCTTGCACATCAGCAGCACTTGGCAGTCCTCGGTGACCTTCCACTGCAAAGGCTCCTCGAAATACGGACCTATGAGGGCAAAACAGCACGCCCAGCGGTCAGAGCGCCGGGCTCGGCCCGGGCGCCACCTGGTGGCGAGATAGGGGAAGGCAGCTGGGGAGAGGCACCTAATGACTACTGGCCCCTCGGATTCTGGGATTCCGCCCCCACGAGGGAGGGGACTGGGGTGAGGTATCTGGGAGGCATCTAGGGTGCAAACTTTAGGGCGCGCAGTCTCCGGGCTGGGCAAGTGCTGTTTCGTTCTGGCACAGGGACAGCACTAGATCAAATGGCAGTGGCCCTCCCTCAGGGGGGTCCAGCAGGGCGGAGGGATCTATTAATCCACTTGCCCAGCGGTTCCCCGGCGCTGTCTGCTGGCCTGCTGGCCGAAGTGTTTGAACTTCGCCCCAGCAGTTCTTACCCTGCTTTCTCTTCCAGTCTCTTCTCTTAGCATCTGCCTCCCTTAGAAGTTTGTCGAACTCTGAGAACACAGAGGGGGGAACGCGTGTGAACCAGAAGTAGCGCAGGTCCAGAGGAGGGCGTCAGGATGGATAGAGACACCCAGGCTGAGAGCTGAGGCCGGGTGCATGGGGCAGGGCGGGGGTCAGGGCACAGCTGACCGTCATCCACCAGAGCCAGGGTGATCTGGTTCTTGGCTTTTCCGTCTTGGAGCTGAGCAGTATACGACCCTTTGTCGTCCTCAGTCAAGTTTTGGATGATAACTTCCACCAGGCCCTTCTCTCGGACAAAATTGATTTTGCGGTTCTGGGGAGAACAAAACCCGAAAGTCTTTCTGCCCTTTTCCAATCCCAGGGAATTTGTGCTGTGGGGTGCAAATCGGGGTGTGGTTGGACTTGGGGGTAATAAATGCAGAGTTAGAAGTCTTCAGAGACTGGGGAGGGGGCCCAAGGTACCCCTCTCCTGTGTATAGACTGGGCTTTTCTCACACCCGGCCCCTGAGAACACGCTGGGCCCGGCAGACACTGGAAAGGGTCTTGTGTGCTTGTATCAGTTGCAATTAATAATAATCCCCAACCTCCTACTGTGCCATGTGTTTTGGTTATTTTCTACTTCTTTTACAATTTAATATAAAAAAAATCCCCCATAAAACTGTAAAGGATAATATAAAAAAGCCTGGGAACCTGCTACCCAGAATTAGCACTTGTTTACATTTTGTCACATTCTAACAGCTTTCAAACGTTTTATTTTCCACATTTAGGGTGTATGTGTGATTTGAGAGAAACGTCTAATTTGATTTCTCTATAGCGGCACCTGCTAGTATCAGCGCTGTGTACCAAGAGTCCAGACTTTGTTACCCTGCCTCTACCATGAGCCAAGGTCATGCTTAATCTCTGTGCAGAACTTTCAAATCTATTTTTTTTCCAATTGCTCCTCCTGATTCTGGGGCAACCAACCCCATTGTACCGATGCAGAAACTGAGGCACAGAGAGGTGAAGAGACCTGCCCAAGGGCACACTACCCACAGGAGATGAATATGAGTCTTCTGACATCTAGCCCTGAGCTCTTCCTCCTCTGTCAGAACCAGCTCCTCTCTTTATAACACATATTTTCTGATGGTTATCTGGAGATGAAATTCACAAATAAGATCTTCTCATGATTGAATTTCTCATGAGAGATTTTACTCATGTACATCTTCATGAGTACAAGAAGAACAGGAAAACGAATGAAAGAGCATAGGTAATATGGCTAATAGAATAAAAACTCTCTATTCAGTGTATGTTAACACTGCAAAAAAAATTCTTTGTGTTTATATCTCAGAGTTAGGGTCTAGGCTTGGATAATTATAAGCATGAATGTAGGTTTTTCACCTTACAAATGTTTGACAGGACAGTGAACAATTGTGGGAGGCGTGGGAAGTTCTTTGTGGGAGTGTTCCTTGTGTTGGCAAGTGTCTAGCATCCCTACCACCCACCCCCCAGGTACTAAAATCCAGGTGTCCTCACCCCCCACCCTATCACTGTGACAGCCAAAGCTGGTGGCCGTTTCTGAAAAGTCTGCTCGGGGGAGGTGCAGCCAGTGGAGATCACTGCCTGTGAGACCACCTCCTGGGCCAGGAACCTCACTTAGGGATTCTGAGCCCCCAATTACCGGTGAGCTGAAGATTTCCTGCTCGTTGAAGATTAGATGCAGCTCAGCGGCTGGAGACAACTTTTCTACTTCCAGCCAAAGCCGCACCTCTCCTTGCTCGAGGATGTCAACGTTCCAGCCGGAGATCAGCTTGATCACTGGGAGGCAGAGGACAGGAAAGGGTGGGCAGGGACCCCCTTCTCCCCTCCCCCCTCCCGACAGCCCCACCTTGAGCACACTGTGGGCATTTAATGTGCAAAATGTTTCAGAGTCTGACGCAGACACGACTGGGGATGAGGGGCTGGGGAGGGTTTCCCACATTCAGTCCCCCTAGATTGAATTCATCTCAGGGAATTCATCCTCTTCCCACAGCTTTGAGGTCATGCTTCTCACCCTGGCTGGACACTGGATCCCCAAGGGCTTTCAAAAACACCAGTGTCTGGCTCCAGACCCAGAGGTTCTGATTCGTTTGGGGTGTGGCCTGGGCATTGGGATTTTGAAAAGCTCCGGGGGTGATTCCAATATGCACCCAAATTTGCGACCCCTGCGCCAGGGCCTGCAAAAGCTACTCCTGGCCAATGGAGGGAAGCAGGGGTTTAGATGACCCACAATCCAAGAAGAAAAAACCAGCCACTCTGCCCTCCCTTGCATCCCATGTGCTCTCTGCTGGCTGCTCTGTTCCCTTCATGGACTGAGGACTCCCTGGGTCTCTGACCTTCCAGCCCCAAGACGTCCCCATCCTTTGCCCCCGCCCCCCCCCCCCCCCCCCGGCTAGTTTCTGGCTCTTGGCTGACTCAGCCCTGCTCAGAACACCCCGGTGGGCCTGGCGGGACTGCCCAAGGCTGCTGGCTTGGACCACTTACCTGGGTTTCTAATCTCATAGCTCAGCTTCTTCAGCCTGTTCAGCTCTGGGACAGGGAGGAGCAAGGAAGAAACCAAAGAGAATGACATACCCGGGCCAGTGGGGCCCGTGGAAGCTGTCCTAGCGTCCACACTGGGTGAAAGTCCCGAGACACTCGGCTTGGGGTCACTTGGCTACTGAGGGGTTGATGATGACCACTGTGGGCCTTGGCTCTGGGGCACTGAGGGGGCTGCGGGGGCTGCCGCAGGCCACCCTGAGGTTGCTTATTCTCCTGTCCTTCAAGACCTGATCAAGTGCCACCTCCCCAGAGAAGCACCTACTGTGTGCCAGGCTCTGCGTGATCTCAGCCGTCCTCACAACATGCTGTGGGGTGAGCATTACTGTCTGTCTCCTGAGGCCCCTTGTTAACCCACTGAGCCATACTGTCCCAGCATCTGAGGGTCTGTTCTCCCCACTGAGCCATACTGTTGTAGTATCTGAGGGTCTGTTCTCCCCCACTGAGCCATACTGTCCTAGTATCTGAGGGTCTGCTCTCCCCACTGAGCATTTCAGTCTGCATGTGTCTAGGGCAGGTCAGCAGAGTGCTGTCTCACTGCTAACTGCTTCTTTGTGTTAGGTTTGTCTCTTCTGCTAAGCTGAGCTCTGGACCTGCATGGTATCTAGCACACAGTATGTGCTCAATAAATACGTGTTGCATGAATGAATTGGCAGGGGCAGGGCTCATATCTCATTTCCTCTTATAAGCTCTAGAGTCCTTAGCATGGTGAGTCTGGACACATGGCAAGCATCCAGTCCAAAAAAAAAGCAAACCCCATTACTTTTGTGGATGGCTTTAGTTTGCATGGAATCATCTAAGTATATCTGCATAACTGCATTGTTTCACTTAGGACAGCAGGGATTATAATCCCCCTTTACAGATGAGGAAACTGAGGCCCAGAGAGGTGTCATGACTTATCCAAGGTCAAGCAGCTAGGAAATTGTGGAACTGGAATTGCACTCTGGACCTGTCTGGCTTCTGCCTCTTAAGAAAATCAAATGGCCTCCAGTGCAATCATCAGGGAGGACAATGGGCTGTCCCAGTTGCTATGGGTGAGTCTCATAGATGACGGCTGAGGCCCGGCATCCCCTCTCTGGTTTACCACAGTCCCCACTGCTCCCTTTTGCCATCCTCATTCCTCAGACTGACTGCCATTTGCAGTTTATCATTCTACTTATGCTGTCGTTTTTCTTAGGCTACGGAAGGAAGTGAAATAATTCACTGGTACCTTTGGTTTTTATCAAAAGTAGATAAAGTAAAGAGAGAGACAAGAAGAGCGTGAACTCCATCAGGCAGGGATTTCTGCCTGTTGAGTTCACTGATGTAATTCAGTGCCTAGGACAGTCTCTGGCATATGGTCGGTGCTCAGCAGACACTTATTCACTGGCTGACTGACTGAATGGGTGGGTGAGGGCCTACTTCCCTGGAAATCTCTGCTTTACTCATTTTTATTGCTTCTTGCTGGCCTCTGGGGTATTTGTGCTTGGGACTCCGTGTCTGGGTCGTCTCTCTGGGGAGGTGGCCGTGGAACAGGGGCATCACCTTCCTCCGTCAGCGTGTGGCTTGCTGAGATATCTTCGTCAGCATCGGTGACCACCACCGAGTAGGTGCCCAAATCCTCGAGGCCAGGTTCTTTCAGGATGATCTTGGACCTGCAGAGACAGGAGGGCTCTGAGAGGGGCCGTGTGCCCTGGAGGCCTGGGAGCTGGGGAGTCTCGGTCGGCTGTGCAAGCCCTGCACCCCAGCCCAGACCCCGGCCAAGCCAGTAAGCAGGGGTGGCAGCCTCCTTACACCTCTTTGGGGTCCCCCGCCCAGGGCACGTCTGGCCTGCCACCTTCAGTGGTCCTCACTAGCCAGGCTCTCTGGAACAGTCTTCGTACTGGCCACATCCCCCACGCCTGCCTCTCTCCACAGGTCTCAAGCCATCAGCTTTGTCTCCTGCTGGACAGGGCCAAGGCCAGAGCTGCTGGGGGTGGAGGAGGGAGACCTGGGGGCCCTTGACATCCTAACCCCTCTTTTACTGATGAGGAAGCTGAACCCAGAGAACTTGCAAGAGCGAGTCGCTGGCACTCAGGCTAGAAACCAAGTCCTGAGCGTCTCCTCGGAGGCACACACATTCCTTCCAGAAAAGGGTCTGCAAATGAACGGCACCATTTCAGCCTCTCCAGGCACTCTCCCTCACTTCTCCCCGGGTGGCAGTCAGCATCCCTCAGGAGAGACCAAGCAGTCCTCTCAAGCTCGTTATCTGGGGGTCCTGCCGGATGGTCTCACCCACGAGCTTCTGCCTGACTCATCCGACAACGTCTGGGACCTGTGGACGAGTCGTGCTGCCCCTCCCTTCACTTACTTGTTAACTTCCTCCTCGACCTTGACCCTCTGTGGGTCCGGCGGGCCCTTGTAGTCCTTGGACCACTGAAACTCCGAGGAGTCGGGGGCCTCGGGGGCTTCGAAAGCCATGTAGATAAAGCCCTCATCATCCACACCAACCTCGATCTCCCGAGCGTCTGAGGGCGGGATCCAGTGGAGGGCAACAGACATTTAGAAACAATAAACCGGGTCAGCGCCCTCCCCTGCTTAACCCCTCCAGTGGCTGCCCATTGCTCTTGAATAAAATAAGAAACCCCAGACTCCTTGCTGTGGCCTCCAAGGCCTCGTATAATCAGGCTCCTTCTCAGCTCAAACGTCACCTCCTCAGACTACTGAGGCTAGCGTAAAGCCCACCCCGCCCTATCACCCTGTTGCACTTCCTTTATAGCACTTATCACTGACTTTTTCGTCATTTACTTGTTTACTGTCCATTCGTCCTGCCCCTCCCCCCACCAGCGCACGGACCTTGCTTTCTCATCACTGCCATGTCCCCGGTGCAGTATGGGTGTCACCAAATACTTGCTGAATGAATGAATAATTAAAAGAATGGAAAAGAACACACTTTATAGTGAGGAGAGCTGAGTGATTCCATCGGATACTAGCTGCGTGACCTGGTCATTTAACTTCTCTGAGCTGCAATGAAATCAGTTCTAAAGTGGGGACAGTGACGGCTCCCTCAGGGGCTTATTGGGAGAGCCAGACAGTGTAAGGACCCAGCGCAGCATCTGGCGTATGTGGTAGGAGCGGACCTCGGGAGCCGTGACTGCAAGGCAGGCAAAGCCACACGGCATATCTGAAATAAAGTTGCCTGTTCTTTTAGATATCCACGAAGAGTTGTATGAGTTTAAGAATGTGGCACGTAAAGGATGGAAGACCCATCACATGGAAGGAAACCATATGTTCAAATCTTGGGATCCCACAGAAATAAACGAGAGTGTGGACGGGAGAGAAACAGGCAGGAAGGAATGAGGGGCAGGAAGGTGTGGCGGGGTGAAGGCCCAGCAGGTTCTGTCCTCCTGCTGCAGACAAGCGTCCTCCCCCTGCCCCTACCTGGCTTGTCCTCCAGGAGTATGGGGTCGGTGGGCATGGACGGCTGCCCTGGGCCCGCTGAATTCACAGCCTGTACATGGAACACGTAGGTCTTCCCTGGCTGTAAGTCAGAAACCTGGGGGAAGGGAGGGGGCAAGAGTGAGCACCGAGGATGGCAAAGACCCACCCTTCCTGCAGCCCTGGCCACGGGCTGCAGGGGACCCCCAGGAGGGCCAGGCTGCCCTGGGGGTGGGGGGCAGGCTAGGGGCACATTGCTCTCCTGAGTTCCAGCTTCAGGTGAGCCTCTCCCCTGAAATTACCTCCCACGCTTGTGATGCCTGGAATTCCACCTGCTCAGAACTTAACGCATCATCAGCCTCTCAACAAGAAAACCCTTTCTCTTCCTGCGGCCCCTGCCTCTCCTCCATCTGTCTCCCTAGAAAGGAGCTTGGTAATCATCGTCTTTGACATCTTTTTCTTGAGCCCTACACATCTAATCACCGAAGTTCCCATTTTATTTCCCTAACGTTTCTTGAATGTGGCCTGTCTGTGTCCCAGCCACGCCTTTGACTGCAGTTTTATTTCTTCTCTCCTGGATTAGTCCAACAGTTTCCTAAATGGCGCCTCTGCCTCTAGACCCTTCTTCCCGGTTTATCTTTCCCTCTGCCAGTGTTTCCAAGATGGCAGTCTGAGTACACGTAACTCTTTCAGTGGCCTTCAGGGTAAAGTTCAGATTTCGAGGCTTGGTACCTAAAGCCTTCCTCATCCGTCCATCCTCAGCCTTCTGTCCTCTTCTCCGCGCCCCCTTCACTCCCTGACTCCTCAGGGTCCCCCACGCATCACGTCGCTTCACGCCTCCCTGCCTTTGCCCTTGCTGAGCCCTCTGCCTGGAACGTCCTCCCCTTCTCTTGGTCTAGCAACAACAGCTCACCCTTGGCCACTCAGCTTGGCCAGATGGGATGAGGCCAGGAGAGGCCTCTTACCTTCCTCCTTGGAGCTCCCAGAATCCCTCAGACCCTCCTTGATTGTACGGCACACAGTACTGTAATTGCCTGTCCCCTAAGGACTGTGACTGTAGCTTTTTACATCTACAATCTGGTTCCAGATCTGGCACTAAGTAGGTGTCCAGAAGTGTTGAGTGAATGACTGAGTGAGTGAATGCCGGCCAACCACCCACATGCAGAAACGGTGCCAAGTCACCGAGGCTCCCCAGCCCTGGGCCAGCCTGCCTGGGGAGCAGAGGGACCATCCATCTTGCGTGGCTCTCTCAGGCCAGCTGTCCAGCACTGGCCGACTCTACTGTAGGGAGCCGAGCCCCGTGGTGGTGGAAACTGCACGTCTCAGAGCATTCCATGGGCTGAAGCTTGCCCTTCTTCATTTGGTCTTTTTAAAAATAAATTTATTTATTTATTTATTTTTGCTGTGTTGGGTCTTCGTTTCTGTGCAAGGGCTTTCTCTAGTTGCAGCGAGCAGGGGCCACTCTTCATCGCAGTGCGCGGGCCTCTCACTGTCGCGGCCTCTCTTGTTGCGGAGCACAGGCTCCAGACGCGCAGGCTCAGTAGTTGTGGCTCACGGGCCTAGTTGCTCCGCGACATGTGGGATCTTCCCGGACCAGGGCTCGAGCCCGTGTCCCCTGCATTGCCAGGCGGACTCTCAACCACTGCGCCACCAGGAAAGCCCTTCTTCATTTGGTCTTAGATAGCCTTAATGTTATTGTTTCAAAAGGAAATACTTTTATTTTTTTCTGATTATGAAAGAAATTCATGTTTGTTGGAGGAAATATTAAAGCAACAGAAAAGAATATAAAATGAAGGGGTAAGGCTCTCCTGGCAGCCCCATTCCCAGAGATGACCAGAATTGACAATTTTGTAAAAATCCATTTAAACTTGCAAATGCACGTAAACCATGCAGAAACGTGACATGTGCCGTATTCTGCTTGTTAGTATCTTCTTTCCATGTTGTTTTGGGCCTCTCAAGCCTGCTTTCTTTCCTCTTGGTGCTAACAGAGTGCTAACGTGTGGTCTTGAAACCCACACACCCTCCTGCCTGCTGGTGAAAGATGCCTCAGGAAAATGAGGTGGAGAAAATACTCCCTCTCTCCCTAGAGCTGCAGAAGAGAAAACCTAATACACATCACAAAACTTTCCTTACAAACTTTCCTTAAACAAAGAAGGCCTGTGAGACATGCTGGCTTCAGAGATGGATGCTGTGAAGTCTGTGGTCCTGATGGATTGTCTGTTAGTAATTTGCGTCTGCTAAGAATGCTTCAGTGGACACCTTTGTTTTCTGACATGACAAATACGTGTGAGTTGTCTTTGTTATGCCAGGAGGGCACTGTTTGCGCTTTCCCTTATACACTAGTGCAAGTGAAAACAACCACCACAGGTGAAGAAAACCGATGATTCTGCTAGATTTCTTATTTATCCAAAGAGTTTAGAGTTTGCTTCTCATTTAAATGAAGAAACGCATATATGCCTCTATGTTCATTAATATACAGCATGATATACATGTTCTAAATGTTATCTAACATATAAATATCCTGCTCTGTATTGTGCTTTTTTTTTCTTAGCCACATATGGTGGATATGTTTTTATGTCACAACATACACGTAGCTCTACCTCATTCTTTTTTTTTTAATTTTTAAATTTATAATTTTTTTAGCTCTACCTCATTCTTTATATTATTGCCACTCCTTCAGCTACTGTAGCCTTTACACTCGCTGACACTGAGTCCACATTAAGGATACACTGTGATTTATTTAAGCAAACCCCCTACTGATGGACATTTAAGTTGTTTCCAAATTTTGCCTTTATAAACAACGCTACAACAAGCATCACTGTCCTTAGGTCTTTGCACACTTGACTAATTATTTCTCTACAGTTCAATCCTAGAAGCAGAATTCCTAGCTCAAGGGATGTGCATATCAAATGCTAATATACCTTGCTGATTATAAGTGAGGTTTTAGGGAGGAGTCTGCACAGCATGGAGCAGGTTAAGACCAACCACCGGCCAGACCTACTACCAACTCGCTGCGTGACCCTGGCTAAGCCACTCCCCCTCTCTGGTCCTCTGCTGCCATTAAGTGAGGGCAGTGATCTCTGAGGGTCGTTCCAGCTTTGGTGTTCTGTAGTCCTGCCATATCCTGTGGCAGGGAAGGCTTAGGGCGGGCCCATCCTTCATCAGAGGATGAAGGGGCAGGGACTCACCCTCAGGTGGGTGCCAGAGATGGGGTCTGGAGTGACCGGCTTCCATTGCTCAGAGCCTTCCTCCTGGACACTCAAGCAGTAGCCTGTGACCGGTCCGGCCCCTTGGTACAGTGGGGGCTCCCACGTCAGCATCAGGGATGTGGCCCGCACTTCAAACGCCCGCACGCCATACGGGGGTCCTGTGGGAAGACAGGGTAAGAGAAGGAGATGGATATCCAAATGGCCAGCCAGCCAGTCGGGCAGTGGGCGGGTGGCGAGTCAGCAAGCTTGTCAATCTTTCAGTCCCAGCCAGGCCTGGAAGTGCCTGCTCTGGACATGGTGGGGACCTGGCCGGCCTTGGCTTCATGGCAAAGCTTGGTCTGTGTCTGAACTAGAGTTAACTCTTCAAACTGTGCTCAGTATCACTTCCTCTGGGAAACATCCTTGACCCTCCCCATCCCTGTCCCAGACAGCATTAATCTTTCTAATCTCTTTGCCATTTCAGTGTTTAATGTAGAAGCTCAGGGTGTGGACTCCAGAGTCAGATCACTGGGGTTCATGTCCCAGCGAACACCCTTTTTCAGGCTATGGGGACTCTGGGCAAGTTACTTAGCCTCTATGTTCCTGTCTCCTCATCGGTAAAATGGGGCTAATACTAGTTCTTATAAAATAGTGCTGTTGTGAGCATTAATGACATAACTTATGCAAAGTGTCAGTACATAGGAAGTCCCCAACAAATAGCAGTTGTCTATAACTGTCGTTGTCTAAAGCATCACATGTAGTGATTATCTGCCATTCAGGTAAAGGTTTTGTACAGAAAACAGAACTGAGCTGAACAGAATGATGGAAGGTTGTCATCCTTCCTTCCTAAGGGGGAGATGAAGGGCTAGTGTGTGAGAAGGCTGATGGCGCTGCGGGAGTGGTGCAGAGGGGGACCAACCTGCCCTGTTTGTCCAGGATTGGGACACAGCTGGTAATACTGGGATGGTAATACTGCGGTGGTAACACTGGGAAAGCCCTGGGCAAACTGGGACGAGTTGGTCACCTAGCAGTGTGCCTTTGGGGTTTGAGATTGGTCTGTGTTGAGAATCGGAGCTCAGATGGGGTGTTGAGCTAGAGGATAGTTTGGATGGGGGTACAGGGCCCCCCAAGGTCAGGGCTCTTGACTTGGCAGAGTTAAGACTGTGTCAGAGGTTACAGGGGGCAGGGGTCTGGTGTTTGGGACCAACAGAGCAAGCTGGAATGCACAGCGAGCCCGGCGGTAGCGGTCATCTTGTTTGGGGGAGGGGAGGGGAGGGCAGGGGCTGGGCTTTGGCGCCTCCCAGCCGCTCACCTGGCTGAGGCATCGTCCACTTTTTGCACTCAAACAGGCTGCTGGGTGCCGACAGCTCTCCAACACCAGCCCAGTTTACTGCCCGGGCACGGAACTCATAGAAGTGGCCTTCATGAAGGTCACTGACCTTGAAGAGCAAAAGCACAGACCGTGAAGGCTGGGGCTGGGGAGGCAGGGGACGAGGTTCACAGCAGGAGGTCTATAGGAGCTTCACGTAAGACTGGTCTGCACTTGACAATCAGCTGGATTGTCGAGGCACCAAACCTGAGGCCTCTCTCAGCCTCAGGACCTCCAACCCTGACCCCCACTCTCCACCCACACAAATCAGGACACCAGGCCAGTGGCCGCATTACAGCCTCACCTTGCACATCTGGGTGGGGATGGGCTGCTGGTTGACCGAGTGCCAGTCCAGTTGCTCTGAGTCGTGTTGGTCCAGGAAGTAGCCCAGGATCTTGCCCCCTCCACGCCGCTTAGGGGGTTTCCACCCAATGACCATATAATTTTCCCCACAGTTCAGGAGGGCGAAGTCATATGGAGCAGATGGTGCAGCTACGGGGAGGCAAGGGGGTGAGGGCCACTGCTCCCGAGGGGCGGCCGGACTGGGCGGTGGGGCCCGAGGGAGGCAGTGAGCCTCCCCCAGTGGGTGCCCACCCTGCCCTGGGGCATGGACTTAGCCAGTAGCGTCCACTGGTAATGCTGACTCAGCTGCGTGCAGGGCACCTGGGCCTCCGAGCTGGTCAGACTTCACCCCATGGCCTCAGGCCGTTGCTACTTCCTCCCCAAAGGAAGGGGTGGTGGGGGTCAGCACCAGATCCCCTGAGAAGGCTTCTGCCCCATGGCCTCTGGAGTTGGACCCTCCAAGAGGTGGTGGATAAGCCCCCTGCTCTCTGCTCAGCCCAGGTCTGTCCCCAGAGGTGTGCAGGCTGCACCTGCCCCGTGGACTTACCCAGAGCCTGCTTGACCTTGACGGGTTCGGTGGCGGCTGAGCTCTCCCCAACTCCAGCCTCGCTGACTGACCTGATACAAAACTCATACTCCTTCCCTGTCCTCAGCCCGGGAACTGTAAACCTGGGAGAGAAATGTACAGCCTTCAGGAAGGGCCAAACCAGCAGCAGGGAGACATTCCTGAACTTTCTAGAACAACACTGTGGGGATAAGTGGCCACCAGCGTGGTAGGAGTTGAGGCCTCAGTTCTTGCCTAAAGACCTTGCCCCTGCCCCCAGAGTGATGCCTGCCCCATGGAGGATGAGGTCCTTAAGGTTTTAAAGGATGTAGCTTCCAGAGCCCATCATTAAGGTGCGAATACGCTGGGAAAGTTACCAGTTGAAGGCCCAGGTAGCCAACCCCTAAACTGAGCAACTGGTACATCTCTAGGACTTTGGGCCTCGTCCTGGAAACACAACAAATGGCTCTTCTGATCTGTACGGTTGCTGTGACTGAAGCACAGAGTCCTTTTAAAGACCCCTGAATTACCAGCCAGAGACGTACAAGGACACTCTGCTTACAGAAAAATGTCCTCCCATCCTGTCTCTTCTTTTTTTTTTTTTGTGGTAGGCGGGCCTCTCACTGCTGTGGCCTCTCCCGCTGCAGAGCACAGGCTCCAGACGCGCAGGCTCAGCGGCCATGGCTCACGGGCCCAGCCGCTCCACGGCATGTGCGATCTTCCCGGACCGGGGCACGAACCCGTGTCCCCTGCATCGGCAGGCGGACTCTCAACCACTGTGCCACCAGGGAAGCCCCTGTCTCTTCTTGATAAGATCCAAACTGTGAACCTCTTTTTTCCCTTTTCACTTATCAACATTTTCCTGTAGCAAATCTTGTTCTACAGGGAGCTTCCCTCGGCCAGTTGACCCCGAGGAGTTGAATGTTGGAATGTCAGAGGGGCCTTTATGGATCAAACCATTCAGTTTCTTCATTTTACAGGTAGGGAAGGGCTTCCCCAGAAGGAATGGGGTGAGCCAAGAGCACACAGCCAGTTAGGAACAACCTGGACCGAGCCCGGGTCTCCCGAATCCCAGCGCAGCGCCTGCCCGTTCAGTATTCATTCATTCAGGTCTTTTTTGAGCATCTCCTGTGAGCCAGGTTCTGAGGAGCTCATGGAACGGTGGTGGACCAGACCCTACCTCCCAGCTGAGCTCCCTTCACACCATCACCCCAGGCAGCACTGCTGGGCTGTTTAGCCTCTTTCCAGCCCTGACACATGTAACCGATGACATGCGCACATGTGACGAGGTCTCTGGACGTACCAGAGGATCACGCCACGCCCCACGTGTGGCACGTTCTTCCGACATGCCACTTTCATCACATGACTCTCCCTCAGCCCCTGTCCTCCCCTTCAGGGACGGACATCTGAATGCAAGTCAGGGGAGAGATGTCATCCTAGGGATAACCTGGACTCTGAGCTCATTTGTCCAAAACCCAATTAATTATCCTCCAACTGGAGAACTTTAGCAGTGACAAAGTATGAGTGACCGTGAGGCACCGTGTGCCAGAGGGGCACCAGGTCCTGTTCCCTTTTCTGGGTGAGATAATCTTGGGGCTCGCAGCCCAGGGTGAGGGGAGCCCACAGATGTGCTCAGGGCCCAGCCGGTCGTCTGATGGAAAGGGAAGGGGGGGTGGGTGTCACCACCTGAGCCCCTGCCCCCACAGAGCCTCAAAACGGAGAGAACTCATGAGTCCAGAAGCCTCGAGGGTTCTGCCTGCAAGGACCGGGGCCACCGAGTGAGGAGGGAGACTCAGAGGGGAGTGGGAGTGGCATAGGCAAGAGCACAGGAGTCTGGGCGGAGGGTCAGAGAGGGCAAGTCTCTGTGCAAAGGTGCCCGGAGAGTGAGGGGCGGGTGTGCAGCCTGAGCCCCAGCCGCCCTGGCTGCACTCTCTGCCTCTCTGTCTCTAAGCTCCTGGAAAGACAAGGCCTAGGCAGTCACCACTACCTGCAAACAGCACGCTCCTAGTGAGTGTTGCCGCAAAAGAGGCCGTCTGGGCCAAGTGCACTTACTAGCTAGGTGAGGTTTGGCAAACTCCATAACTGCTCTGTGCCTCGGTTTCTTCATCTGTACAATGATAATAGAAGTAATAGTCCTAAGTTCAGAGGATTGCAGCCAGAACTAAACGACCTCATATATGAAAAGAACTTAGAACAGTGCCCAATGCCCAAGGCACCGAGAACGGCAGAGGCTTCATTATTACTACGGCCCTGCCCTAGGGCAGGAAGGGGTGGGGGCAAACTCACCTGCTGCCCTGGATGGGTTTGTTGTTAACTGTTTTCCACTCAGATGATCCTGCCTCCCGGGAGTAGATGTAATAACCCAGGAGCTCTGGGCTGTCTTTCACAGGATCCCAGGTCAGGGAGACAGAGGTCTGCGTGTCTCGGAAAGCTTGAACTTGAGTTGGAGGAGGGAGAGTGGCTAAAAATCAGAAGTGTGGACTGAGTGAAGATGCTGAGTTACACGGCTGGGGAGGGGGAGGCGTATGGGAGAGGCGGGGAGGTGCGCACGTGGCAATCAAGGGGGGCACGTGTGTTGCAGACATGCCCTGGGGCTTTGGGCAGCTCTTCCCTAGTCCCAGAGGTGTCCTCCAGACTCTTGTGTTCTGAAAGTCTTCTCTCATCTTACCTCCAAACATCTCCGCTTCCTCACTAAAATCCCCATTCATTAACCCTACTATCGCTCTCTCTCTCTTAGAAGTCACCAGATCTGACAATTTTCCTCAGCCTTATCTTTGATCTCTAGGAAACTTCATTTTATTTCCCTTGAAACTTTAACTTTCATGGCTCCCTGAGACTATGCTCCTTGAGGTAGAGTTTGCCATGTTGTGTTAAATGGACAGATCTGGATGGATGGATGGAAGAATGGATGGATGGACAGATGGATGGATGAATGGATCAATAGACTAATGGATGGACAGGTGGCTGAATAGATGGATAGATGGATGAAAGGATGGATGGATATATGTCAGATACAGGACCTTCCTAGTTCTCTTTTTCCTTCTCAAACTCCTTACACATCCTTTTGTGACTTGCCCTCTTTCTTGTTTTTTTTTTTTTTTTTTTTTTTTTTGTGGTACGCAGGCCTCTCACTGTTGTGGCCTCTCCCATTGCAGAGCACAGGCTCCGGACGCGCAGGCTCAGCGGCCATGGCTCACGGCCCCAGCCGCTCCGCGGCATGTGGGATCTTCCCGGACCAGGGCACGAACCCGTGTCCCCTGCATTGGCAGGCGGACTCTCAACCACTGCACCACCAGGGAAGCCCTCCCCCTCTTTCTTTTGTCTCCAAATGTGGGACTCCTCCAAGCGTCTGTCCCTTGACTTGCTCCATTTTTCTCCTCTTTTCTCATCTCAAGTGTCCACCTATTCCCATGTCTTCAGCCCTCACCTCTCTGCAGGAGACTCCCCAGGCTTTACCTCCAGGCCTGCTCTCTCTCCTGAATTCTAGAGCCTCATCTTCCATTTTTCCCTGGACGCCTCTCCTTGTGTTCTGGTGGTGCCTCAAAGTCAACAGGCAGAGGCTGAACTCAGCATCAATCCAACATAAATCCAGTAACTACTGAGTGCCTGCTCTGAGCCAGGCTCTGCACTTGGCCCAGGGGAAGTACTGAGAAACAGACTTGGGGTCCTGGGCTCAGGAAGGTCCTGTCAGCAACTTCAGCCTCTCAGGCTGAAGACAGTGTGACAGTGGATGAAGGCTGGGTGGTGGGAGAGGGTAGAAGGAGGGCACTCAGGGGCCCCATGTGTCCAAGAGACCTGATTCTACCCATAGGCAAGAACTTGAGCTGAGGACATCCACGTATGGAGTAGTACTCACGCACTAACATCATGATTTCAAGACCTGAGGATATGTTTGTGGCATAATGTTAATTGTAAAAGGTAGAATGCAAAGCTCTACACGTGGTTTGATTGGACTTTCAGAAAGATGCATTGGCGTGCATGCGTCAGAGACCAGAGGCCCAAGCGCCTAGATGTTCACAGTGGTTACCCTTGGTCAGCGGGATCCTGGGGTGGAGGGAATTCTCTTCCCTCCCTCCCTCCCTCCCTTCCTCTCTCTCTCTCTCTCTCTCTCTCTCTCTCGCTTCTTTTGTATTTTCCCATTTTTGTACAATAACTTCACTTTCATAATACAAGTAAATGTCTTTTCTTTTTTCCTCTCCTCCCCTCCTCTCTCTTCTTTTCCTCTCCTTTCCTTCTCCGAACTGTACCAGAACCTTGCCCTAAGGCTGCCTTGTGGTCCAGAGACTGCCCACATCCAATCACAAACCAGTCACTGGCCAGGCCCCTGAGTCAAGACTAAATGTTAACCAGACCAGAATTAGAGAAAAACTCCATTTGCCCACCAACCTATTTATACTTACTATGAATATATATATCCATATATATATATATATTTTTTTTCTACATTATTGAAACAGTACAAATCTAGGACTTTGAAATCTTCCCCAAACAGGCCTTGCAGCGTATCAGGCTCTTCTCAGATGGGCAGCGCTACAGCTGGTTCCTTAAAGGACTAGCTGGTGATGGCAGGGAACCTTCTGATCTTATCAGAATCCAGAGGCCTGAGAGGAGAGAGGGAACCCCGGGAAGTCAGGACCAGGATGGAGCTGCCGCTGGGAGACTCGGGAAGGAGCCACAGGTGGGGGCGATAACCAGGCCTTCAGAACAACGGGTTTGGCTGGTGAGGACGCCAAGGTTTGCAGCTCAGAAATGACCTGCCCAGGCCCACGCTGTGCTGCAGATGAGAGGGGTCCCACCTGGTGAGGCGGATTGGGGTGGGACCAGGGAGAGGGCCGGAGGCCTGCCCAGGGGCTCACTCCTGGCTGCACAAGGTGGGGTCAGGCCCTGGTTGGAGACGTTTAGAACTGAGGGACCACTTGGTCACACTCAGATCCTGTGCTGGACCTGGCTGGATTCTGCAACCTGTGAATTGTTGATCTAGAAAAAAATGTCTATACTTTCAAGAGCCTCTTGCCCAGAGAAATGTATCAATAATTCTTGATGGTATAAAGTTTTACAGGCCTGTGATCATGTTGCTTTTCAGCTTCGAGATAGGTAGAAGTGGTCAAGGACAGAGAAACGGGCACGGCTGTGTCCCTGCAGCCATGGGGTCCCGAGCCCCGGATGCTGACAGCCTGGTCTGGCCTGGCCTGGCCCCACCTCCTGCATCACACAGGTACCTGGCTTCCCCCTCAAGGCGATGGGCTCGCTGGGCTCCGAGGGATCGCTCATGCCGTACTGGTTTATCGCTCGCACTCTGAAGACGTACGACTTCCCTTTCTCCAGATCCAAAAGGGCGAATCTCGGGGATTTCACAGGCGTTTCTGAGTTGATGGCCTCCCAGGTGCCGCTACCTATGACCGACTGTGACAAGGGAGAGAAACTAGCCTTTGGTTAAGTGGTTGCCTTCCCACATGTGCTCTCACTAACTTCTATCCTTGGCCCAGGCTGCCCCTCAACCCCTGAACTCTGGATCCACCTGCCTCCGTGACGTCTCTACCTGGATGCCCATCGAGCATCTCACATTCAACAGAGCTGACCCTGGAACTTGCCCCCCTGCCAATGCAGTCCACATCGAGTTAGTGGCACCCGTCCTTTCAGCTGCTCAGGCCAGAACCCTGGGACCCATCCTGGACTCTTTCTCTCATTTCTCATCCCCCGAAGATGCTCTGTCGACAAACCCAGTTGGCTCGAAATTTATCCAGAGTCCAACCATGGCTTTTCACCCTCATGCTCCCCTCCACAGCCTTGATCCAAGCCACCATCGTCTCTCACCTGAGTTACCTCAATAGCCTCCTAACTGGTCTGCCTGTTTCTACCTTTAACTCCCTTCAGTCTTTTCTCCAAATGACAGGCAGAGGCATCCTTTTACAACACAAGTCAGATCACATCCGTGTCTGCCCAGAACCCTCCCAAGCCCCGCATCTCCCTCAGAGTGAAATTCTACATGGCTTGACTCCTGCCACCTGTCTGGCCACATTCCATGCCCCCCTTTGCCCACTCACCAGGCTCTGTGTCCCCCTGCTGTTCCTTGATGGTGCCAGGCCCAATCCCTGCCTCTGGGCCTTTGCACTTGCTGGTCCCTTTTCTTGGAATGTTCTTCCCCCAGAAATCTCTGGTTTGCCCCTCACTTCCTTTGGGTCTTTACTCAAAACTCACCTTCTCAGGGTGGCCTCCCCAGCACCGCCCCCCATATGAAAGGTCAGCAGCCCCTCCCTCAACACTTCAAATCCCCTCCATGCTGTCTGTCTTTCTCCTAAGCTCCTACCATTAGCAAACGTGTCAAATACTTTTCGGATTCATCTTCTTTGTCATCCATCCCCCACCCCCTACTCCAGTCTCAGCTCTGGAGGCAGGAGTTTGTCTGTTTATCCACCACTGAGAACAGTACTGACGCATGAGAGGTGCTCAGTCTATGTTTGTGGGATGAATACATGAGTAAATGGATGAATTCTCACAATAACTCTGCAAAGTAAGGGTTAATTTCCCCCACCAATGAGGAAATTCAGGTTCAGGAAGTTTTGGTAACTTGGCCAAAAGTCACACATCTAATAGCTGGCACATTTGGTATTTAAGCTCAGGTGTGGGTACCCCCACACCTGCTCATTCTACACAGCATCAGGGGCCCCAAAGGCAGCCATAAATCCTGTGTCTCTGGGTAGATAGAGGGTGAAGAGCCGAGGGTGATGCAGGTTAATAGGCACCCAGAGGCCACTTCGGCCGAGTCTGGGTGTGAGAGTTAAAACCTAGAAGCCCTGGGGGGACCCACTGGCCCTGCCCTCTCTGTGCTTTTCCCTCCCAAGGCCCACCTGGCTGTCAGTAGCCTAGAACCCAGGTAGGCTAAGAAATCGCTACAAAAACCAAGGAACACGGCTGAGCACCCACTGCGTGCCAAGTTCTGTTCTAAGTCTTGACGTGCTTTAGTTAATTTGATTCTCACATCAACCCTATAAGATGTACAATTATTATGTCTATTTCATGGAAGAAGAAACTGAGGCACAGAGAGGTTAAATTTCTTGCCCAAGGTCACACAGCTAGTAAGTAGCAGAGACAAGATTAGAGCCCAGGCAGTCTGACTCCAAGGTCTTAACCATTATACGCTATAGCCTCACAAAACAAATCCTCCATTATCCATAGCTTTCCCATGTCAGAGAAATAGGATCACCTGTGAATGTGCAGAGAGGCCCATCTGGACAACGAGAGCCACAGACTCTTCCCTGGAACCTTTTTATTCCTTGATTCACTAAACCTGTACTGTCCACCTGCCATGTGCCAGGCACCGTGCTGGACCCAGCGAGTAATGAGAAGGTAAACCTGGTGTCTTCCTTTAGGGGGATCAGAGGCAAGAGCATCTCCTTGGGAAGGGTTTACAGTCCCAGGGCTGCGGGCCCTGGCTATGTGCTGCTTTGACTTCACCCTCACAGGGTAGGGTGTCCATTCTATGCTGGAGGGAACTGAGGCTCAGAGAACTTAGCAAAGGAGCTCACACAGCAGGTCAGGAATGAAATGGATCTTAACACCATGCTGTTTTTTACTCTGCCACAATGCCTCCCCTCCACTGTGAAATCCATTTCACATGAGCTGCCCCCCTCCCCAGTCTCCTGCCCCTACTCTGCCCCCAGGGAGAACCGCCTCCTGGTGCTACCCACCTCCACCCCCCATGCCCTGTATGTGCTGTCTGCCAGTGACCCTGGCAGGTGGGCACCATCCTGGCTTCCCTCCCACCCTGGCCCTGGCCGAGGTTGGGTGTTCGACCTGATGTGTGACCAGGTGCCAGACAGACTTGGGGTGCGGGTGTACGCAGGACATGGCGGATCTACTGTTGCCATTGTCTGTGTCTCTTGATTTTGTGTATTTCCGTGAACAGCTTCCGGAACTGCCATCAGTAACTGACCTCTCAGGGCTGGAGGTAACCTCGAAAGGTCATTTAATCCACCCGCCTGCCTCTGTGCAGGGCTATGCTCAAGCCTTCCAGGCAGGAAATTCTCTTCTCTTCAGGCCTCCCAGGGGACACTGTCGGGGTCTCCCAGCGCCTCCCTGAACACCCCCCCGCCACGTCCTGGTAACACAGCACGTCTGTTTCTCAGGCCGGCCTGGGGCTGGGGCCCTTGGGGTCTCCGTACCTTCTCCAGGAAGTACGTCAGTGGGGCTTTGCCCCGGGGTCTTGGCTTCTCCCAGCCCAGAACCACATAGGCCTCGTGGATCTCGCTGGCGTGGACATTGGTCGGGGGCGAGGGGATGGTCACGAAGTCTGGAATCAGAGCCATTGGGGGTGGGGGGAGATGTGTGGGCCGTTGGAGACCCCAGATCTCAGCCCCTCACTTCATTGAGGAGGGAACTGGGGCCCAGAGAGGGGCAGGAACTTGCTCCAGTCACCCAGCAAGGCCGGGCAGAGCCAGGGCCAGAACCCAGGTCTCCCCACATCCTGCTGGGACTTTCCCCGATGTCTACTTCCTCCGTGAGGGGCGCAGTCGCCCACCAGAGAGCCTGGCCCCTCAGCCTGGATCCTGCCCGTGCTCGCCTCCCCGCACCCTGCACACGACAGCTTCTGCCTCTGGGTTCAGTTTGTGGCCCAGAGTTTCCAGAACCGCAAAGGGGGCTGGAGTCTTGAGACAAAGTGTCAGGAGGTTCACACGTACCTTCAGAATCATCTGTGCTGACCGTGATCGTTTTTCCTGTATCAAAGGGGATCTCTAGTGGGGAGAAGGGAACATGTTAGGGGAGAGCTAAGGGGTGCAGGGTGTGTGTGGTGGGCGGGCTCAGCAGGCCACAGGGAAGGGCCTGCCCCACTCTGGGTGCTGATTCCTCCCCCACTTCTGGTCCTGGCCTTCCGGCCCCTCACTGTGTGTCCTCAAGCAGGGCCATCTGGGCCCCAGCGATCTCAGGGGTCCAAAGTGCAGCACTGCTGCTCTTGGACCCCAAAGATGCTCTGTCCTCTCGGGACAGAGAGAAGTGATGGGGTCAGATCCCTAGGGCACGGCAAACCCAAATCAGGCTGACTCCTCAGAGCTGAGAGGGCTGTGTTCCCCCCACCGTGCAGGCTGGGGGCTTCTGAGGCGGGACGGTTTTCCTCCTTCAGATTAAGGGCATCCGAGGAGGGTGCTGTGGTTTTACCCCAGATTAGCATCTTGTGTGGACAGGTTTGTGTTTCAGACGCGCTGTACCTTCCCCCTCCAGCTAGGGGTTGCTAAGGACAGCACTGTCTCCTCCATCAGATTAGGGGTTCCTGAGGGCTGGGCTGTGTCTCCCCTCCTGGATCAGGGCTTGGCATGGGGGCTGTGCGCCTGTCTCCTGCGTGAGGCAGTCCTGAGCATGCCCTGACTGATGCTCTGGAATGTCCCTGCAGGGCCTCTGTGCCCACCTGTCTTCTTCCGGGCTTCCTCAGGGTCGCCCATGGCAACCGGTTCTGAAGCCTTGGAGGGGACGCTGCTGCCCGCTCTGCTGATGGCTCTCACCCGGAACCGATAGCTCTGGCCTTCGACGAGGCCTTGGATTGGGCACCGACAGGTCCCGCCGGGGGCCTGGTGGCAGGGCACCCATTGTTCGGACTCGCCCTGGCACCTGTGGGAGAGAGGCCTCGGCTGCAGCCCCTGTCCGTGACTCACATCTTCCCAGGGTGAGCCTCTTCCAGGGCCCTTCCCCCGCCCTGGGCTGCCGGCCCAGCTCATCTCTCTCCATTTAGAAGCCCGGCTCCAACCTCGGGCCCCAGGAGGCCTTCTCACCATCCTCCACCAAGCGCGATGCTAATCAAAATAGCTAGTGCCTCCCATGAGCTTTCCTGCGTGTCTGGAGCCATCTGTGTCCCTCCGCACCTGCTATCGCGTTTAATCCTGACGGTCCTCACGGTTAGGTGTGATTACCTTCACTCTACCAACGGGATCCGCGTTTAGAGAGTGAGACGACTTGCCCAAGGTCACATGGCTTGTGAGTGGGCGAGTTAGCCTTTCCCCAGAGGGCTGTCCACTCCCTGTCGGAGTGCCTTCCAGAGTGACCCTCGGAGTCTGGGCTCTCTGTGCCCCCCTGGGTGCCACTGTCCTCAGTACTGGCTGGATGGGGCCATGTACCTCAGTTTCCTCATCTGTAGAATGGGGCACTAGAGAGTCCCCCTGCCCCCTTAGATAGGGATTGTTGGAAGGATTCGAGTGGCTGGTTTAGCTTACCTCCAGCTAGGGCCCCGGAGCCGGCGGCAGGTGAGGGAGGGGGGGTGTTCTAGGCCTCCCCTTTCCTGGTGTGCCCCCTCCCTCCCGCGTCAGTGCTACTCTGTCTCCGGCACTCAGGGAGGACAGCATCCACACTTGCTCAGGTTTCAAGCACTGATGTTTGCCCCTCCCAGTGGCAGCTCCTGCTGTAAAGGGTCTAGAGGGCAGCGGCTGACTCCAGGGGCGGACACCCTTCTATTGCCCCTAAATAACACATTTACCTCCTGCCCTATTCCAAGGACAGGCATGGGGGTCCCTCTTTCCCGTGGCCCCCACGTTTATCCTCACAGAGCCATCTACCCCCATGGGCTCTGCCACTGAAGAGACCGACTCACAGCTCAATGGAGTAGCTGGTGATGGGGTTGCCACGTGTGTCGCTGGGCGGGGTCCACGTCAGGATGAGGCAGTCCCTGTTCACGTTCAGGCATCGAACATTCAGGGGGGATCCTGGAGCCCCGGGCTTCTCGGCTGCAGCATCTGAAGCCCGGGGTGGGCGGGGGTGGGAAGAGAGTGGGGGGAGGCTCTTCCCGTCAATGTCCACTTGGCGACAGACCCCCTCCCATTCTCACCCCTCATCCTCTTCTCATTCACCACCCCCCAGGGGCTCAGTTGGATCTCGAGGAGAACGACCTGAATAACAGCCTCTTCCTTTCAAACAACAGCATCTGGGGGTAGGGGTAGGAGTACCGTTTATTAGGGGCCCATTCTACGCCACACACCTGCACAATTGGCATAATTAACCTCTGAGTCCCGGCGCAACCCCCCATCTTGCAGGTGGGAAAACTGAGTGTCATAGAGGAGAAGTGAATTTCCCCAAATCACCCAGCTAGTGAAGTGGCAAAGCCAGGAGACAGAAATCAACCAGGACTAGAATGGTCCCAGCCCACGATCAGCCCTCCCTCTCCAGCTGGCTCCGCGTCTCAGACTCTCAGGCTGTGTCCCTTTGGAGGGTCATGGGATGCACAGGGATTCTTAGAGAGACTCTACCCCAGCACCCCCAATATATAGCATGGAAACCGAGGCCTCAAGGAGCAGGGATTCGCCCAAATGTCCCACAGCAAATCAGTCAAGGCAGAGCCCCGGTCCCCCACCGCCCCCTCACCTCTCACAAACACATAGGCGCTCTGCTCCCGGAGCCCAAAGGGCGAGGGCACCTGGACCGTGTAGAGACCCTCGTCCTCCTTGTAGGCGCAGGACACCTTCAGGGACGCCTGGCGGTCTATGTAGAGGATCTGCCGGCGGCTGGAGGACTTCAGCAGCCTCCCTGCAGAGGGAGGGGTCCAGGGTGAGCCCGTGGGGGATCTGGGCCTCACCTGGGAACCCACAGATGCTCTGGGGGTCTAGGCAGAGGGGAGTTTGGCCTGGCTAGAGCCTGAGGCTCTGCTGGGCAGTTGGGGAGGGGGTGGTGACCTCCAGGACTCTGCCAACGTGGTCTCTGAACTCTCCTCTGCAGAAGGCTTGAGGCGGGCAGGGGGTGGCAGGGCCGGGCCCAGGGAAGGGGCTGGGGCTTCAGTGAGGTAATGAGGGTTCAGGGAAGTGGTCAGCGGCTGGGTGAGCGGCTCGGTAAGGAGTCGGAGGTCCTGTGAAGAAGTGGGACCAAGAGAGATGGGGCCTGTGTGAGGGTCAGGGGCTCATTGGGACGCTGGGGGCTGGAGAAAGGAGGCGGGGCTCGGTGGGCAGGGGGTGTGAGCTTAATGGAGGGAGGGGTGCCAGTGAGGCGGGTGGGGACTGGGCAGGCGGGACCTTAGTGAGGGGAGGGGGAAGGGGCTCTGGGGCTCTAGGCCTCGCCCTGCGGTCCTGCTGTTGCACCACCCTGCTCCTTGTGCCACGCGAAGGCCCCTCCCTCCTGCCAGCGCCTCTGTTCCGGAAGACCTGCAGGTTTGGGAAAGCTCTTTGCCTGTTGTCGCAGCTGTTTCTCAGGGCTCGCGGCTTTCCCTCCACTCCTCCACTCCAGCCCCCAGCAGGGGCAGCTTCCCCAGGCTCAAGCTCTGGGGTGTCAGGGGGCTGTGCTCCTGGCCCTTTGGCTGCAGGTCTGGTCACGAATGGGGCAGGAAGCCCAGCTGTTCCTCTCCTCCCTGGCTGACCGGCCTTCCCCAGCCCTGGCCCATGACCCCCCGTAAACCTTCCAGCTCACGAGTAGCAGTTATGTACCTGCACCTACAACCCTGACTCTGAAAAGCCCGAGGCAATTGTCACAACCTGCCCTGACCCTCCTCAGGCTGACCTGCTCCTGGCCTTAGCCTCTGTTCTTGTTGCTTCAAATGTCATCACCTACCCCTAGGGTGCTGATGTCGAGTCCATAGATGTAAAGGGCTGGGCTGGTGCCTGGCCAACCACAGGCTCTCAATGGGCAGTGTGCAATTGTGTTCTGGCTTCCTGCTTCCTCCCGGATGGACAGCCCCTTGAGCTTACGCACGTCTGTTCCTAACCCTGCCCCGGCACCCAGCACAGGGCCTGGCACCACAGGTGCTCGGTGACACTTTGCAGGGTGACTTGATCTGAACCCACCTGGCTGTGCTCTGCTTCCCTCTACCTCATCAGCACCCATCGCCCAGCTTGTACCAGTTAGGGGGCGGGTATAGCTGAGTTCCTCTCTCCACCGGGGGTCCCAGGGGTGGGAATGGAGCCAGGGCTCTAGTCCCTCTCTGGCTTCCACCTCTGCCTCTGCAGGTAAGGGGCCAGGACTAGGGGTCCTCACCATCCCGGAACCACTGGATGTTCTGCTCGGCGTCTAATACATCTTCAGAAAATAGGCAGGACAGGGAGAAGGGTTCCTTCTCACGGGCGAAGACTGGTTTCAGCACCGATGTGAATTCCACGTTGGAGCCAAACATCAGTCCTGGGTGGGAACAGAAATTTAGGGCAGAAGTCTTCTAAGGCTGCCAGCTCAGCCTGGGGCTTAGATGCGAGTGAGGACCCTTCTGGGGTGTCCCCGCTCCTCTGGGTCAGGATTCACAGTTTTGCAGGTGGTGTTAACAAAGAGAAGAGGGGGCCTGATCCTGGGGGCCGGGGGTGGGGGAGAGATTTCTCTGGGTGGGACCAGATGAGCTGAAACGGCAAATACTGGTTTGTCTTTTTGGATTTGCCTTTTTCTCATTCAGTCTTGGCCACTGAGAGTGCAGCAGCTGGAGGCAGCTCTGGGGTGCCTAGGGACCCCAGAAACCAGTCTACAGGTATGAACAGTTTATAGGCAAACCACACGTGGACATCCCTTTGTGGGCAGTGGATGGCGATATTCTAAAGGGGACTGTTGGGGGCCCTGACGAGGAGCCCCAGACACCCTCCTCCCTGAGGGCCCATCCCTCCCCAAGCCTCCTTACTTTTAAAGATCTCCGAATCGAAGCCAGCATCCTTCCCCAGGTAAGCTGAAAACCCAGAGCAAATGGAGTTGGAGAAGGCTCAGAGCCCACGTTCCTACTGGATTTTGGAGGCATGGCCTTTGGTCATGGGTTTGAATCCTGATCTGGCAGTGGCTCCCCCTTCAGCTTGGGGAAAGTTCCCTAGCCTTTCTGTGCCTCAGTTCCTTATTGACTCCTCCCTGATGGTGGTGGCGGGGGGGTTCTGAATACATGAGTTCACATGAACAAAGCCCTCAGCAGGAACCTGGCATACAGTCAGTGCTCAATAAATGGTGGTTTCCTTCCTTTACCCAAATCCACCGCCAGAATCACAGTCCTACAGGTGGAGCCTGGTCAGACTGGGATTTCTGGTGGGTCCAGGGCAGCGCTAAGAGAGCCTCCTGGAGGCTTCAGGGTGAAGTCCAAGGTGGTGTGGACACGGACCACCAGGGGATAGTGAGAACATTTTTATTCACATAGCGGGTACCACGTGCCGCTTATTAACTCGTTTAATCCACAGCAGCCTTGTCTGTTGTTGTCATTATTATCCTCTCATACAAATGAGGAAACTGAGGCATAATCACCTAGCGAGCACCCCAGCAGCCTGAAGCCAGGACATGACACTGGTCCCTGGGATGGCCTTGATGGAGGAGGGATGGGGATATGTGGATGAAATGATGGGAAGGACGGGTGGACAGAGGAAGGCAGGGCCCAAGGGCCCGATGCCTGACCTTGCAATCGACTCTGGGCACTGCCTATAGGGACGGCTCAGATTCCACCCAGAGAGCCTGGCCTGGCAGCGGGGACAGCTGCCTACCAAGAGCGATTTGGGGAACAAGGCAGAGGGGTGGAGAGGCTGTGAAGGACAGTTTAAGAAGGTCCGATGAGAGGCTGGGGACTGTCTGCTGCTCAGTGTGTGTGTGTGTGTGTGTGTGTGTGTGTGTGTGTGCAGCTTCTCTCAGGGCACTGAGGGCAAAGCCTTGGGCTCAAAGGTGTGGCCTTCTGGGCTGGGCTCGGCCCTGATCCAGCCAAGTTTTACCTAAACCATCTCATTTAATCCACAGGAGTATCTGAGGGAGGTGGTAGGATGCCCCCTTTGCAGGTGGGGAGGTCAGGTAAGTGAGACGGCACCCAGGCTCACACGGCCGGTCAGCGCCAGAGGCAGCAGGTGGACGGGGGCCTGAAGGAGTCCTGAGTGTCTCCTCTGCCTCCTGCTGTGATTAACCTCCAGGAGGGACCTGAGCCCACTGGGGAATATGCACCAGAAGCCAAAAGGGGCAGTGGGGGTCAGGAGGGGACTTGGTAGGCATCGACCTTTGCCCCTGAGGACCGCTGGTAGCCAGGCCGCCCTCCCAGAGGCCCTGAGCTGGATCTGGACCCAAGCCCAGCTCGATGGGATGAGCATGCTCTTTGGGGACAGGCAGGTGGGGTCCCCTTGAACAGGGATATAGGTTGTACAGTCTGAGGGCGGAGGATCTCACTTGCTCTGAAGGCCTGGGGAGCGGGAATCCCGGTGGCTGCCCTGGTCACCTGATCCCAGACCAAATACCGCTGGGCTGAGGGTCCCTCCCCGAGTCTGGCGCAGACTCATGTCCTCATCTGCTCATCTGGGGTTTGCTGTGGGCTTTCTGGCCTGTTGGTGATGGCAGGACTCACTGCGGACAAGGACTTTGGCGAAGGAGGAGGCCTGGCCGTAGGCGTTCTTGACCATCACTGTGTAGGTGCCTGCGTCCTCAATGGTGCATCTGAAAAGCAGGGAGGGAGATGTTCCCCCTGAGACGGCTGGGCTCCACGGGAAACTCAAGTCCCCGTGCAGGTGGGGTGTGGGGGGAAGGGGGGGTTAACAGGAAGGCCTGGGGGAGGACTTCAGGCTCTAGGTCAGGGCCTGCCTCTGAGAAGCTGGGGGCCTTTGGGCTGCCACTGTCCCTCTCCAGGCCTCCCGGTCCTCCTTTGAAAATCTCGGGATGTAACAGCAGCCTAAACCACCTCAGGTGAAAATACTTTGAAAATATGATTGTTATCAGAACACTTAAGCTAAGTGACTTGTCCAGAGTCCCAGAGCAACTGGAATTCAACCGAGCTTCGAGGGGACGAGCCCTCCCCCAGGCACGGCCTCTGGCCCTATCAACACCTCCAGAGCAGAACCCTGGAGCTGGAGCTGCCCCAGGTACACTGCCAGTCTGTGCCAGAACCGGGCCGGATGCCCAGGGGTTCTCAACCGCAGGCCTGGTTTTCACCACCAGCCAGGCCAGCCTTGTCTTGTTCCCAGTGGAGGCTTGGGCCAGCTCCACCCCAGGGCACCACGGTGGCAAAGAGGGTAGATGGTAGGACACAAGTCACACATCCAACCCCATCAGCAAGCAGAGAGGCCCCTCGGTGCCCCCTCCCCTCCCCTGGCTGCTCGGGGCAGGAATCCCTCTCGTTTCAAGGGCCGGTTCCATGTGTCCCTCCAGGCTGCCCAGCCCTGCATGCTCTCCCCAACTGTGCAGCCCACGGGGCGCCTCCCTTTGTAGCCTTGGATGGTCAGGTATTTATGTCCATGTAGCCTCACTTTGCTTTTCGAGGGTCCTGTTCATATTTGTGTCTCTGAAGCCCGAGTTGCTTGAGGTGGAGGGTTTGGTGTATTGGAAAGAACCCAGATGGAGAGAACTGACTCAAACCCAGGCCCTGCCCTGTACAGGCTGCGCAAGACACTTAATCTTTCAGAGCCTCCGTTTTCTCACCTGTGACACGGACAGAACAACGCTTCCCTGCATTGTGCAGAATGGTGGTGGGCATTATGTGTAAAGCAGCGAGCGCAGGGCTGAGCACCTGGAGGAATTCAACCCCTGGCAGCTCGTACGCATAACGCACACTTCGGGGCAGACTGCGCTCAAATGCTCCCTCCATACATCCTGCCTCTTCTTTTAAAACCATGCTTAAGACTCACCACCTCCTAAAAGGCCTGCCTAACTCTCTCCTTCCAGCTGCTCCCCCTTGCACGTGTGTGTGTGTGTGTGTGTGTGTGTGTGTGTATACGTGTGTTTTCTCTCCTCCAGCAAGGAGCTCTCCCTGCATGCCTAGCTCAGCATTCACTCAGTCCTTGCTGCTAGCCTCTGAGTCCAAATTTTTCACCGTGTATCCCAAGGCTTTAGAATCACATGGGGGTGTTTTTTTAATACAAATGCCTGGGCCGCACTTCAGAACTATTTAATCTGACTCTCTGAGGGCAAAAGGAGGGTACATCCCAGAAATCAGTATTTTAACAAGCACCCCAGGTACTTCTGAAGATGAGGCTGACTTGGTTCATAGCTCCGAGGAAGGGTTTGGATTCATTGCTCTGGCTGTGGTAGTGCTAGGACTGGGGGCCGTGCGTCTCTAGGGCTCATGGTCCTACCTCCTAATCTCCAGTGTCAGCAGTCCATAGTTATTGGTGATTCGGTACTTTCCGGCAGGGAAGAGGCGGAGATCAATTCGCATGTCATTTTTGTACCTGTAGAGACACAGTGGTGTGTGGAAGGCAGTGTGATTCTGTGTGGGAAGGATCCCGAGCCTCTCAGACCTGGATTCCAACCTCGGCTTTGTGCTGCTTACCTGTGTGACCCAGGGCAGCACTTTCACTGCTCTGAACCTCAGTTTTCCTCATCTGTGAAATGGGAATAATAATTGCACTGACTTTGTAGGGTTGTTGTGATGATTAAATGGGATAAGATATGTAAAGCTTGAAGACTGTACATATCACTGGTCCCCAACCTTTTTGGCACCAGGGACCGGTTTCGTGGAAGACAATTTTTCCACAGACCGGGAGGGGTGGGGAGGGGGATGGTTCAGGGGTTGGGAATCCCTGCTGTAGATGCTCAAGGGTTCATTCTCTTCTGGAGGGCGAGAAGAGGGAGCTGTCATTAGGGGTATCTACCCCTCCCCCTACCAGTGGTATCCCCCAAAGACCAGGCCCCAGCTTTTCCTTCCTCTCTGAAGGGGGTACCAAGGAAAGTTCCCCATCCCTACCTTCTTGTCAACCCCAAGGACAGCAGTTCTTGATCTCAGTTCTTGTTAAAATCACTAGAGGAAGCTTTAACAATCTCCATGCTCAGAGTCTGAACATAAGCCTTTGAGAATTTGCACCAGAAACTGCTCATTGGTCTCCAGTAGCCATTCTCCCTCTTATTCTAAAGTAAATATGACATGTTTCTTAGCCTCTCTTTCTGCTAGGTTTGGCCATGTGACTAAACTAAGTCTTGTCAGCAGAAAGTAAGTACAAGCTTCTGATGACATCCTTTGCCCCTTTTCCCATCATCTTTCCCTCCATTCTGCGGCAAGACTATGGCCATGAGGGCTGCATCTCGAACCAGGAAGGCCTGTGCCCTGAAGCAGTGTGAGGGAACAGGCCTGCGTCCCGGAGGAATCTGTGGTGGAGTTGCCACAGCAGCCCTGCCCTGTCTACATCAGACATTTACATGAAAGAAAAAAAAGATCTATCTTATTTAAGCCTTAAAAAAATCTCCATGCCCAGTCTCAAGCCCAGATCAATGAAATCAGAGTTTCTGGGCATGGGAACTAGGTATCAGTAATTTTTAAAATTTCTCAGGTGATTCCCGAGCATGGCCCTGCAGATCGCCCTGCCCCGCTCTACCCTGGATACTTCCTTTTGTTTTCTGTGAACTCTGGGGTCTGGTTTTATCTGCCACAGGCACTGAACAATGAGGTGGCCTTGTGTCTGTCCACAGCCCACTGGGGTATGTTCTGGAGGCCTGAGGAGTCGGGGTTGGCGAGTGAATGTCTGTGAAAATTAGCTTGCTGTGTGACCTTGGGCAAATCAGTCCCCCTCTCTGGGCCTCTGTGTCCATGAGAACTTTGCATGAAAAATCAGCCCCAGTGGTGGTTGAGTTCAAAGAGGAGGCCTTGGCCAAGAGAGGGCACCCCAACCTCAGTACATCACCTTCCTTGGACAGCACCCCCCCCCCGCCCCCGTTTGTCTCCATGGCAACCAAACAGTGCTGTGCCCACGCCCCACTACACAGCCCCCAGGCTGTGACCTCTTCTGAAAGGAACCCAACTAAGTCTCCTGTGGGGAGGATGGTGCCTAATCTGCATGCCCAATCTTTCCACATCTCCCAGGCCTGGGGACCAAGGTCAGCCCCCCTCACCCGCCAGCTGTCAGGAACATTACAGACAACTCAGCCTGGCCAGCTTTCTGCCTTTCCCAGAAAAAGCAGCAGCTGCAGCTCTGGGCACAACCTGGGCAGCCAGAGACCTGAGGTCTCATTTTGCCCCCCTCTGGGCTTCAGTCTCCTGCCTGTACGGCAGGCCCTTGAAGGATGAGGCTGAATGGCAGCCAATCATAAAACAGCATTAAGTGAGACAGCTAAGGCGAGGCACCCAGCCCAGAGCCTGGCTCAGAGAGGCCCACATAAAAGAGTGAGATTTTTATTATTTTTCTAGGTTTATTTTCCCCCTACGTATTCTGGTGTGTTTCCCTCCCCCCCTTATTTTTTTAATTTTTAAGTTTTTGGCCATGCGGCTTGTGGGATCTTAGTTCCCCCACCAGGGATCGAACCTATGCCCCTGGCAGTGAAAGCGCCGAGTCCTAACCACTGGCCAGCCAGGAATTCCCCATATTTTGGTGTGAGATTTTACTTTTGAAGGCTACTTGGCCTGGGAGAGTGATTCTGACATTAATGAATTGTGGCCAGGGCCCACTTCTGCAGTATAAACATAGCCAGCCTGGGCCTTGCCTAACTCGCCTGAAGTTGCCCCTGCATTCAGGAAGTGCTCAATAATTGGTGAATGAATGGACTCGCCTGACAAGCCTGGGCAGCCAGTATCTTCCTGCTGACCGGGGGGCTGGGTCTCTACCAGGGCCCGGGCAGAGCTCTGGAGGCCAATCCCGGGATGATGTGTGGCCCTGCCGGAGGTGATTGATGAAGGGAAACCAGATCCCAAAGCCAGGAGCCCCGGGGGCCACCTGAGTCCCTCTGGCTGGAGGTGGGCCTGGCCTTGGCCTCTGCCACTTACAAAGAATGCTCAGCTCCTTGTTGTGGCAACCTTGCTGGCAAGGGTGGAAACAAGACTCCCTCCCAAGAGGCTCCCATGGCATGGCTTAGATGTGGGCCTCAGTGCCAGGGCAGGGCAGGGCTTAGCTGCCAGGCCAGGCCAGCTGAGCAGCTGACCCCCACTTAGCCCAGGCTGGCTGTTGGGAGCAGTCCTCCTACCGGACTGCCTTGGTTCCCAAGGAATGTGAATGAATGCCACCTGGCAATGACCAGCCCCAAGGCCACCTCCCTCAGAACACTCTTCTTGATTGCTCTTGGCCTAAGCTCTTTTTCTTTCTCTGACTTCTGAGGCATTATATATGCTTTAAGGAAAAAAAAAAAAGAAAAGCCAACTGGAATGATCACTTTCCTACTCTCCACCCCCACCTCCACCAGGCCCATTCAGGAGGCTCCTGCCTCTGCCCGCCTCCACCAGCAAGGCTTCGACTCTGTGGTTCTGTCACGGGTTCACTCCCAGGAACGGCACCTCCTGCTTTCCCAGCACCTTTCAAGTTCTGAGGGCTTCCACGTTGTCGTGGCATTAAATCCTCGCCACGTGCAAGCCGGACAGGAGGTCTTCAACCCATTTTACAGAACAGGATATGGAGGCAGGACCAGAGAGGTTAAGAGCCATAGTTGAGACCACACACCAAGTTGGCAGAGAGAGAGCGAGGCCTGAGCTCCTTCTCACTACAGGGCCCCCGCCCTCCCTGCCTCCCCCGATCTTCCTGCAGCCCCAGGGATGTCCAGCTCAGAGCAGCTGCCTTCACATGCCACCAGAACCATATTTTTACAAGCGCTGGCTCCCCAGGCAGCCCAGACTTCTAGCCCCAGGCTGGCTGGGAGGCAGCTAAGAATAACCCCTCTTGAGCCTCCCCAGCAGCTGCTGCTCTGTTTGGGGAGGGCAGAGCTCAGGGTCTGTGGGTCGGCAGCTTTTCTAAGGCGGCAGGAACTTCTAGGGGAGGGGCCGGGTCCCTGGAAGGGAGGTGTTGGGTGTAAGGAACTCACACTCAGGGAACCCCCAGAGGCCCAGAGCATGGGGGCAGGGCAAGGGCCCCTTCTCTCCTGCCCCCCGGGGGCTTACCAGGTGACCTGGGGTGGAGGCGAGGCCTGGACGGTGCAGGTCAGTAGGACCGTGGTGTGCTCCCAGACGGCGTGGGAGCGCAGCGGGATCCAGAACCAGGGCCCGCGTCCGGAACACAGATCCCTCAGCTCCTTGGCCTCCCGGACCTTCTTCTCTGTCTGGAGGTGGGAGGGGGCCTGTGACTTCTATGAGCCGGGGCACCACCTCTCCCCAGTCTTTGCTGTTACCTTTCCCCCGACACCCAGGCTCTGGAGTCGGGCCCACGTGGGCTGGAGCCGCGCACCCCCCCAACCAGTGGCTGAGAGGCAGCGTGCCACAGAGGGCAGGGCGTGGGGTCAAGGCCAAATGCTGCTACTTACTAGCTGTGAGACCATAGGCCAGTCCTCCATTTCCTTATCTGTAAAATGGGGATGATAATAATATTCCCCCACCCTCCTGTGGGGTTGCAGTGAGGATTAAATGAGTTAATATGTGAAAAACGTAGGCACTAATAACACCCATGTAAGTATTACAGCTATTGTTGTCCTGCCCAGGGAGGGGGAATGGAAGTGGCTTCAGATCCCTGACATTTGTTAGGAGTAGCATTCCCTGAAGGTCTTCTGTGTTCTAGGCACTGGGAAAGTGACTTTACCAGCTTGATCTCATTTACTTCCCACCTCGACACCACATACACCCATTTTACAAATGAGAAAACCGAGGCTCAGTTAGAATTATTGCTTGACCAAGGTCACGCAGCTAGAGGGTAGGGGCACTGGGATGTCCAGCTCTTCTTGAGAAGGGGGTAGGTTGAGTTGGCTGGCGTGTGATGGGTCTCAGTTTTCAGGGCCCTGGAGGCCCCAGCCCATCCCTCTCACCCGCCGTCTCAGCGCCTTCCGGTCTCGCCTCTGGCGCAGCAGCCACTGGGTCCGTAGGAAGGCGATCTCCATCCTCTCCCACTCATTGCCGAAGCCCACCCGCTTCTGCCCTCTCTCCTCCAGCTGCACGGTGCTGGTCTGGCGCCTCAGCTGGGCCTCCCTGCGGTGACGGAGGCCATCAGGGGTGGAGACCCTGGGGGTGGTGATGTGGGGACGCCCTGGCCCTGCCTTCTCCACGCCCAGCACTGCCGGCCACACTTAAAGCTTCTTGAGGACAAGGGCAACTTTTAATCCTCTCTTGCCTCCAGAATGCCCTGCGTGGGTCCAGCTTTTAGAAGGTGCGTAATGAATATGATTGATCCAGTTCACGAGGCTCTTTCACAAGCCATCGTTCCTCTTGTTTTCACTGCAAGCAGGTGGACAGGTCTTAGTCTCCCCGTTCTACAGGGTAGGGACCTGAGGCTGGGTAACCTGCTCCAGGCCAGCCAGGACCAGGACCCAGGCCTCCTGATGCTCTCAGGCTCAGAGGCCTTCCCATCTCGGGCCTCGTGTCCAAAACGTGGGCTGCTTTCCTTGTTCCTCCTCTCCCCATCCCCGCCTCCTTCCCCGCCACGGAAGCCGGGTGGTGAAGTACAGACCCCCACCAGCCTCTCCCCCGGGGACGCTCCCTCACTACTGCCTGAGGGCTCATCCAGAGGGTGGTGCGGCGGGCCTTGTGGTCAGTCAGCCCCGGGCTTAAACCTCTGACTAGCCGCTTACTCTAGATGTGTAACTTCGGGCAGGTTCTTTAAGCTGAGTGTGGGAGCCCAGTGGGGAGGCAGAGGACTGGACAGGACGACCTCTTCCCGGCCCAGGGCTCTCTGGCAAGGTCACCTGACTTACCACGACGTCTCTGAGGAGGCCGTCAGAGCCAGGGCTGCTGCGAGGGCGTAGTCTGCTGCGCTGAACCGATACTCTTCCTCGCTGCCCCCGGGAAAAGAGAGGTCATGGCTCCTGCAGGTTTGGCTGGGGGTCTGGCTGGGGGATCCATCCTCCTACCTCGGGGTACTAGCAGGCACCCTCGTTCCTCACACCGGGCTCTCAGAAAGCAGGGCTGTGCCTGTCTCCTCAAACTCAAGTACACAGAGGTCAGGGCCACGCCTCCCCCCGCAGACCGGGGCCTCCAGAGAGCAGAGCTGCGCCTCCCCGGCGGGCCGAGGGCCCTGGGGGCAGCGCAGGGGCTGGGCTGGGTCCCCGAGGCTCCCACCTGCTGCGGAAGGTCCGTTTCCGCGCGGAGGAGCCCATCCGCAGGCTGTGCTGCTGTTCAGATTTCTGCTCTTCCTCGTGGCGGTGCTCCAGCCTGTGCATCGCCACGGTCTGGGGTGCCCGGGGCTCCCCCATACCTCCCGGGCTCTGAGGCAGAGTCATGGCTGCAAGAGCGACGACCTGCCGAGCCAAGGTACACGGTCACTCCACCAGGCGTCCACCCGCCCCTTCCCCGTGGGGTCCGCCAGCATCTCTGGAGGGTTGCCGGTAGGGGTTCTCTCTCCCGTGGTTAGACAGGGGAGCTCAGGCCCGATGCGGGGGGACCCGCCCAGGTGACAGAGGCAGGCTTTGCGCTCTCAGCCTGGCTTGTCCACCACTCCACGTGCTGCCCCAGTGGCTCCCGGCTTCCAGCGGCACCTGCCCCCATCCCCCACCCCCACCCCCCCACCCCCCGCCACATGACCTGGGCAAGGCCCTCCCTTCTCCAGGTCTCAGCTTCCCAGACGGTGAGGGATTGAGCACTCTGATGTCCAGGACGTGGAGAGGCAGGCGAGGAGAGTGGGGGACCCCCAGCTAGCTAGCTCTGGGTTTTTTGCACTAAATTCCTTCCCAGATCTGGGGTGCGGTGTCACCAGCAGGCCTCTGAGGGCCCTCTGGCGCTGAAGCTCTAGGATGCCTGGTGGACGCCCTGGAATGGCTTCCAATCCTTCTCCAGGTGGGAATTCGGGGCCAGGCCTCTGACCTGGGAGGCCCTGAGGTAGACCCTGGCCGTGAAGGCGGAGGAAGAAGGGGGGCCCACCCCCTCAGCCCTCTCCTGTCTGCTTCCATGAGGTCCGGCTCTGCCCTGTCCCTGCCTCTCCCTCGGGGCCTGCTGGCTATGGCGGAGTGTGTGTGCGGGACTGTGTTCTGACCTGGGTGTGAACTTGCCCGTGGGGGACCATTTCTCTAAGTCCATGATGTGGTAGGTGGGCCCGCTGACATCATCAGAGATCCTTGGCCTAAAAAGGCCTGTTCTGAGGTGTCAGGGGGCTCAGGCTGCCAAGGGTCAATTTTATTGGGATTTGATCCTTCCGGCTCCTAAAAGTTTGCTCACTTTGGACATCCACAAAGGACACCCAGGGCAGACTGGTTGCTGCAGAGTGCTCGCCGAGACCAAGGGCTGCCTGTGAGGCTTCTGGCCTCCTACAGCGACCTCAGCTGAACACAACGGCACAGGCACCCCTTGGGCTTCCCATCCGCTTCCTCCTGAGAAGGAGGGTCTGCCTGCACCCAGAGAATGACTGGCCTGCCCTTTCTGTCCCTTCCTCTTCACAGCCAAGGAGAGAGCCGCTGGGTACCACCCTGCGGAGGGAGGCCCCTGGCTTTCCTGGGACACATGGCCCCGGCCCCAGCAGCTGAGGGTTAACGTTCCCTGGCATCAGCTGCTGGCTCCCTTCCCCGGATGCTCTGCTCCTGATTGGCGCAGCAGGGCAGGCCTGGCGCTCATCCCTGACCTCCAGGGCCGCCTGCAACCAGACCCCTGGCTTTAGTGGATGAGCCATCGATTCTTTTTAAAGCGATGACTGAGGCTAAGGATTAGGCAGCAAGGAGGAGATCGCAGCTTCCCAGTCCTGTCCCCAGAGTGCCGTGTGCCTGCTGCGGAGGGGTCAGCAGGGTGTGGTCGGCCAGAAAGGGAAATAGTCCCCCGTGCCCGCCCCGGAGGGTGCAAAGCCGCGGGCCAGGGGTCCTGCTGTGTGACTTTCCCCACCCACTCCACTTTCCTCCCAAGCCTCAGTCTGTCTGCCGCCCACCCCCAGCCCTGCCCCGCCCGGTCCCCTGACAGCATCCCTCAGTGAGAAGGGGCAAGGAGGCCTCTCCTATTCCTCAGGAGTGGAAGAGACGTGCACCAAGCCACAGTGACTCAGAGCCCTGATGGCAGAAAGCTGGGTCCTGTGGGCGGGAGCGGAGACACAGCCTGCCCAGCCTGGGATGTGCTCTTAATGCTCCCACCAGCTTCCGAGGCTGGAGTGCTGGCCTCGGTTTCGTACCAGCGAGCCCAGGCTGGATGAACGCCCTCCCCGCCTTGCCGTGCGGGCCCTCCGGGCTTGCGCTCATCCCCTGCCTGCCGGGCCGGCCAAGCAGGGCTCCGCCAGGACTGCTCTAGGTTTGCTGGACCTGCCGGTCCACCCCGGTCCCTGCTGATGCCTGCTTCCTACAGGAAAGCCTCCACTTCTCAGGGCATCCCCAAGTGATGTGTGTGCACGTGTGTGTGTGTTTTGTAGCTTTCACATCACAGAAGGCTCAGCTCAGAAGACCCAGGGCCACACAGAACAGTGTGATGGGGCAGAGATTTTTTCTAGAATCCCCTCTCATTTCCACTTGGGATGATACCCAAGCACATGTATACTTTTGCTTTCCAAATCTCCCAGGATCCTTTCCCAACACACACACACACACACACACACACACACACACACACACACACACACGCACCCGCACACACACACACACACACTCCACTTGCCAAAGGAAAGCTGAGGGTCTCATTATCTGGAGGTCTCCCTCCCCACCCCTGATCCCTGGAGGTGACTCACAGAAGCAGCCGTGCCCGCTTAGTGTCTCTGGGGAGAAGATTCCAGAGGATGAGAGGGTCCTTGATTTCTTCTTGCCCTGGACTCAGCGGGGACCGGGAGAAGAATGTGATCTTGGAGCCTGCACGGGCCTTAAATATAGCAGCGCTGAAGCAGTGTGATGATAATGGATGAGAACTATGGGGGGGGGGTGCCGACAGAGGGAGGGGCCGTTCCCTGGGTCCAGCATTGCCAAGACGGCAGCAACAGGTGGAGCTGTCCCCACCCCCACCCCCACCCAAAGACAGCTCCTCCCCTCGGCTCCATCCCCACTGCAGTGGAAAGGAGCTCATAGCTCAGGCCTGGTTGTATGGAAAACAGATCAGGGGAGGTTTTCTCAGCTGCTGGGAGCTCTGATCTGAATTCTACCTCCCCCCGCCCTGCCCACCACCGTGACAGGTGCTTTGGGGAAGACCCTCAGCTTCTCTCATCTGATTCCCCTTCTGAAAATGGAGATAGTGAGGCTGGGCCCCCAGACTTTGTGAAGACATGGAGGGGATGTGACCTAAAAATGAGTCTTCAGTGCTCATAAGTTATCACTGGCGAAAATGGAAGTGGGTTTCTTCTCATGTCTCTACACAGCCCCCTCCAGCAGCTACTGACCAGCCCCGCCCGGCCACAGTGGGGTATGTGCGAGGGTGTGTGCAGGGGTGTGGCACAGGCAGGACAGGAGGGGAAGCCTTTTCCTCCTTCACTGTCCAAAGTTCTCAGGCTTCCCGAGTGGCCACTGTGGGAACTTTCTTCCCCATCTTTGCTCGCCCTGCTCCCATCTCAATTTTTTCCCCTCATGTTCATTCATACCTAGGCCTGGTGGGCACTGGGGATGCAGAAGGGAAAAGATAAGATGCCTGACGTTAGGAAATAAGCCCTAATCTAGACGGGGACACAGGCAGTTACAACAGGACGCGATGAGGAAGATACACCTGAGCCCGGTCTCCGGGGATGAGCAGGTTTGGGGGAGGCTGTGCCCCAGTGCAGAGACACAGCTTCCCTCCTGGCCTCCTCCTGGGACCTCAGGGGGGCCCAGCAGCACTGTGCCTGTCATTCTTCCTAGTGCCTTGGGGACCCCTCAGGAGAGGGTGTTGGGGAGAAAATACACAAGTGAGCTCTTCAGACAGAATCTCAGTCTCCTAAAACGGAACCCTCACGCACTACTGGTAAGAATGCAAATTGGTGCAGCCACTATGGAAAACTGTATGGAGGTTCCTTGAAAAATTCAATAGAACTACCATATGATCCAGCAATTCCACTCCTGGGAATATATTTAAAAAATGAAAACATTAATTCGAAAAGATACATGCACCTCAGTGTTCATGGCAGCATTATTTACAATTGCCAAGATATGGGAGCAACCTAAGTGTCCATCAACAGATGACAGGATAAAGAAGGTGTGGTGTATGTATACAATGGAATACTACTGAGCCATAACAAAGAATGAAATTTTGCCATTTGCAGCAACATGGATGGACTTGGAGGGCATTATGCTCAGTGAAATAAGTCAGACAGAGAAAGAAAAATGCTGAATGATATCACTTATATGTGGAATCTAAAAAATAAAACGAACTAGTGAATATAACAAAAAAGAAACAGACTCACACATATAGAGAACAAACTAGTGGTTACCAGTGGGGAGAGAGAAGGGGGGAGGGGGAAGATAAAGGTAGGGGAATAAGAGGTAAAAACTACTGTGCATAAAATAAATAAGCTACAAAGGTATATTGTATAACACAGGGAATATGCAATATTTTATAATAACTATAAATGGACTATAACCTCTAAAGTTGTGAATCACTATATTGTACACCTGAAACTTATGTAATATTGTACATCAAATATACTTCAATAAAAAATATTAAAATAGGGCCTCCCTGGTGGCGCAGTGGTTGAGAGTCCGCCTGCCGTTGCAGGGGACACGGGTTCGTGCCCCGGTCCGGGAAGATTCCACATGCCGCGGAGCGGCTGGGCCCGTGAGCCATGGCCGCTGAGCCTGCGCGTCCGGAGCCTGTGCTCCGCAACGGGAGAGGCCACAACAGTGAGAGGCCCGCGTACTGCAAAAAAAAAAAAAAAAAAAATAATAATAATAATTAAAAAAAAAATTCTCAGCCTCCTGCCCTATTTGAAACCCCCTTCCCATGCATCTCCCTTCCTTCCCGGATGCAGCATTAAGAGCATCTTTGGGTGGAGACCATTCGATGGCTCTCTCCCATTTTTTTTTTTAATTTATAAATTTATTTATTTTTGGCTGCATTGGGTCTTCGTTGTTGCACGCGGGCTTTTCTCTAGTTGCGGCGAGCAGGGTGCTACTCTTCATTGTGGTACGCAGGCTTCTCATTGCAGTGGTTTCTCTTGTTGCGGAGCACGGGCTCCAGGCACGTGGGCTGCAGTAGTTGTGGCACACGGGCTCAGTAGGTGTGGCTCACGGACTCTAGAGCGCAGGCTCAGTAGTTGTGGCGCACGGGCTTAGTTGTTCTGTGGCATGTGGGATCTTCCTGGACCAGGGCTTGAACCCGTGTCCCCTGCATTGGCAGGCGGATTCGTAACCACTGCGCCACCAGGGAAGCCCTCTCTCCCATTTTATACTGACCCAACATAGGAAGGGATTTCCAAGACCCACATTTATACATTCATTGTGAGGAGTGAGTGTGAATCTGTTTTGCAGCCAAGAGGTGTGGGCTTCCAATCCAGCACGAGACAGACATTTAAACTGGTTCTATAACCCCTTCCCCCCAAAGCAGCCTGATGGAGGTGCCCCCGCCTACTGGCTCTATGTCCTTGGGCAAGTCACTTAGCCATTTTGGTTTTATCACCTGTGCAGTGGGCTCAATGATGCCTGCTTTGCAGTCTGATTGCAAAGATTCAAATAGGGAATGCGGAGCCTGTGGTGCGATGTTTGGCACCCAGCAACGTTTGCTAAGTGAGAGCTCCGCCAATAACTGCACGACTCTAGGCGTGCTGAGAGCTTCCTCTGCCCCTCCTTCTGGGTGTGGGATTCCCATGTACTCCATGCACCCTAACCCAATGATGGCCTCCCTCCTCCTGATGTGCCTTAATGTGAGCACAGCTAGCCCTCAGGCCATGAGGCTGAGCAGAGGTCAGACTTGGAGGTATAGGAACCTTGGTTTAAATCCCAACCTCAGGACTTCCCTGGTGGTCCAGTGGTTAAGAATCTGCGCACCCAATGCAGGGGGCCTGGGTTCGATCCCTGGTCAGAGAACTAGATCCCGCATGTCACAACCAAGAGCCTGAATGCTGCAACGATGATCCCACGTGCTGCAACTAAGACCTAGCGTAGCCAGATAAATAAATATTAAAAAAAAAAAATCCCCACCTCTGGCACCTGTACTAATGGGGGGATCTTGGCCTCCTTTCTGGGCCGTTTCTTTATCTGCAAATTGTATGCAAGCTCTAAGACAACAGGGAACTTGCCTGCCTGTCTTGTTCACTGTATCCCTAGCCCCAGGAACAGTGCCTGGCATACAACTGGGTCCTTGATATGTGCTTTTTTCCTTTCTTTCTTTTTTTTTGGTCACGCCATGTGGGATCTTAGTGCCCCGACCAGGGATGGAACCCGTGTGTGCCCCCTGCAGTGGAAGTGCGGAGTCCTAACCACTGGGCCGCCAGGGAATTCCCCGTGTATGCTTGTCAAAAATGAACGAATGAATACCTATCTTGCAGAATGTTTATGATACTCAAATGAGGTTAAAATGCGTGAAATGCCTCGTATAGTATTTAACTCATGGCTAGTACTTCTTAAATATTTCATTCTTTCTCCCCTCCTTTTCCCTTTCGTTGCCCTCCCTGGACTTATGAATATTACGGACAATCATTTGAACCCTATTCCACCTGCCAACCACCCTGAACCTCCACACCATTGTCTGACAGCAACCAAACTGTTTTTGGCTGATGGCCCCACCTGGTGGTCAAGTGGAGAACTGTCTGGTCCAATGCGTTCTCCCGCTACCTCCTTTCTCCCTGCTTTAGTCTCCCTTCCCTCCCTCTGCTGTTCTCACACTTCAGTTAATTCCAGTTACTGTTCTTCTCATACTAGCAGGTCAAAACGCATATTCCTTATGCCCCTTCCTCCTTAGAGTGGGAAGGGAAGATCAGCTGAGGGCCTGAGGGTGTGGGGATGGGGTCTCAGAGCTGTGTCCCTCTGTCCAGGCTGACACTCAGACTGTGGATGGGCACAGAGGGATCCAGCCTTGCCCTCCAGGACTCTGGAGGAGCCCTCGTCCCCGACAGCCCTATTCTCTGGGTGGAAATTCAGGCAACCCCTGTGTGTTCTTGGGGCTGGGGGTTTGGGAGGCCAGGGATCTGTAGCCATCCCAGGTTGAAATACTACCCCTCGTTGCAGCTCCCCAGCTCCCATACAGGGGAGGAGAGGGGGGTGGCTCTAGGGGGATGATTTGAGGCCACAAGATAGGAAAACTATGGTATAAGAGCATGGTTCCCTCCACTTGCCTAAGAGGAATCGTCAAAGGAGTTTACTGAGAATCCGGATTCCCCAGTCGCTATGGATTCAGCAGGTCTGGGTTAGGGCTGAAGAAGCTGAATTTTTAGTAAGCTCCTCAGGGGATTCTCATGGTGAGGCAAGTTTAGGAAACCATCTTGGGCAAGAAGCCCCTCTGAGCCACATTTTCCTCCTTTGTAAAGTATCTGTAATTCGGCCTATTAGGGCAGGTGAATGGAAGAACGAGCCAGCGAGGACAGGAACTTCCCAGCAGTGGGGTCGAGTTCCTCCTCCTCTGACTTCTCCTCGTGCAGCCACTGCTGGACTACTATTCGTTTGCTCCTGGGCTGGGTTCTGCCTGCCGTGGAGGCAGGTGATACCTCACAGACTCACCTTTCTCTGGACTGCGTGGGGCAAGGCTGTGGAGAGTCCTGGTGGTGGAGTCAAAGCCTAGGACACTCAGGAATGCCAGTGTCCCCACCCAGCTCCGGGGCCTTGGACACTCTGTCCCCTAGCTGGTAGCCTGAGCTGCCTGCCTGGGAGGCCAGAGATCTGAGGGGGTGTGCAGCCTGGTGGGGACAGGGCCAGCCTGAGGAGGGTCACAGGACCCAGAGAGTCATGGACTGTAGGAACGACTGTCGCCCCAAGGAGCTTAGAGAGCTTTGTGGCTTGTGAGTTGGAAGAGGTGTTTATGACTTTTAGTAAAATATCCTCTGACACCCTGGCCCTCTCACCTGGTGAGAACAGTCCAACTGTTAAGCTGTTTTCCACGACTAAACAAGGTGAGACAGTCAACCTTTGGCCAAGTTCACCCTGAGTGACAGGAAGCAGGCTTGTTTGTAGTTTGGGGGAAGGGAGCAGTCGTTAGGGCCAACGTGCCGGGAGGAGAAAGGGCAGGGTGTGTTGGAGAGGGCGGTCCCTCCCTCTGCTATGGAGATATTGGGTCTAAACCAGTGACCCTGAAGAGATGTTAAATATTAATTACAAACAGATAAGGACAGTGCTCCCGGGTGCTGTGTCGCAGGGAGGGGAGGGGTGAAGAGGAGGGGGCACGTACTGGGTACAGAGGAGGGAGGCATTGCAGGCTCCGGAAAGGGTCTCACCGGGGCAACTGGACTTAAGTGCTGTTTCTCAGAAATGTTCAGACAGGGCTTTGGGACAGGATGGGGTTGGGGGCGCTTGCCCCTCGGGGACCCCATGGGGGCCTCCCCTCCTGATGCCCCAGGAGTCTCATCCTACAAGAATCCAGACTGGTGTGGAAAGTTCCTTCTCTTGATGAAGACAAAAATCGCTAGGTTTGAGCTCCAGCTGTGTCACGGCCTCAGTGGGGGCCTGTGGGGGGGAGCCCCTTCTCCTCTCTGGGCCTCAGTTTCCTCGTCCTAGGGGTCACGTGAGATGCAATGATACAAAGGATGTGACGGCGTGCTGAAAGCTCGGACAAGGACCCTGTGCCAGGGCAGGAGGACAGGGTAGCCCTGTGCTGCCTTTGGTGGGGTGTCGGGGAAGAAGGTCCTCTGAGAATGCTGCTGCCACGCCCAAAACGGCTTCCACCTATGAACTCAAGGAGAAGGTTCCATGTGTCCCTGGACCCTGTTTCCTGCAATCCCTTCCCTCGCCCCCTCCTAGACAGTCCAGCTCCTTCAGCTTGGCCTGGAGCAATCCTGAGGAAATCAGGATAATTTAAGCCCATGAGAAAATGCCTGATTCAAAATCAAGCTGAATTGGGGGAGGGGGTCACTCCTGTACTGTCCTATTTTTTAAAAATCACAACAAGAAATACTACGGTGTATTGGGCACTGCCCATGAGCCAGGCGCTATGAAACACTTTGCCGGCATTATTTAATTTCATCCTCACCACAACCCTGTGAGGTCAGTGTTATTATCCCCATGACACAGATGAGGAAACTGAGATTTTGAGTGATTCATTTGCTTGAAGTCACATGGCTTTTAAGTACAAAGTCCGTAATTTGAACCCAGGTGGGCTGAATCCAAGGCTGAGTTTCCAAAGTTGTGAAGTAGGTACAGTTTGTAGTTGTGTCTCCTTCAGTTGCCCCATGGCCCCATGTTCCTTTCAAACCCCGCTGCCAGGATAGGGTCTGAAACTCCTGCCAACAGAAGAGGCTTCTGTGTTCTCCCTCCCTGGTGGACCTGCATTTCACTTGGGATAAAGCCTCTAGCAGAGGAATGAAACTGAAATGGTGCAATTCCAGGCAGCAGCCTCGGTTGGGGATGAGCCGCAGGCCGCACCCCTCCCTGGAATCTTGCCATCAGGCTGCCTCTGGACTTGGCAGAAGTGCAGGTTGTTCTGGTTCTGCCCAGTCTGCTATGAGGTGTCCTTTTTCAGGCTCCTTTTCTCACCTTTGGGGAACCACAGAGGAGGCAGAGGCCTCACGCTGCTGAACTAGATTATTAAAGTGGCCGGGAATGAAGAGAGGTAGGCTCATGGAGAACTTTGCGTCCAGCGTATTAGGATCCTGGGCCCTGGATCTCCGGGAGGTTCCCCATGTTAGCTCCTGCACTCTGACTGCCCGTCCTGTCCTGCAGAACTTGGCGAGCACATGCTCATTTGCACTCGCTCGTTTGTATATGAGGCACTTCTGTAACTTCTCTGGCTGGAGCCCTTCTCATGCCTTTTTCTCCAAAGGGAGCTCAGCCACGGCAGGGGTCCGGCATCCTCCTTCTGCTGGTTCCTCAAGGGCATTCACCCGGGGCTGGGCTGCAGAGTGCGCAGCGCCGCTGGGTGCGGGAGTGACGGCCAAGGATGCGAGGTGAGGGTGGGGACAGGAAGAAGCCCCAGGTCCACCCTGTTCCCGCTCAGGTCTCCCACTGCACCGTCAGGGCCAGGCCTCTGAACAGAGAGTCCAGCTCCATGGGCGACTCCAGGTCTGGGGCCCGAGGGCCTGGGCTCTGGGCCTCAGTCTCGGTTGTTGGACCCTCATCACTGGGACACACGAGGGACTCCAGCAAGCCCCAGGGACTCGGACCCTTGTCTGTGGGGGAACATGGGCGGGAAGCAGTCTGCAAAGGGAGGGACACGGGGTGACCCTCGATCTGGACAGAGGAGAGGAGGGGCAGCTGGCCCTTTACATAGCTTCGTGTCCTTGGCTCTCCTCTGTGTACGACATCAGAGTCAGGTTCTCTGTCCGTGTGAACCCCCAGATGCTGGTGGAAGGATTTTACTTCTTGGGGGTCCTCCATAGTTAAGGAGGTCACCTGCTGCAGAGAAAGGCCACCTGGGCTGCAGCTTCCAGCTGGTGCCTCTTTCTGGAGCTGACCTTTGGTTCCGAGGTGTTTGGGACCAGAGAGTGTCATAGGTGGGGGGTCTCTACCAGAGCCTTCCCCGCATATCCCGTAGGAAGGAGGCCAGCTGTCCGGAGTGGCCTGAGGGGTGTAGGAAGGAGGCTGGGCCTCCGAGATGGCCTGGGGAGTGTAGGAGGGGGGTTTAGTTTGGGGGGTTACCTGAGGTGCATAGGACAGGGGCCCGCCCTCAGGGGCAGCCTGGGGGGCATAGGGCAGTGGGGGGAGTGTCTGGAGAGGTGGCCCGCCAGAGGGCCGGAGGATGGAGAGGTCCGGCTGCCCAAGGTAGGCGACCTCAGACAGGCTGTGTCGCGGTGGGGCTCCTGGAGGCTCGATGGGCCCGGAGACCTTGACTTGGGAATACTGGACAGGCTGCGCCAGGCCGCTCGGGCCACTGAGATCAAAGACGGGGCTTAAGATGTGCTCCTGGATGAACTGCAGAGGCTGGAAGGTCAGTACGTGCTGGACATCCTGTGCAGGGAGAACAGTGTGCCCATTAGGGTGTGTTCAAGCTCCCCGAGGGTGCCGTGCGTGCCGCGGTCCTCCGCAGGGCTGGGAGTAGAGGGGAAGGGGTAGACCACCGGGGGGCTTTTCCACGATGTGTGAGCCCTGTATCCCTTCCCAGGGATTCCTCTAAGTGCTGGAGCCTCTGTGAAGGGACAGGGCACCCGGCCTGTTAGCTGAGGGCTGCTTCCAGAGTCTGGTTGTCTAGGGAGAGCGGGTAGGCTGTGGTTTCTCTAGGAGGCGGGCACTCTGGAAGCAGCTGGCTCGGGTTTGGGGTGCCCTTGGGGAATGCTCTCCAGGTGCTGGCTCAACTGCTCCTGAGCTCTTGGTCCCTAAGGGCCTCACGCGGGGAGAAAGGTGGGGATGAATGGGGGACAGGGGAGGCCCGGAGAGTTCTACAGGAAATGGCTCATCTGGTCTTTGACTTGGAGGGGCGGAAGCGCGTGAGCCGTCTCTGCGAGCCCCAGACTGTGCAGGCTCTGCAGCGGGCATGGCTGCTTTAACGCAGATGCAGCTCTGGTGGCCAGACTTGGGCTGCCGATGTGACGTGTATGGTTTGCAGGGGTTTAGTTTAAAAAAATTAGTTGCCAAGATTTGAAACATGGGAGATTTCACATGACAATCTGAAATTCTGACTTCGCTGGAGAAAATGTGAAGATGTGGCAACAGTGGGCCTGCGATCCCAGGTGGCAGTACCTGGGCTGCTGGTTCAGACAGGGTGTGCGCCCCCTTGAAGCCACGTGGGTTTTCTATTCCATGCCTTGTCTTCCTTCTCCCTAGATCTCTTCCGCACACCGGGGGAGTTGCCAGCCACATCTTTAGGTTGGAGGGAGAAATGAGGGAGAGCCGGGGTCCCGGGGCCCGTGCCCTCCCCTCGGCCTCTCCATCCTCCCCGGGGCCCCTGCTCACCAGGGAGTTGGGAGGCGGCGGCGGCTTGGTGATGTATCTGTAGCTCAGGTAGCAGAGCCCTGCGACCAGGAAGCCCATGGAGAACAGGAAGGCGCCGGAAAAGGAGTAGGTCCACGTCTGATCTAGGTGAGTAAGAGGTCAGAACAGGAAGGGTGAGGCTGCCATTGTGGGTACTGCCAACTTGGGCCTTTTCCTCCCCTGCCTCTCGGGCCAGGCTTGGGAAGGCCTCTCCTATCCCCAGTACTTACAGGGCCCGGGGCGAGGGCGCAAATGGAGGGCCACACACCATACGTCTAAATATTCGGAATTTCATCATGTTTTTACATTGTTAAATAAAATACGTTCTGTGCTCCCACCTTGACAGATATACTTTTCATAACAACCCGGAAGGCTTGACTTTTGATTCTTGGACGCCTCGGGGTGCTGTGCGGAAAGGTGGAGGTGCAGGGGGAAGCTCCCGCAGGCCCAGCCTGGCTCCCGCCCACACCGCCAGGGGCCTCACGCCCAAGGATATGGGCTCATGGCCAAGCTCATCCACGCCGCCTACAAATACCCACCCGCTGGCCACCCTTTGGGCCGAGGGCCTAAACATCAACAGAGTGTCTGCCCTCTGGAAAAAAGACCCAAGGAGGAGATCTGCCGAGACTGGACACAGGCTCTGGCCATCTGTATAGGGAATTTCGGAGCTCACAGGTTCCATGGGGATATGCCCATGTGGACCTAAGGACCCTTCATCTTGCGGGGAGGGCCATGGCCAGAGCGGGGCTGGAGCGGGGCCCTGTAAAGTGCGGGGCTCAGAAAAGGGCCCATCTTGCCTGGGTCTAAGGACAGTGCTGCCTTCCTGGTGGGGGCAGGGGAAAGAGGCAAAGGGAGGGGAGATGTGACAATGGGAGGGGTCTGTCCTCCCCACCTGTCTACCAAGATCTGAGCTGGGAAGACCTCACTCAGGAGGGAGCCTGGGGAGGCACCACCTTTTTGAAAACGGAAGGAGAGGATGGCTAAGGGCTCTATGCTGAGCCTCTTCCCTATGGCCCTGCATCTTTGGGATGGGTGTGTGCAGCCAGGTCTTGGCATGACACACTTCCTGTCACCAATTCAAGTGGGACTGGTGAGTGGCTTGGTAAGGAAGAGGTAGCTGGAGTTTTTGTTAAAACTGGAGGTTTGTATTACCTGGGGGTCTTGACTCTCCAAGTCACCCTCCTTCTGTTCCTGGCTCCTGTGTGGCTTCAGCATGGGGAGTTAATCATCAGTTGCCAGTGACCTTGGCAATGACTGTGAACCCTGGGAATTGCTGGAGCCTTTACTTCTAGCCCACTCCTCGCTCCTCCCCCAGCCCCTGTGGCTTGGGCCTCTCTCGTCAGCTTCCCACTTCAGCTTCCCTCTTCCCCTGTCACATGTACTTCCACCAGGGAGAAGACAGGACCCAAATGTCTCTACATGACATGCCTAATGTAACTGGAAAACTGTTGCTCCCTGTACCAGGACAGGACAGGGACTTGGAACATTTCTGCCATTTCACTCACAGGGAAGTAGGAAGAGATAATGGAAGCAACACTGGAATGTGGGGCGTTAGAGGTCTGGCTCAGCCACTGATGAGACCCTCATCTTCTGCACGACCCTCTCTGGCCTCCATCTATTAATAACAGTAACCAGCGATGATTGAACTCTTACTACATGCCATGCACTGTGTGGGGCGCTCTACTGATGTTATCCCACCAAACAGATGGCCATGGATGCTCACTCCTTACAGATAATGAAGCTGAGTCTCAGAGAGGTTAAATGACTTGAACAAGGTCACACAGCTACTCAGTGGAGAAGCCAGGATTGACATGTATAATTCCAAAGCTCATTCTCACAGCCACTACACAATGATGACTCCGTTTCCTCTCTGTAAAATTAAGATATGGGGTGGGCCAACACATAGAGCCCTTTCCAGCATCAAGATGCTGGGATGGGGCTTCCCTGGTGGCGCAGTGGTTGGGAGTCCGCCTGCCGATCCAGGGGACACGGGTTCGTGCCCCGGTCTGGGAAGATCCCACATGCCGCGGAGCGGCTGGGTCCGTGAGCCATGGCCGCTGAGCCTGCGCGTCCGGAGCCTGTGCTCCACGACGGGAGAGGCCGCAGCAGTGAGAGGCCCGCGTACCGCAGGAAAAAAAAGAAAGATGCTGGGATGATGGTCCAACACATTCTGAGAGGTAGATAAAGGAGGGCTTCTGGGCTCTGGGGATAAGACAGACCCCTGGATACACGGTCAAGGGCAGGACGTTTCATCATGATATGGAAGTAAGGGGAATAAATGTGCAGTAGAGGGCATAGGCTCTAAACAAAATGGCCAAGTGGTGATTAGAGCCCAGGCTTCAGGGTCAGATGAACTTAACTAGGTTCACTGACCAGCTGTGTGGTCACCGGCAAGTTGCTTAACCTGTCTGAGCCAGAGCTCCTCCTCTGTAAAAGGCGGATAATGCTATACAACTTGCGGGATTGTTATAAGGGTTCAATGGGATAATATACGGAAAGAATTTAACACAGTGTTTGGCAATAGAGTAGGTACTTAATAAATGGTAGGAATTGTTATTAATATACTTGATTATAAAGGATAAGGTGCTTTCTATATGTCACCAAGAAATAGCCACCATGAAGTGTGATTCATTTAAAAGCAGCTACAGTCTTAGAAAAAAATGATATATCATGAGCTAGATCACTTAAGGACAAACCAACAGAAGGATATGGGTGGAGTGGCCCACATGTTGTCAATAAGCAGGAGGGCAGGGGCGGGTCAGGAATGAATGACAGTTGTCTAGAAGGTCCAGGGGAGAGTCACAAATCACATACACACTCCCAACTCAGTGCCTGTGAAGCTGGTTTCCTTTTTCTAGTTCTCTTATTGCCAAGTTCTATTCTGGTCTTCATGTGGCCCTTTCCCTGGGAAGGGCATGCCCCGTGCAAGAGGTCAGTGCTGGCTGTTCTTCCGCCAGGCATATCTTCCCATGAAAACAAATGCACTGGGACTCAGGTGGAGAACTCAGTCTCTTGTGGGCTTTTGGGGAAACCGATGAGCTGAGTTTCTGATCAAAGCTGAGAACCAGAACCTACCCTGTGATGTTTCTACCAAGCTGCAGTTATACCCTCGGGCCCAGCCTCTAGCAGCTGCCTCGCTCCTATTCATCAGAACAGAAATCACCTACTGACATCATTAATCTAAACAAGATGACTAAGGTGGAGACTGTTTTCCAAATCCATCCAGTCCAATGCGATCGCTTTTTTCATCCTCTAAACTTGGAGCATTACATTTCTATCTCTATGAAAATAAGCAGTAATGAAAACATCATGATGCTTACGATGAGAGTCGAGTTTCAATGTACTAGAGTCGAGTGGGATGGGACACCATCCCGCTGAGCCGATGACTCAAAACTCTTTCTATGGCAGTGCAGTGGTGAGAACGTGTTCTCTGGAATTAGGCCTAGTTCCATTCCTCACCAGCTGTGCAATCTTGGGCAAGTTACTTAACCACTCTGAACCTCAGTTTCCTCAATGGAACAAAGATGCTTCACAGAAGCACGAGAACTGTGTTTCGTAGTGTCTGGTCCCTGGTTGGCACTGCAGAAATGCTATTATAATCACTGTTATTTTTATTTGACTTTAGAAGGTACTGAGGCATCTTTGTTATCTTCTCTGCTCTCCCATCTGCAGATTATTTCCTGGGATCTCTCACTTGAGTTAACATCAAGGTGAATTTGCTTTGCCAGGATACACACGCAGCTTGCCAGAGAGAGGAAATTCAGACATAGGCTGGAGGGTGTAGATTAAATATTTGCTACGACAACCCAACAGCTAACTCGTTTACGAATAAACAAAGATTGACTTTAATAATACACTAGTAATCCTTCTGTGGTTTTCTAGAGCACTGTCAAGCCTCACCTTGGTTACAGGGGGGAAAGCACAGAGTCAAGGTTTGAATTCAGGAGTCCCAGTTCCCTCTGGCTTCAGCTGAACTTACCTGGCAGCGTCTTCGCTCGGTACATGTAGGGGATGCTCTTCTTGGACCAGGTTGGAACTAAACTCACGATGGTCCCAAGGAACTCCGTGTCAGGGGTCAGGCCAAAGAACTCAAATTCTCTCTGCTTGCCTCCAAGGTGCTGAATTTGACAGAGAACACAGAACAGCATCTCTTACACACCAACCTCTATGTGGAGCCTGCCTACACCTCTGCCTGGGTTACTGCACTTAATAAAATGGCACCACCAGCTGCCCAAACCGTAAACCGGTAGGTCAGTCTGCAGTGCTCCATTTCCATTCCCCTACCTTCGCTTTCTCCCTAAATCCAATCAGATGCAAGCTTCGCGCACTTTCCCTTGGACAGTGTCTGGCACACAGCATGCGCTCTCTAAATACTAGCTGCTGTTATTATCACCACCATCATCAACACCCCACCATTCTTCCTTCTTCCAGTTCTCCTCTTTCCCCCCCTTTTTCAAAATAAAATATCAAAAACGCTTTGAATATCCATCCCTCTCTTGTCTCCTCATTGCTTCTGCCTTAACTGGGCCTCAATATCTTTGGCCTGGACTCTTGCAGTGGCCTCCTTACTGGTCACCAGTCTCTGGTTTTGTCCCTGTCTACTTCCAAATTTGTCCTGGCGCCACAGTGATCTTTCTAAACAATTAACATAATTACAAAGCTCCTCTGTTGAAAATCCTTTGATGGCCCGGGTCATATTACAGGTCCTTGCTCCCTTTGTACACTCTTCCCTCCCTAGAGCCCGCTTGGTCCTTTAGGTTCTGGTGATGTTGAATGCCCATCACTCCTGCAAACACTCTGCTTCTGAAGTAAGCCCTTGCTCCTTTGCATCTGCCCATCCTTCCGCTAGAGCTTCTTCTCAGTTCTTGCCCTCTTGTATGTCTCGAACCTCTCTGACCTTGAACTCTTCCCTCGGCTGCCTCATTCCATCATTCTGGTTCTCCTCCTACCTCTCCGGTTGTTCTTTTACTGGTTTCAGCCCCTCGGTGTTGTTCTGCAAGTTTCACTCTTCACCCGTTCTTTCTTCTCTTTCCACATATTTTCTCACTTAGTGATCTTTTCTGGACCCGTGGCTCTGGTGATCACCAATGTGCAGATAACCCCCAAACTGACCTCAGTAAGAGCTATGGAATTCCTGGCACACACAGCCAGCGTCCTACTGGACAGCAGTCCGTGGGCATCTCTAACTTGACATGTCCATACATCCTGATCTCCTCTCTCTGGGTCCTGCCCCATCTCCAACCCCAAACCTGCACCTGTGTTTGATTCCCTAATTCTGTTCATAATGTCTCTCTTGTTCTAATGTCCAAGGCTCAAACCTTAAAACCATTCTTGACAAATCCCTCTCAAATCCATTGTATCTGATTACCCTGAAATAATCCATAAACTTTTCTTTAAAGGGCCAGGAGCTATGTTCTTGGGAGCTTAAAAGCTAAGAATTTTCTTTTTGGTCCTTTGCGTTTCAGCTATGCCTTCTCTTTTCTGGGCACATGGCGGCCAAGGTTTAGGGTTATTTGTTGTTTTTTCTTTTGAAGGGGGTGAAAGTGGGTGAAGAAGTGCATGAATGGATTTAACAGCTTATTGTTTTGTGGAACTCATATGGTTGAAATTAACCCCAGTAGAGTTGTCAAGGCCCCAAGAGTCCTCCTTCCCCGGGTGTTCACTGCCGCCCCCCTGGTTCAGGCCCTCCTCGTTTCCAGCCTAGTACCATTGCAATAGCCCCCCTGACTTCCCACCCTGATCACTCTTTCATTTTTACATTTGATCTCTCCTCTTCCTGCTCCCAGTAATTTATAGCTTCTATTGGACCAACCTTCCATAAAATAACAGCTATAAACTCTGGCCAAAATAAAAACTACCTATAGGCATTGGAAAGTAAGTAAAAGCAGGCAGATACCAGAGAAAGGAGGAAGGGAATGGCACTGAATGAGTTTCTCTCTCTTTTTTAATGTCCTGTAGCCTGGAGGCAGGCCCCCATTTATACCACGTGGAGTGGGTGACACCTAGATTAAAAACCCTGTAACCTTACTGGTTTGAGTAACCAGAAGACAGAGTTCAGGGCAATCACAAAAGTTGGAAAGTTAGGGAGAAATCACAGATAGGAGAGGTTCATAGAGAGAGAGCCTGAATTCTGTGTATAAACTTTGCCCAAATCCCTGGCTGGTGCCTGAAGTATGCATGAGCAGGGTAGACTCCAAGCAGCCCAGCTAAAGTTTCCACTGAACTTTACTGAACTGAGATTTTGGAGTTTGAAGTTCAGCCAAATTCACTGCCTACTAAGACAAAGAAACAAACAAAAATCAATACTCTTTGGAGGAATATGACAGAATCCAGAGTCCTTTCAACATATCATTCACAATGTCCAGGATGCGTTCCAAAATTTTTAGACATGTAGAGAAAGAGAAAATGTAATCCATATTCAGGAGAAAAGACAGTTAATGGTGACCTATCCCAAGATGACCAAAATGTTTGAATTATCAGACAGTGTTAAAGTGGCTAGTATAACTATGCCCAGGAAGTGAAGGAAAACGTGCTCATAATGACAGAATGACTAGGAATTTTCAGTAGCGTAAACTATAAATACTAGAGACTATAAAAACTAGAAACTATAAAAATTAGAGAATTTAGAACTGAAAAATACAATATCTAAAGTAAAAATTCCCACGGAATGGTTTTAACAACAGATTGAAGATGACAGAAGAGTCAGAGAACCTGAAAATAGAATAGAGAGAATTAAATAGTGGTGACGGTTGGACAACTTCTTCAATATACTAAAAACCACTGAATCCTACACTTTACAGGGGTGAAGTTTGTGGTATGTGAATTATATCTCAAATTTTAAAAAGGGAGAGACTGTCAGAATGCTGTCTACAAGAGATACACTTTAAATATAAAGGCACAGGTAGGTTGAAAATAGATGGATGTAAAAAGATATACAATGAAAATGATAAATATAAGAAGGCTAGAGTAACTATATTAACAGCAGATAAGGTAGAGTTCAATAGAAAAAAGTATTAGTAGTGATAAAAAGGGACATTTCCTAATGATAAAAGGGTCAATTCACCAGGAGGCAATAACAATCATAAAGGTGTATGTGTCTGATAATAAACCTTCAGATATGCACAGAATTAAAAGGGAAAACAGACAAATCCACAATCAGAGCTGGAGATTGTAATACTCTCGGCAATTAAGAGAATAATAGACCTCCCCCAAATCAGGAAAGACATAGAAGATATGAATACTACTATTAGCCACCTTTATCTCATGGATATTTATAGAGCACTCCACCAAACACCCGCAAAATACATATTCTTTTCAAGTGCACGTGGAACATTCACCATGATAGCCCATATGCTGGGCCATAAAACAAGTCTCCATAAAGGACTGAAATCATACGGAATATGTTCTCTGATCACAAACTGAATTAATTGATAAATCAATAACAATAAAATATTCAAATATTTCAAATATTCAAATAATTCAAATATTCAAATATTTGCCAAAAATTAGTTGTGATAAAGACTCTCCCTGCTCTGTAATCTCTCATCGCTCCCCGACTACTGAAATAAATACAGATTCCCCCATCCGCTCTCCCGACCTCTATGGCATGGTCCCAGCCTGTCTTCTTAGGGTTAGCATTGTTCCTCTCCATCAGTGTTTCTCAAACTTCAGAGTGAGTAAGAAGCACTGGGTTGCTCACTAAAATTCAGATCCCAGGGGTGCAACGCTAGAATTTGATGAAGCGGATTATAAGGAGGCCCAAGAACCTGCATTTTATGGGTTTTTTGTTTGTTTGTTTTTTGGCCATGAGGCATGTGGGATCTTAGCTCCCCAACCAGGAATCGAACTCGCACCCCCTGCATTGGAAGGCGAAGTCTTAACCACTGGACCGCCAGGGAAGTCCCCAAGAACCTGCATTTTAAACAAAGGCTGCAGGAGATTCTGATGCCATTGGTTTGGGACCATGTTTTGAGAAACTATTCTACATGTCCCTACGCTTCAGCCCAAATGGGCAGTTTTGTGCTTTCCAACAATATCCTAAGCGTTCCTGCTTCTCTCTCTGATCACTGTGGGACAGTGTAGGCCAGTGGAGCAGGGAGGGGAAGAATGTGGGCTTGGAACAAAGCTGGATTTGAATCTTGACTATGCTATTATTTGCTGAACAATCTTGAGGAAGTGACTTAGCCTCTCTGAACCTCTGTTTTCTCATTCAGAAAAGGAGATAAGAGCAACTACCTCATAGGTTTTGTGACGAAGATTAAATGACACAATAAGCATATATTACCTGGCACGCCTCAGAAATTGATATCAGCACCAGAAAGTTTTCTGTTCTAGAGGTCTTTCCAGATCTCTCTGAGCTGACATCTCCTCTCTCCCCTCCCAGCCTCCATTCTGTCCCACACAACTCTCTTATTTCCCTCTACCTATAGCTGTATGAATTTGAATTCTTGTTTTAACTCTCTCCCCACCCATTAGATTATAAGCTCCTTGAGTGCAGGAATAGTCATTCAATGTAATTATGAATTAGTGGCACACACTGCCGGGGGAAACACTACATATTTTATCTTTTGAATACAAAAAGAAATGTATAACATTTGACAATTTATGCCTTTGCCTTCCACCTTTCAGTATTCCCGATCTTAAGACACTGTCTGTATCCGGTTCCCACGGTAAGTGGAGAACCAGCAGAAAGAACTGCAGCAGTAGAAATTGATTCCAGCATTTTCCAAGGTGGACACCTGAGGATGTTAATAGAAGTTGTTCCCCTGGATGTTAGAAGGCATTAGGCAAGAAAAAAATACATGTAATGCAAAATAAAAGGAGTTTCTCTGATCAAATACATGCGAGAGAAGTTGCATTAAGCAAATTGAAACTGGAGTCTTGACTTTGCAGTACTTGTCAGAGGCTTTAGCATGCTATTGTGTGTGTGCATCTACAAGAGGTAGGCTGTAGACGTGTTTTGGGAAACGCTGATTTATAGAACACATCTCCTTTCTACTTGAAGCAATGCAGAGAGTGAAATGGGTTTCTGAGGCAGGGAAGGACCAAGGTGGCACATATATTTACCCTTCATTTACCATTTGGTAGGTGTGGTTGATGTGCAGATCTAAGTGATAGAACAGGTCCTGGAAGATATCCTCCAGGGTTAGCCGGTGGCCATTCCCTGTGTGGATGGGCGTGTAGGTGGGATGGACAATCAACTGGATGGATCTCACCTTGGGGATACAAGTCACATCAGGTGGTTTGATGATAGCTGGAAAAAGGGAGAGAGAAAAAAGAAATGAAAAGTTAGAATCAGCCAGGAGTGTCTGAGAGGCTGCCTTGGACCTTGGGAAATGACTGCTTTCCACCCCCTCCCACCCCAACCCCAGCCATGCTTCTGAAAGCATCAGCTAAATGAACAGGTGAGAAGAGAAGCAACTGGTGTTTGGGTGTAAGGCTGGCAAAGGGGTGACCAAGGGTGAGTGGGAAGAGCCCAGGGAGAGGGGCCCTGGACCCCTAGGCTGATCATACCCTTGTCCCAGCCTCCACACATCCCTACCTGAGTCTTCCAGGAGCACCTGCCCCCTAGTCTACTGGCAATGACAGCTTTGGGGACTGATGGTTCAACTACATATCCAAACAATGTTTGCAGTGCCCAATATTACTGATTCAGCCTCAAAGGGCCTAAACTTCAACCTCTCTCAAGATGGAATTTCCAAATAACCAAACGACCTTGACTGGTTTATAGACCCCTTTGGGAATTTGAATGCTATGGTTTGAATGCTATGGTTCTTTTCTCCCCCAAAGTGTACATATACAAAAATCTTGCACTCAGTTTCAGGGTTTCATGAACCTCACTCCCCCGAAGCTAATTTATAGAAAGTCCCCAAGAGTCCATTGACCTCCAGGATTAAAAAGATCTGAGCTAGAAGGATGTTTGTTTCAGTGTTGTTTATCAAACTGAGTTAAGGGTCCTCCAAAAAGGAATTAGGGAAGTCAATTAGAGTACCTCCATAGAATGGATCATGTTTGCAGCCGTGAACTATCGTGTTGTGGAGAAATATTTAATGACATGGGCAAATGTTCACGATACCATCATATAAAAAACAACTAACCAACCAACCAGATCACAAAAGAGTAGATACAGTTGCTAGTAGCTGCGGTTATGTTTAAGTGTTCAGATTAGTTGGGCCTACTTTTATTTTTCTTTGTGTATTTCTATATTTTCCGAATTTTCTACAATAAGTATGCATTAACTGAACAAGCCAAGAAACAATATAAAATAACTTGTTTAACTTTATTTTTTATTTTCTTAAGAAACCCTGCGGCTTTTAAATCAGTTAGTGAACATCACCTACTTAACATGTGTGAGGAGTTTGGCAACTCATCCATCCATCCACTCAATCCTCCATCAACTGCGTATTGAGCATCTCCTACGTGCCAGGTGCTATGCTAAGGGCTGGGAACACAGGGGGTTCCGCTGCCACACACGCCCTCATGGAGCTCCCTTTCAGTAAGGCAGGCAGATGATGTAAATGCCAGCAAACCCAGTAACTGCAGACTGTGATCTGAGCTCTGGAGCCAGCAAACAGTTCATGGCGATGGAGAATAGCAGACGATGACCTAGCGAAACGGGGTTGTTGAGGCTGGCGGTGGGGATGCTCACGTAGGAGGTGATGTTGAAGCCGAGACCAAGACCAAGGATCGGAAAAGAGTCAAGGCAGGAGTAGGAGGACCGAGTTAGGGGGGCCTTGGTTGCACTCAAGTGGCAAGATTAAGGTGGTCTGAACTAGGGAGGTGGGGATGGAGATGGAGAAAGATGAAAGACCACACTGGGGATGCTGTCCAGTTGAGGGCGCCTTCCCTAAAAAGCCACATCCCTAACTGGCCCTGGGAGGCAGAGCCCTTCTGGGCCCTAAGAGGCCATCCTTTTCCCGTCCCGCACCCGTTGCAATGAGGGGCTGGCACTCACTGTGCTGCAGTGAGCTGAACCGGTCGGTCATCTTAGTGGCGGACTGGCCTCCCGCGTCGATGGCGGTGACCCGGGCGTAGTAGAAATCCGTAAGGTTGCCTGTCTCCATGGTAAGGTTGCAGGATTTCCGGGTGATCCGCTGGCAGCCCTCCTTTGCCTGCCACTCTGTCTCTCCATAACTGTGGGCAAGGGAAGGGCCAGAGCACACCTTTCGTGAACAGGCTTGGAACCAAGCCTGTCGTTTATTAATAATGATAACGATATTGAATATTTACTTAGCACGTGTACCCAGGCCCTTTATGCGGGTGATCCTCACTACGGTGCTGTGAGGTTCATGCATTATTCTCCGTCCTTTTCAAGTAGGGGAGCTGGGGGTTAAGGAAGTAAAATTTGCCCAGGCGTTTGAGACATGCATGCAGGGAACCAGGATGTGAACCCAGCCAGCCTGAGTTCACCTTCTGCGCACTGTTAGCCCCATCGACAGATGAGGGACCTGGGCCTCGGAGAGGGCAAGTGCCATGCCACAGGATGAAGTGGCAGGACCAGGAATGGAACCCAGGTTTGCAGACTCCTGAGCCCATGTACCCTCCTCTCCTGCCTGGGAGAGGAGATGAGCGGGAACGGGGCGGGGTGGGGGCCCGGGAGGGGGTGGGCACGACTTTTCGTTGACCCAGTCTAACCCAGTATAAAGCAATGATTGGGAGCTTGTTGTTTGCCAGGCACACGTGCTGATGAATGTCTCATGGAACCCACCTAACAACCCTATGAGGAAGGTACTATTGCTAACTTTACTTCATGGATGAGGAAATGGAGGCTTGGTGAGGTTACCCAACCGCCCGGAGTTATAGGGAGAGAGCTGGCGTCTGTCCTCAGAGCCCGTACTTGTAACCATTATCCTAACCTCCCCCTGCAGAAGAAACATAAAGGAGCAAAGCTATGTCTGGGGGAGGGTCGCTGTGTGACACCAGTCCTGGCGGGGGGTGTGGGGACATAGGAAGAAGGAAGGGTTTTCTTGGAGGGGTTGGTTCCAGAGCAGAGTCAAAAGGGCTTGTGTTGGAGGGACGCCTACGTCTTATACTGCACACTGTAGACGGTGTCTGGGGCACTCTCCGGCCTGCTGTCCCACGTCAGGATGTTTTCGAAGTTGCTGGACTGGAATTTCACGTGCTGAAGAAGATCTGAGGTGTCCTCAGCGAAGTGAGCTGCAGAAAGTGAGAGAAGGGTGAGCAGAAGGGCACAAAGACTCTGCCCCAGCCCTGTAGTAAGCTGCCCGCCCTGAGGGGCGAGCCAGCACTCACTCGGCGGAGAATGTGCTAACTGACCAGCCCCGCTCCCCTTCACTTCTTTTTTCCTTGGTACTGAGCTATGATTCTCATTCCATGAAATGCACCACTTTAGAGCACACAATTCTGTGGTTTCCTAATATATTCACAAAATTGTGCAACTGTTGCGGCTAATCTAGTCCCAGGATGTGTTCATCGCCCACAAAGAAACCTTGTATCCGTGAGCAGTACTCCCACCCCTCCCCTCCTCCCAGCCTCAGCAGCCAATAATCTGCTTCCTCGGTGGATTTGCCTGTGTGGACATTTCCTGTAAAGAGGCCTCCAGTATGCGGCCTTGTGTGTCTGGCTTCTTTCACTGAACATCATGTTTTCAAGGCTCATCCACATTACAGCATGAATTGGGTACTTATTTCCTTCTGTGGCTGAATCATGTTCCACTGCGTGGATAGACCACATTCTGTTTATCTTCTCATCAGTCGATGGACATTTGGGTTGTTTCCACTTTTTGGCTATTTTGAATAATGCTGCTGTGAACGTTTGTGCACAAGTTTTTAAGTGGACACATGTTTTCAGTCCTCTTGGGTATACAGCTAGGAGTGGGATTTCTGGGTCGTACGGTGATCGTATGCTGAACTTTTTGAAGACCTGCCAAACTGTTTTCCAAAGCGGCAGCTGCACCATCTCCTATTCCCACCAGCAAAGTTTAAGTGGTGCAATGATTCCATAGCCTTGCCAACATGTGCTGTTGTGTTCATTCATTTCTCAACACCGTCTGAAGTTAGCGTCCTCACCAATGGAATTTTTTTTTTTTTTTTTTTTTTTGCGATACGCGGGCCTCTCGCTGCTGTGGCCTCTCCCGTTGCGGGGCACAGTCTCCGTACGCACAGGCTCAGCAACCATGGCTCACACGCCCAGCCGCTCCGCGGCATGTGGGATCTTCCCGGACCGGGGCACGAACCCGTGTCCCCTGCATCGGCAGGCGGACTCTCAACCACTGCGCCACCAGGGAAGCCCATCCAATGGAATATTTTAGAGGTATTCAACTAAATGTTGACTGTCGAAGAAGTAACTTGCCCAGAGTCAGTAATTTCAGACAACGGTGGAGATGTCTGTGAATTCCTGCCTCTCTGCTGCTTGAACCAATCCCTGCCCACCCTCCACATTCCTTCTGAGGAGGGCAAAGGCACCTTCCCCAGCCACACGGATTTCGTAGGAGGTGGATTCTGACTGAGGCTACATATGGGCAGCATGACCTTGGGGAAGCTGTTTAAGCAGCTAGAACTTCAATTTCTTCAGCTCTAAAATGGGAATAATTGGACTTACCTAAAGATAAACAATAATGACCACAGCAGCAGCTGACATGGCTGAAATGCACGTAAAGTGCCGGGCACTGGGCTAAGTCTCCTTATCAAATCCTCCTGACAACCTGATGAGGCAGGTACTATCATTATGCCCATTTAATGGATGAGAAAAACTGAGGCTCAGAGAGGCGGCCTGCAATGCCCATCACAGTGTTAGGCTGCCTGTGGGGTGGATACAGTGGGGCAAGGAAGGGGCAGCAAAGGCCAGAGCCCCAAGAAGAGGAGCCAGGAGGGGGCATTGCCCCCAAAGCAATCTTCACTGTAAATGAGAGCCCTCGATTTACAAATCTCTTGTCTCAGCCCTCCTAGCTCGGTCTGTGGAAAGGAAGAGAGCGCACGAAAACGGCGGCCAGAGTCGGCAGCTGGCTCTGCGCGTGCTCAGAGGTTGACTGGGGTGGGAAATGAACAGGTGCAGATCCGGTTGAGTCAAGGCCTTGAGGTCTGAGGGTACACGTGTCTTTGGTATGATGTGTGTGTACCTCCCTTCCCCCACTCCCCCGTGATCGTGTGCACCAGCAGGTCCAGAGTGTGAGGGAGTGGAGGGTTATTCACCCCTCCACCCCAAGTCTACACACAGTATTTCTGTAAGGGAGGCATTTGTGGGGAAGGGGAAGTATATTAGGACAGTCCAACCCTGCTGTGCATCCACATGTTAGACCTAAGGCCACATTCCTCTTTCAATCTGGGTTGACCAGGCCCAGCAGCTGCAGAACTCTTTGTGTTCCAGGCTTCCTGGAGCCCCCAGAATGGGGCCTAGGGCACCAGGGGGTTCCTTCTGCCTCTAGCCAACATGATGGAGGTGCTGCCGAGACTCAAGTTGTGGCTGGTACCTTGTTTGGACCTGAGTCCGGGCAGAATTGGGGTCTGTTCTGGAGGGAGGGGCGTGGCTTCAGGGCTGGGTCTTAAGTTGAGGGAGGGAGTGCACTTGAAGTCCGAGCTCAATGGTGGCTTTGGGCGAGGTGGTGAGGTCAAGGGCAGGCAAGAGAGAGGGTGGGATTTGAGAGAAGGCCAGGGTGTGTCTGGGGGTGGGCTTGGCTAGGGTCTGCAGTGGGAGGGTTGCTGGTTAGGGTCAGTGTCCTGGGGGCGCATGTGGGTTTGCAGGACGTGAGTGGCTGAGGTTGGGACATGCTCGGGTGGTGAAGGGCCCAGGTTGGGTGGAAGTGGGCGCCACGTTTCAGGAGGGAACTCAAGTTGGCTTCCTGAAGTTGTGTGGGTGGACCTTGGCTGGCCCCTCTCTTTGAGGAGGCGTTGAGGGCTAACAAGATCTTCTGTCTCCTCTCGCCCACTCATTCCTTTTCCTCCTCAAATCCGTCACCGGTTCCTCAGCCCACGTCGGTTCTGCACTTCCTGGGTGAAAGTCTACATTGTGAAATCGTGGGGAGATAGGTATTGTCTAGAAACTGACAGCCTGGGAGATGTGATCAAAGGAAGTTTTCTCATTTGCTTGAAAAAAACAAGTCTATGTCAACTAGGTGGGAAGCTAAGGACAAACAAACAAACAAAATCAGTTCAAACATGTTCTGGAATCAGCCTAAGAATGCCGGGGGTGAAGGCACCTGGGGCTCTAGAGTGACCTTACTGACTCCTAACAACCTCCTAAGGGCTGCTTCCCCTGTGTCCCCCATCGTAAAGGGCCAAGAGCCTCTAAGTCTTCCAACCGGAATGGGTGAGTGTCTGGAAGGACATGTCTGAGGTCTCTTGGGAGATGTATCAAGTCTCCCTAGGTCACAATGAGTCCAGTGTGCTGTGAATGTTCCGTTTGATGCCAGGGGGAGGACGGACTGGAGAGCCCGGGTGGCAGCTGGAAGCGCTGTGGACCTGGTCAGCACCTGCAGGGCACAGCTGTGGCCCTTTATGGCCTCCATCCTGCACTTAAGGTAGAAGGGGCCTTGCAGAGGCCAGCCCTCTCCGTTCTTCAGTCAGGACTATGCGTTCACTTCCTCAGAAATTTCCCTGAATTTTTTAAACATCTCAGGGAGCAGAGAGACAACTAGGATCTCATGCATTGGTCTGGAAGTTCTCCATAACGATACATCAAAACAATCCACTTTATTGGATTTGAAAACTGTGCCCTTTCGTCCTGTTTTCATAAGAGCTCTGGTCTTTTAAGACCTATTAATGCAGCAGACCTGGGCCCTCTGGGAGAAAATGCTCTTTCAGGTCTGGCATGAGGGGCTGGAAGAGGCCCCCTCAGGGGCGTGGAAGGAGGCAATGGCTGGACTCAAGCTTTGTCCTTCCTGACGCCCCCTCACCTCCCCATGTGAGGCCAGTGCCAGCCAGAGGAACAGAGGTACAGTTTCTACCAGAAAGATCTGAGGGATCCAGGGATGTCTAACTCCCTTAAGCTAATTCTCCATCCACTGGAGTGGGGGGGGGGTGATCCACACCCCCAGTTCAGACACGTGGCTGTATTCCCAGAGTCTTGAGGGTCAGCTGAGTCTCTGAAGAACCCAGGGTCTGAGGGACCCTCTCACCCTTCCCAGTAACCTGAGCTGGCATCTACTTCTCCAGGGAAACTCGGCACCCAGGTCAGCCCAGCAGAGAAGAAATTGAAACTGGTCGTGCTGGGGCTGGATGCAGTCCTGGGGGAGACGACTCTGTTCATTGGCTCCTGGATGGGGGTCAGGTCTGACCACAGGGTGACCGGCACTCACCGACTAGGGATCCCGCCGCCAGGATGACCAGCAGCATCCTCATCGGACCCGGCACACAGCCCTCTTTTGGTCTCCACTCTGGACTGAGCACAGAGGGAGGGCTGGGAAGCTTTGGCGCCCTGGCAGCTGGCTCCACCCAGGCATGAGGGCGGGGAAAGGAGGGGGAGGTGGGACCTGAGCCACGCAGAGCTGGGTACAAAGGTACCTGGCCCATTGCTTCGGAATTCCAGGTTCTGGGCGGGATCCAAGGGAGTTGCCTTCTTAGTTGCAGAAAACAGCAACAGTGACAGACTGGCTTGTTTATCTGGTCTGGTGGCTGATTCATCCCAAGATTCTTCAGTCCTTATTAGAGAACTGAGAGGCAGAAAACGTAAAAATAATCCACGACATACAGCCTTATCAGAGAGCAGCTTGGCACTGGGTATCAGAAGCCTGCAACTTACAAATACCTTTTGCCTCACTGACTCCATCCTCAGGAATTCACCCCGAGGAAAACAACTGGAGCAGATGAAGGAGCAGAAAATATGTTCCGGAATGTTCCTGGTGGCAGAGGAAAAGCTAGACTCCTCGGCTTCGTTCTGGCAGGAGGAGATATAGCGTGTCTGCTGCCCCTGCTTATGCCGCGTATTAAAGCAGGTCCGCCATGCTGGATGCTTGAGGGTCAAGGGGGATGGCACTCCTCCTAGAGAGGCTGCTGAGGGTGAGAAGTCCAGGCACTCCTACACTGAACCTTTGGGGTCTGGGAACTGCAAAACGTTAGGAAAAAATGGAACAGAGATTTCAGTGACTCTTTCTAGTGTGCTAGAGATGGGGGCAACATTCAGGAAAGGGCCTTCGGTTTGTGACAATGAAGGCTCAAACTGCTCGCCCAAGCTGTTCCACCATGTGGAGGTGTATCTACAGGGATAACATGAAATCCACTGGGATGGGTGTTTAGGAGATGATTTTCCTCTTTTTGCTGGGCCTCAAGAGAAGACTGAAGGGGCCTGGACTCTGGTTAGGGTCGACATGATCAGAGATCTCTGCCTCTGGGGAGAGTCTGGCCGGCCCCAGCCACACAACAGCAGGCTGAGTCCTATAGCAGGACAGCCAGACCCTAAGGGAGGCTCTAGAGGGCTTGGCTTTAGGGTGTAGTAGGCCGTGATATCCAGGGATCTGTATTTACGTTTTTCTTTTCTGTGTCGTAATTGTTTTCCGTCATCTCTGAGTCTTTGGCAAAGTTAGACAGCACGGCCACATTTGAGCTGTGCTTTGGGGGAATTAAGGTACGATATTGTGCCAGTCCTTTCCTAGTAATTGCAGGAAACTACATTTCCCAGGCTCCTTTGTCAATGGTTTCCTGTTAGGTCCAGCCAATGGGAGGCACTGGAGGACTGCCGGGAGCTGGAGGAGGGAAGTCAGGGTATTTCTCCCCTTCTTCCTCAGCTCTGAGTGGCATCCCCTACAATGGCTGTGTCTCCTCGGGAGCTGCAGCTGCCACCACTTCTCCGTCAGGCCTGGGCTCTGATAACAACATCTCTTCCTATTTTCCCCTTTAGCTCAAAGGACAGAGCAGCTTCCTGCTGTGGTGACTTTCTGGGCTGCTTCCCATCCAGGATTGGATTCTCAGCTCTTCCATCACCTGGATAACCAGTTCCCCTTTGTGAAAGTCTCTTGGTTTGAAAGACTCAGTGGGTTTCTGTGTTCCTGAATGCACTATGATGGATGGGGGGCCTTTGATGACTTTTGGGACAAAGGGGTGTGGGGAGATCATGGCCAGAGAAAGAGGTTACAAAATGCCAAGAAGGGCCCGTTTGGAGAGGTGCACTCGCTGGAGCAAGCTGGGCTGGCTGGCCGAGAGGACAAGCTGCAAGCCAGCTTGTCTGGGTCTGTGGAACATGAGGTCTTCCTTGGGGACTCTCAGAAGCACCTGGAGGAAGGAACCTATGAAAGAACTAGGCCCCCCATAGTCATGAGGAACTATGATTGTGGGACTATTAATGACAAGGAAGACACCTGGATTATTTTTATTTATTTATTTATTTAGGCTGCATTGGGTCTTTGTAGCTGCGCGCAGGGTTTCTCTAGTTGTGGCGAGTGGGGGCTACTCTTTGTTGCAGTGAGCGGGCTTCTCATTGCGGTGGCTTCTCTTGTTTTGGAGCACGGGCTCTAGGCGCGCGGGCTTCAGTAGTTGTGGCACGCAGGCTCGGTAGTTGTGGCACACGGGCTTAGTTGCTCCGCAGCATGTGGGATCTTCCTGGACCAGGGCTTGAACCTGTGTCCCCTGCATCGGCAGACGGATTCTTAACCACTGCGCCACCAGGGAAGCCCCTGACACCTGGATTATTAAAGAACTTGGGAACATCCAGACATCATTTCTAATAGTAAAAAGAATAAAAGTAGAAGAGAACAGCATCTGTGTCTGACAGTAGGGGTTTGGCTAAATGCATAATGGTAAGTCCATCCAATGCAAGGCGAACGCAGCCTTCAAAATAACCCTGGAGAAAACTGTTTCGTGGCCTGGTAAAGAGTCACCATAGTTTGTTAAATGAAAAGAAGCATGGGGAATTCCCTGGCGGTCCAGCAGTGGTTAGGACCCCGCGCTTTCACCGCTAAGGGAACTGGTCGGGGAACTAAGAAGCATGGAACAAACTATGTACAGTACAGGCTCGTTAAAACACATACACACGTAGAGAAAAAAGTCTGAAGGATATATGTGAAAATATTCATGGAATTATCTCTGGGTGGTAGTAGAATTAAAGGTATTTTTATTTTCCTTCCTTTGCTCATCTGCATTTTCTAAAGTTCTTACAGGAAATGTATTATTTTATACTAAGGAATAGTAAGGTGACTACACAAGACAAGTAGACTGAAGGAGTGCCTTTATCTGGGCTGGACCCGTCTCTGGGGACGCCATTTCTTCTCCCTCAGCCAGAGTCCCTCTTCTTCAAAGCCAGCTGGGATGATTTCTCCTCCTGCAAGATGCTCGTGACAACTCCAGCCCACCACAGATTCACTCAAAATATCCTTCTAGAAGATGTGGTATATATATACAATGGAATATTACTCAGCTATAAAAATGAATGAAATAATGCCATTTGCAGCAACACGGATGGATCTAGACATCATCATACTAAGTGAAGTAAGTCAGACAGACAAAGACAAATATATGATATCACTTATATGTGGAATCTAAAAAAATAATGTTATTTACAAAACAGACTCACAGACGTAGAAAACAAACTTATGGTTACAAAAGGGGAAAGGTTGGGGTAGGGATAGATTAGGAGGTTGGGACTGGCATATACACCCTACTATATATAAAATAGATGATCAACAGGGACCTACGGTATAGCACAGGGAATGCTATTCAGTACTCCGTAGTGACCTGTATGGGAGGGGAATCTGAAAAAGAATAGATACATGTATGTGTATAGCTAAATCACTTTGCTGTACACCTGAAAATAACACAGCATTGTAAATTAACTATATCCCAATATAAAAAATATTTAAAAAATCCTTCTAGAGCTCTGGTCTGCTGTGCACTTGGCATCGTCCAATATTTTTCTTCAGTTATGCTCACATTTATGACTGGAAAGAAGAGACTTGGGTGGGGGCGATGTGAGGCGCCAGCACCATCTGCAAGTACCGGAGGGGCTGCTGCATGGAGAAGGGTCGAGCCCATTTTTGTGTAGCTACCCCTAAACAGGAAAACCAGGGTGGGTAGTAAGAGGACATATTAAGGAGGCAAATTTCTTTTCTTTTTTTCAAAGATTTTTTGATGTGGACCATTTTTAAAGTCTTTATTGAATTTGTTACAATACCGGTTCTGTTTTATGATTTGGTTTTTTGGCTGCGAGGCATGTGGGAACCTAACTCCCTGACCAAGGATCAAACCCGCACCCCCTGCATTGGGAGGTGAAGTCTTAACCACTTGACCGCCAGGGAAGTCCCACAAATTTCTTTTGATTTAAGGAAATAGCTCTCCCTACGAAGGTGTGGCTGCCTTTAGGATGGGCTGCTCTTGGTTGTGGGGGGTATTCAGTGAGAAACTGTGACCAGTGGTAGATGTTCCCTAGATAACCTCATTTATGGTCATAAATGTCTCCTTAGAAGTTTGAGTTGGTGGTAGTTTCTGAGGCCAAATTCCAAGGATGGGGGAAGTAAGGGCATTGCATCCTGTAGTTTAGGCTTTGAGGCTGGATTAGAGCTATTTAGAGGAGGCATGTCCCATGAAAGGGCCTGGAACTCAAAGATGGGATTTGGAGTGGGAGATTCTGAGCCCCTGTTGGAATCTGGCTTCCACGACATCCATTTAGTGTCCAGAGAAGCCAAGGCTTGGAGTGGGGTGGGATGTGTCTAGCAGCACCCAAGAATGGATGGGACTCACCCTGGAGGGATCGGCTCCTGGAGAGGGGCCTCCCACCCCTTGCTGATGGTTTTTCCCACCAGGAGAGTGTACTCTGAGGTATTCTTGCCTTGGGATCCCCACCTTCTTCTCCTAACCCACTTAAAGAGGCAGTAAGGGGAAAAACAGACTGTTGATAATTTATAAATTGCAGTCACACGCCTGCATCCTATATCATCATAAGCCAAGGGGTGGGGTACCCTGGGCTGGAATGGGTCCTGGCGCCAACCAGTATCTCTTGAGTAATTGATTCATGGAACTGACTCACTCATTTAGATAAAGTATAACTTCTAGTGTTTTTTTTAACCCACTCAAACTCCCATCGCTTTAGCCTAATTTTGTGCACACAGGAATGAGTCTCCCACTTCTGCCCCCTCCCTCACAATTTCACTCACTGAACAGCACTGATACCCCCTTGGAGCAGACGCTGGGTTGAGGGAGGACAGTCATCCACATGTGACAGGATCTGGGATCTGGGATAGAATCTAATGCAAGGTCTCTGGCTGCTTTATATGTAAGTCAGCCACAGCCAGCCCCTTACTGACTCCAATTCATATACCAGTTCACTCATTCATTCCTTCGTTCACTTATTTAATATCAAGTTTCCACCCTGTGCCAGATGCTGGCACCGGGAAGAAAACAGTCCCTTCCCTAAAGGAGTTCTCAGGATGTAGCATCCATTACCCCAACGCTGCCCATTCTCAGCGGCTCCGAGCACCGTGCTTGTAAGAACCTGTGCAATTGGCAGCCCTGCCATCCCACCACTGTCCAGAAGGTGGCAGCAAACAGGCAAAGAGGAGCTCAAAAGGTGAGGCGGGCAGGGTGGAGGCCCTTGGGGATCACCTGGAGAGGAAGTTCTGCCCTGGTTTCTGGAAAGGACCTACTGCACACCCATTCAAGGGGGCAGATGCCCCAACCTGACTACAAGCCGCAATATGCATGAAATGTGAATTGGCAAGGATATTTGGTTATGAGTAATAGAAGGCTCTGAAAGTTGGCTTAAAACTAGGATGCAGGGGGCTTCCCTGCTGGCGCAGTGGTTGAGAGTCTGCCTACAGATGCAGGGGACAGGGGTTAGTGTCCCGGTCTGGGAAGATCCCACATGCCGCGGAGCGGCTGGGCCCGTGAGCCATGGCCACTGAGCCTGCGCGTCCGGAGCCTGTGGTCCGCAACGGGAGAGGCCACAACAGTGAGAGGCCCGCGTACCGCCAAAACAAACAAACAAACAAAAAAACCAAAATACAAAAAACTAGGATGCAGGGAAGCCGAGGACAGGGCTGCAGCTGGGCCTCAGGAATGGACTGGATCCAGTCCATTTCTCATCCTGGAGGCTCATGTGGAGGTCCCATGGTCGTCTTTGTACCCTGAGCTTTCCTGTTCTTCGGAGTGGGAAATAGTGTCAGAGCCGGTTGGAACTTAATTGTTCCAGGCCAAGCCAGCCAAGAAGACATCTGAATGCCAGGGAAAGGGACTTGTTGGATTAGCTCATCTTGGGTCTAGAGCCTGCCCTGGCATTAGTAAATGATGACAGTCCGCAAGCACAGTTCTGGGCAGTGTGAAAATGAACGGAAACCTCATTTCAGATGGAGTTGGGAGGACTGAAGGGAGAACTCTCAAGCTCTCGCTGTCAATTGCAGACTCAACAGAAAGAGACATACCTTTGCATCTCCAACAGGAGGAGGGTTACTATTTTACTACCCAGCAGGAGGAGGAATTTCTCTTTGCCTGGCAACAGCCTAGCCAATAAGAGACTGTAGTAACTCAGCCAATGAAAAGCAGTACACTTCAAACTCTCAGTTTGCTCCAATAGACTCTGTGTTTATAACGGCCCCTCCCAACTAACCTCTTTTCCCCTATAAAGGAACATTCCTCTCCGTGTTCTCTGGACTTGCCTGTGGTTCACCATAGATTGCGTGTCCCAAATTGCAATTCTTTGCTGTTCCTGAATAAACCCGTTTTGCTGGTAAAATAACAGGCTGTTTTATTATTTTTAGGTCTTCAGCTGTTACCTTGTGGGAGAATTGGTGGGACCTGGGAGACCCTCCCCAGTAGAGATCTACTGGAATGAGTTTGGGTTGCAAGGCTGCCACATAGGATTTTCTGTATCCTTCCATGGACCATTGTTGCAATAGGGTGAGCTGCCAGGTGGTAGGTACACCTCTGGCTTCGTTGTAGCACCCTTCTCATGTACTCAGCTTGATGGATTCCAACTGCAAGTACCTGCAGCTCCCTGGGAGGGAGTGGCTCTCTACACAGGACTGATGGGAGTTGGATAAGCCTCCCAGCTCCTGTCCCTGGCAGGGGAACAAATCTGGAGGGTCCAACACTGAACTCCCAAAGCTCCCTAGGAGGACTGAACCCTAGTTGCCCAGAGCCATGACCTGTTTGATTATGCATCTGGACTGGCTGCCTCCCCTCCCTCTCTTCCCACTCCCCTATTGATGCTTTCTGGAATCGCCGCACTGCTTTATACCCCCCAGTCCTCGCCTCTGGGTCTGCTGCTGGGCACCCAACCCAAGACCCTGTAGTCTTAACGGCGAGAAGAGTGGTGAGGAAACTTTGAGAAATGAGAGCACACGCTTTTCCATTCAATTTTGCCCTTTTCTCTAAAAATAGAGCTCTTTATTTAAAACAGTTTAGGGTAGGCCCCAACAAACATTAGGAAATTATCTAAATATGACATAAACATAAAATAAAATTAGAAATAACTACAAATATCTTAGAACAATATATAATCTCCTCACTACCCTAAAGAACGGGAATGTTGCTTTCACCCGGGCATCACCCGCTCTGCCCCTGACATCTTTCACGCGTGGCCCTGGAGTTCCCACTATGCAGTTCCTGCCTGCTGGGGACATGAAAGGGCTTTGTAAACAGTTCAGTGCTGAGCACACCTGACAAATGATAATATTGAATAGCATGCTCTTTCCTAAAGCTGCCCAGTTTTTTGTTTATGACTTAATGACCATAAAGGAGCTGGAGTTTAGAATTAATAGAAAGCTCAGCGTCTGTCAGAAATTAAACTTTAAAAAAATGCTTAAAAAACACACAAGGTTTCAGAACAGAGAGAAAGCGGTTCCTTCACACAAGCCTAAGACAATAGTGAGGATAGCTTTTAGTTATTTGGAATTTACTTCCACGAAGCAGCTCGGCTGGTTCCAGAAAGGACACTGGGCTTGGTCTGGGTATTCTCCTAGGAACTGGCCGTGAGCCACAGCCTTCCCCAGCTCCATGGTTGCAGTTTGTTCTTCCTCTTCTGTGCTCAATCATGGATGTAGACAAGCCTCATTGCAGGGAAACCCCTGCAGAAATGCATGTATGTGTGTGAGTCCCAGCAGTGGTGAAGGCCTCCTGCCAGCCTCGTGCCCCTTGGAAACCCTTGCCGAGACCTCAGTACTGTTTACATGGCCAAGGGGACGGGGCTTGGCCCAGCTGGCCAGAGACCGACAGTCTCACCCTCAGAGACGTACACAGTAAGTCAACATTTTAGCTTCCTCGTTTGAAACAAAAGACAGGTGTTCAATTTAAAAAGGGGTTTGCTAACGTTTTCTTTAGCAGTTGAAACTCGTAAGCACAATCTTACGTAGAGGGCCACCGGAGAAAATCAGGGCCCAGGGAGGCTGCTCTGGTTGCGCTGCGGGGATCCTACAGCCCACGGCTCCCCCTGAGATTGAGACGCCTCCTGTGAAGCCCAAGGCCTTTTGGGAACACAGTTTGAGAACCCCTGGACCAGATGCCTTCGAGAAGCTTTTCCAGATCTTCCATTAATGTTCCACCCTTGCGTTGCCTTCAAAACACAGCCCCGTGGATAAAATGCTTATGAAGATGCTTTTTACACAAATGGAGGAACTTAAGTCCTGGCAGGTGAAATGGCAGAGCCAAAGATGTTCGGATTCCTGTGGTCCCTGCAGGGCCACAAAACTGACAAAACCTTGGTCTAACGGGTGAAGACTCAGCTCTGCTCGTCCATATACTGGTGGGTGTAGGTTAATAAAGCGGTCGTTTGAGAACATCCATCACTACCCTCAGGTAAGGACAGTCACCTGTTTCCAGAAGACAGTGGTTTCTCAAAACTGGAAGAGGAAATGGGATGTCTTTACAACCACAATGGTCACCTAAAGGGTCTGAAGTGCTAAGTTGGGGATCACGGGCCCAGGGGTCCAACTCCCTGCTGGGTTGCTACCCCACCACCAATTAATCAGACCCCCTAGAAGGTGGGCCATTTGGTATTTTCTTTGCTGGGAAAAGGGAGAGGGACCCTTGGCTGGGCTCCAGCTTCTGAGAACTGTTTCCTGACCAGGAGGCAGGGGTCAGTGAGGGCAGGAGGCAGGAGAAAGACTAAAGGTGGGAACTCCAGTCACTCTGAGTTTAGGGTCACAGGTGGGAGATGCCCAGCGGTCCCCTCAGAGCCTGGGTGGATGGAGAATCCTACCAGCCACCACGTGGTGAGTGCCAATGGTGTGGCAGGCATCACACGTCTCTGTCGGAACCCTCACCGTGCCCCAGGTGGTAGCTGTAGAAAGGAGACTCGGGTACAGAGAAGGAAGGTATCTCCCCTAAGGCCACACAACTGGGAAATGGCAGAGCTGGGATTTGGACCCAGGCCTCTTTGATAATGGAAACAGTGCAATGCCTGACCCAGAGACTGGGATTTGAAGGACATGCCTTTCCTCTTCCTCTCCAACACCCTCAGCCAACTGGATTTTTCTTCACTGGGGCCCACCCTAGGGGACTCATAAATCAGGATGTCGAGCCTCGGGGAGGAGGGAGCCCAGCGGGTGCTGGAGAGAGGCGTTGAGTCCTGCTACACTTGGTTTGCCTCCGGATTTCTTCCCTCCCCAAATCCAGATGGGCCCTTGTGCTGTCAGCCTTCAATGTCCCCTGTGACCTGACCTCGCCTGTTTCATGTTGTGCAGGGATGACTTTTCCAACTGGCCTGTCACCCCAGGGACAGTGGTGTGGTCTGACACCCAACCAACCTCTGACCTCCGCCCATCCCTGTCTCCACCCCTCTTGGCTCTCGGCTCAAAGCTCGCAGGTCATAGGACGGGGTGGCTTCTGACTGCTCAACCTGGCGGACACCTCTAGCCGGGTTCCCCGAGGTGCCGTAAGAACCCGCTGCTGCCCCGGCGATGATGCTCTCAGGACTTCAAGTCTTGGTGGCATGCTGGGTCCCCAGAAAGCTCAGGAGCACCAGACTGGGAGGGACGGCTCACCTGGCCAAGTAGTGCCCCAGTGTCCTACCTCTGACCTCGATCCTCTGGAGGCTCTTAGCCCCGCAGCTGCCGTCACTGCTGTCCTCACTTTCTGATTCCCCCCCACCCTCTTCTTCTTCCTCGGGGCTGCTGTCCCAGCAGAAGGTCAGTGTCTGAAGAGAAACTGGGGGCTCCCTGGGAACCAGAATCAGCCCTGGGGACGGTAAGCCCCAGCTGACCCAGGAGGACGGGTTGTCTTCTGGGGGCTCTTCCAGGGAACTCGAGTCCTCGGAGAATTCGGGTGGTGGGAGAGGCTTCTGGAACTCCTTCCCACCCGGTCCTCGGCCTGGCCTCTTCTTGGCCAAGTAACCAGATGATCCAGCCTCGTCCCAGGTGGAGGAGCCCACAGTGCTGGCCCAGCTTCTGTCTGAAGAATCGCAAGCAGAGGAGCCTTCGACCTGGACCAGAGGAGTCCAAGGCCCTCCTGCCTCTGCCTGCCCCGGGCTCTGGTGTTCCTGCCCCAGGAAGGGGGGTGGTTCAGTGTAGGGCTGGAAGCTGACACCATCGTCCGAGCTCTCCTCGTCGGCCTCCTCCTCCTCAGCACTGTCCTCTGATCCTGCCTGGACGGTGGCTGGGGCCCTGACTCTAGGGGTCAGCCTGACCCTTCTGGTCTGTTCCTTTTGGGGACAGAGGATCAAGACATGCAGGCACTCTGGGCCACTGGGTTGAAATGTTGCCCCGGGGTGTCTGTGTCCAGAGAGGTCCTGATCGGGGGAAGGGGGAGAAGAACAGAAGATTCAGCCTTTCTGGAAGAGTGACCGTTCTAATTTGGGTTCCCCTGGAAATAGACTCTGAGACAAGGATTCAAATGTAAGTAGTTTCTTTGGGAAGTGATCCCAGGAAGTGTCAGCAAGGCCTAGCAACCGATAGCGGGGTGTTATCAGGCAAGTTACCCCGAGGGCAGCTGGAACTTAGCCCTGCCGGGGACACAGGCCTCAGAGCACCATCGGGTGAGGCATGGAGGGGTGGTGGCGGTGTGAATTCTCTGCCACATGCAGCTGGTGATGTGCACGGGCAGAGCGGACACCAGAGGCCAGAGAAAGCCTCCAGCTTTCAGGTGCCAGCTGCAGGGGGTCGAGCTGGTAACTTACCACATAATGGGAAGGCAGAGGGATAGGGCAAGGTGCAGACCCATCTAACACAGAGGTTGTCCTTCAGTTAGTGAGAATTCTGTGCAGGTCCCATATCCAGGAACGTTGAAACAGTCCCGTGTGGCAGGGACTCTCAGAATCCCTCCTCAAAGCCCCCACCGGACCCGAGTGCCCACTGAGCCTCATCTCCCACAGCCTCACTTTCCAGGCCTTCATCTGAACAAGTCTGACCTCTCCAGGCTTCCCCTGTCCCAGCTGGCCCCAGGTTCTAAGCAAGCGAGCTGGCAGTCCGGTGGGGAAATTCCAGCGTCTGCCTGGGCAAGACTGACCCTCGGTTAGATTGTGAATGAAGTGCTGGGACTCTTTTAAGATGTCCCCTTTAGGTGCCACCCTCCCGCCTCCCCTCTGGGCATCTCTCCTGAAGCATATTTGCTATTTTAGTTTGGTGCCAAAGGAATGAATTACTAATGGTGAAAATTTAGACAGGAAGATAGATGTTTCGCAGTCTGGGCCATCTTGATATTCTAGCTGAACTATCTCTAAGTCTAGCTCCACTTCCTTGCTCTTCGACAACCCTCCCTCTCTGTCGCACACCCCCAGATTTGCCATACCAGGGCCTGTGGCATCTTTGCCTGATGAAACCAGGGGTTCCCCCTGAAGCTCTTCCAGATCACAGGCCCCGTGGCAACGACCAACAGCAGTGGCAGCAGAAGGGGTAGCAGTACCAGGAGTGCCCAGTTGGATCCTAGGAAGAAAAACATAATAACAACTAGAGAAGCAGGGGCTCCTGTCTATCAACGGCATCTGTGCCGTGGGCTTCACGTACATTATCCTATTTAATCCTCATCAGAGTAAACCCGTCCTACAGGGTGTGGAAAGCAGTGTTCAGAGAGGTTATGTAAGCTGCCCAAAGATACAGTGAGTGGGGTGGAGCTGGGATTTTAATCGAGGTGAGTCTGTCTCTAGACTTGTGCTCTTAACCACCATATTATGAAGATCCTAACGCCCAGCGGAAAAGTTCCCACTTCTGTACCACTTTGCACACACCTGGGGCCTCCAGGAAGAAGCAGGTGGGCTCAGAGAACTTGCTGTATTTAGGGGAGCCAAAGGTGTATATAGTTCTGGCGCTGAGGCAGTGGTGTCCGCTGGTGTCTGGCTGGAGAGAAATCTGGACTGGCTGGCCATGGGGAGTGGCTGGAAAACTGGCCTGTTTGGAGAGAGAAGCAGAGGCGGGTGGACCTGCTGGGGGGCGCTGGCTCCATGCAGCCAGGACAGGGTGGGGTTGGCAGGACACAGCGGTGACTCCTACACCTTTTCTTGCATTAAGGCTTAAGCATTCAGGGAGCACGTCCCCACACTCTCTGGTTTCTCTTCCATGGAGTTTCGAGGTAGAGATGGTCTGGGTTCAAAAGCAGCCCTGCCACTCAGGGTCACTCCCATGCACACCCCACCAGGGCCCACAGGCCCTCACTTTCAGGGACAGATGCCTCAGGCTTCCTGCCCTCAGGGCGTGTCAATCAATTGGGGGGGTGGGCGGTGGTCACTCAGCCATTACAGACACAGAAAACTCTAGGGCTGCCTGTCTAACACAGTAGCCACTGGCCACATGCGCTTGAGCCCTTGAAGTGTGGCTGGTACCAACCGAGATGTGCTCTAAGTGTAAAATACACACTGGCTTTCACGAAAAAAGAACATAAAACTTCTCAGTAATTTTTATATTAACTACAGGTTGAGAAGATAACATTCTATTGGATGAAATAAAACCTACTATGAAAATAAATTCACTTGTTTCTTTTTACTTAATTTAATGTGGAACGCTTAAATGACACGATGTGGCTTGCATTATGTTTCTACTGGACAGTGCTGGTTGAGAATATCTGTGAGGTTCTTGAAGGTGAGGACCACATCGGATGAAGATCTATCAACGTGTCTCTGGGATCCAGAGTGTGCAGGAGGTTAGGAGTGGGAGCATTGGTTCGGTAAAAGACAGAATGGACAAGAACGGGGGTCCGTAGACTACAGCCCCATCTTTTTTTTTTTTTTTTTTTTTTTGTGGTACGCGGGCCTCTCACCGCCGCGGCCTCTCCGGTCGCAGAGCACAGGCTCCGGACGCGCAGGCTCAGCGGCCACGGCTCACGGGCTCAGCCGCTCCGCGGCATGTGGGATCTTCCCGGACCGGGGCACGAACCCGTGTCCCCTGCATTGGCAGGCGGACTCCCAACCATTGCGCCACCAGGGAAGCCCCCATCTTTTGTTTTAAATAGAGTTTTCCTGGAACACAGCTATGCCTGTTCATGTACCTATTTACTTATGGCTCCTTTTGTGTTACAGATGGAGTTGAATAGAGGTGACAGACGATAAGGCCTGCAAAGCCAAAAGTATTTACTATCTGGCCAATTACAGAAAAAGTTTGCCAACCCCTGCCATAAATAAATATATACAGACATATGCACACGCATACACAGAAACAAGTCTGAAATTGGATATATACCACATAGTTATTTGCGATCATCTCTGTGTACTTTTGGTTTTCTTCCTAGAATTTATCTGTATTTTCTAGGTTTTTTTCCTAATGAATCTGGTGGCTTAACAAGTAGGCTAAGTAGGTTCTTGGAGCCTGTCATACTTCAGTCAGATTAAAAAAAAAAAAAAGGTTTCATAATTTTAAAAAAAATTAGGTAGAAAACTGCTGTTTATTACCTGTAATGTGCAGGGGAAGGATGTCCCGAACTTGGCCTCTTAGGGGGAGGGGGGCAGAGGTGGGCCACAGGCCACTCACACTGTGCAGAGTCAAGGGGTGACTGCCAGGAGTGAGGGGTATGCAGGGAAGGCTTCCTGGAGGAGGCTTTCAGGGCTTGGAGGGTGAAGGGCACTGGGGTTTGGTGGGAGAATGAGGAAGGGGACCCAGCCTGGGGGCATGAAAGGGGTTTCTCACCTCATTCCCGGTCCCCTCTTTCCAGAAATACACCTCATAGCTCAGATCTGGTTGGGGCATGCAGTGGGGCAGCTGGTACGTGGCATTGACACTCAGGATCTCGTCTGTTCGGGTGAATACCAGGACAGGTGGGGCTGGCTCCACTGGCAGAAACAGAACAGGACCCATCAGGACCTTCTGGGGGTCACAGGGCATCCATCCCCCAGCCTCCAGGCAGGCCTGTTCCTCACCCAGCCCAGAAACAGTTAACCTCCCTTTACTCATGTCATCCCTTCCACTTGGGTGCCCTTCACATGTCACTGGTCTGTCAGCATCCTGTTCATTTGTACTAGTTTTTGCTGCTGCCATAACATATGACCATGAACTTAGTGGCTTAAATCAACACAGATTTATTATCTCTCAGTTCTGTAGGTCAGAGTCTGGGTGGGCTTGATGGGGTCCTCAACTCTGGGTGGAAATCAAGATGTCAGATGGCCTGGGCTCTTATCTGGAATTTTGGGGGAGAATTCACTTCCACGCTCATTCATGCTGTCAGCAGAAGTCAGTTCCTTGTGGTTGTGAGGCTGAGGTTTATTTCTGTGCTGTTGTTAGCTGGGACCCTCTCTCAGCTCCTGAGGGCACCTGCATTTTTTTTTTTTTTTTTTAATTTTGGCCGCGCTGCACAGCATGTGGGATCTTAGTTCCCTGACCAGGGATTGAACCCGAACCCCCTGCAGTTGGAGCACAGTCTTTATTGGACTGCCAGGGAAGTCCTGCCACCTGCATTTCTAATCACGTTGCCCCTTCATCTTCAAAGCAGAAACACCATGTTGAATCCTTCTCACACCTCAACTCTCTCTGATTTTCCCTTCTTCTACACCTCTTCTGCCTGCAGCTGGAGAAAGTTCTCTGCTTTTTAGGGTTCATGGGATTAGATTGAGCCCATTTGGATAATCCAAGATAATCTCACTACTTTAACACCCATAAACTTAATTAAAATCCCTTTTGCCATTTAATAGTAACATCTAACATATTCAGAAGTTCAGGGATTAGAGCATGAATATCTTTGGGGGAGTCATTCTGTCTATCATGGTCCTCCCTCTGACTCCTTGAAAATCATGTCCCTCTCCAATGCAACATACATTCTCCCCATCCCAAGGTACCCCAGGGTCTCATCCCATTACAGCATCAACTCAAGTTCTAAAATCTCATCATCTAACGTATCTAAATCAGGTTCAGGTGAGACTTTGGGTACAATCCATTCAGTACAACTCCTGGGACACAATTCCTATCCATTTGTGGACCAGTGAAAATAAAGTACAAGTTATCTGCTCCCGATATAAGGTGGTGGGATAGGCGCTGGATAATAGTTATAGACATTTTGGTTCAAACAGGGAGAAATAGGAGGTAAAAAGGAATCACTGGGCTGAAGCAGTTTTGAAATCCAGCTACACAAACTGTACTAGGTTTTAAGGCTTGGGAACTACTTCTCCTTGGCTTTCAGCACTGCTCTCTGGGCTCTTGGTTCCACCCTCTGAATCATCCTTCCTTTTCATGAAAGGTAGCAGGTATTTGCAGCTAAGTAGTTTTACCAGTCTGCTTCCTTCCAGTAGAAATTGGGGGACCAGTAGCCTTCTTTCTTTTCTTGTCCTCTCTGTCCCTCTCCGTTCAAGCTGGCAGTGTTTCTGCCGATATAAAATTCTCAAGAATTTTATGGGTCTCCTGTGGATGTCATGGGGACCCACTCCATTAGACAGAAGTCAGTTCCACAAATCTTTTTGAGATAAGCCCTTCTCTATTTTTGGCTTTAGCGGAGCTGGCTGAGGGATAACACTTCAGCTTTCTAGAGGCCCTTTGATTTGACTGAGGGGAACTGAACTGTGTGTCATACCCTTAAATCTCTTCAAAGAGCCTTTTTCTGGACTAAACACTTTGACCTTTCTGAGGTTTTAGGAGATGATCGCACAGCCGCACACTTGGCTGTTTCTCTACGTCACACTCTTGGAAGCAATTTCTTTAGTATCTTTTGCCATCTGTATAGGTTAAGAATTTCCCAAATCTTCAAGTCCTGGTTCCTTTTCGTTTATGCTCTTTCCTCAATTTCTCTCTCTCCTCTTTGCATTTTGCTATGATTACCAAGAATAAACCAGGCAAACCTTCAACACAATATTTATCAAATCTCCTTGATAAATGTCCAGATTCGTCATTTACAAGTTCTGCTTTCCACATACCGACAGGACACAATTTTGCTAATCTTTTTGCCAGTATATAAGAGGCATTCCCCCTTCCTGAAATTTTCAATAACATATTCCTCACTTCCTTCTGTGAGGCAGTGCTTTTAGCATCCATACTTCTACTAACAGTCTGTTCGTGATGATTTAAGAACTCTTGAAGGAGATTTAGATTTTCTCTATGATGCTCCTCGCTTGCTTCTGAGCTCTCACTGGCAGAGTCTTTAATGTCCATTTCTAATGACAGTCTGTTCAAGGTCATCTAGGTTTGACTGATGGTTTGAAGATGGTGGGGGCAGTGAGTTGAAATAAGGTGGCAAGAGAAAATTAATACACCATTGTTCAAGATCCAGCTGAAATGCCACTTCTTCCATGCAGCCCTCCCTGAGTACCAGCCAGCAGGAGCTCTGGCCACACTGGTCATCCCTGTCCTGTGTTTGTGCTCAGGGAAAAGGTGTGGCTTCCACAAGGTGCCACTACTTATGTGTTCAGGAAATATCCACGGGACACTGATATGTATTAAGCCCTGGGCAGGGAGCTGAGGGGAGTGGGGAGATGAGGCCTCCATAAATCTTGACCTCAAGGAGTTGGAAGAATTTAGGGGGAAATGAAATACATAAACTACCAAAACTCAAGAGAGAGAGTGACCAGGGTCACCACAGCTGAGGGCAGAAATAGGAAGGAAGGGTCACTCAAGCTTGAGGTGTGCTGCAGGAGAATCAGAATATTATTCAGGGAGGAGGAGGCAAAAAAAAAAGTAGCCTCCTTTCTGCATCTTTCCCTCTGTTGTTCTAATTCTTATTCCTATTCATCCAGTCTCTGCAGTGGTTCATCCATTATTCTTCTAGCCAGACAGCCTTTCTGCCTGCCTTCCCATCTTTCTTTTCCTTTCTATCCATCCATCCATCCTTCCCAACTATGCTTCTTTTCCTTCCCATCCACACGTCCTTCTCAACCATCCTTCCTTCTTCCTAAGCATCCTGTCTTCCTTTCTTTCCAATTGACATTTCTTCCTTCCTATCCACCCTGTCTTCCTGTTCATTTATACTTTCTTCCTTCCTTGTATCTAGCCAATCAGCCTACTTTTCTACTCCTCCATCCTTCCTATCCATCCATTCTTTTCTTTCCATACATCTTTCCTTCCTGTTTTTCCTTTCTCCTTTGCCTCTCCTTCCCTTTTACCCTTCCTTCCCTTCCCAGGCAGCCAGCCTTCCTTCTGTACTCACTACCCACTGATCCATCTGTCTGCCTTTCGTTCCTATCCTCCACTTCTCCATCCATACTGGCTCCTTCATGGTAAGCATTTACTCATCCATCTAGCCTCCTCCTTCCCACTCATCCATCACTTCTTCCCCATCCTCTCCACACTTCTTTTCTTCTTACCCACCCATCCTTTTCCTCCTTTCGTCCATCCAACCAGCCAGCTTCCTCCCATCCAAATCATCTCTTCTTCCTTCTCTGCCATTTTCTCCTGCCATCCTTCATTAAATCCCTTCCTCATCCCCCTTCAAGCCCTATTTTGTCCTCAAACATTTTGAGAAGCCTGGGTGATAAGTTACAGATCTCAGCTCCATGAGGCTATTGTCTGAGTATTTATCCTCCCCTCCTTACTCCTGACCTGATGAGCACCTTGTCCCAGATCAGAAAGAGCCATTTCACATCCCGCGTCCACCACTTACTAGCTGGCAAGTTCCTTAACTTCTGTGAGTCTTGCTTTATTTATTTTTAAAAAATGGGGTGATGAAAATGAACCCCACAGGTCTGTTATGAGGATTAGAAATAAAATACATTGGGGGAAGAAAAGCACTCTCCTCACTCAATGTTAACACTGGTGATTTATGAAGGCTGTAAGCATGGGGAATGTTTTCCTCTCTATTTTCATCTCCTTTCCCCCCCAAATTTCTACCGTGTACAGAAATTACTATTGCAACCAGAATTTTTAAAAATTGTTTCTTAAAGAGAGAGATTGAACCTTAAAAAAGTAAGAATAAATATATAAAGTGCCTTGTGTAGTTCATGACCAAGGTTGTGCTCAAAAGAAGATCATGAACCTCATTAGGAGGAGGTACAAACTGAACTGCTGGGGCTGGTGAACTCCCCTAACTCCCTGCCACGAAGTCAGGCTACTTGGACATGGGCCAGGGCCCGTGGCAGGTGGCCCCAGAGAGCTGCCCACTGCTTTGGGGAAGTGGGAGACAGATGGCCAGGATAGCAGTGCCTCTGAGCCAGGCTCCTGAGCAGACGGCCTCCCACAGGTCCTTCACTTACCTTCAAAAAAGTAATCCATGGACTTGGACTCCACCCAGGGTGACCTGGCTCTGGGAGAAACCGCTCGCACACGCCCCTTGAACTTATTGCACAGGTCTTGTTTCTCCAGGCACATCAGAGAACACTGTAGCTCTTTGGTTCCTGCACACACTTTTACTCTCCGCCACTGTTTGGGGGTTGCAGAGCTGAGGGAGGAGACAGGAGGGTCATGGATTCAGCCTCTTGGGGGTGAGAAAACTTAGAGAACATGCGATCACTCGTCCCTCCATCCCACCTGATCATCCATCCATCCATCTGTCCAGCCAGCCAGCCATCGGCTGAGACAGAATGAGAACAGTCTAGTCAAGAGCTTGGGCTCTGGAATGATAGACAAGGGGGGGAACCCTGGCTCTGCCCCTCACTAGCTCTGGAACCTTAACGCAGGTCACTGTCCCTAAGCCTCAGTGTCCCCATCTGTCATGGCTCCCCCACAGGGTCGTCGTGCTAGTAACCATTTTCCCCGCGTTTATTCATTCAGGCATTTATGGACCCCCTGCCGTGTACCAGGCCCGGTGCCAGGCGCTATGCGGATGTCAGAGGGGAACACACAGGTCCATGACTACGACCTCCTGAGAACACTGAGGTCCAAAGGAGGGACCTGCGTGCTGGACATTATTCTTGGGCAATCGGCAATTCATGACAGATAGGTCCTGCCCTCAGGAACTTACACTGTGGAGGGAGGGGATGAGAGACCATCACATCAACAAGAGAAATCCAGGAGCTGGTAAATGCAGTGGTCATAGGGTAGTGCGGGGGTGACTGCTCTCTGAAGGCGGCTCAGGAAAGGCCAGGAAGACAGTGCTGAAGCTGAGGCCGGGATGCTGAGAAGGGAGCCAAGAGAAGGCCTGAGGGAAGGAAACGCAAAAGCAAAAGCCTTGCAACGGGAAGGGACTTGATCTGTCCAGACAAAAACAAGGCCAGGGCAGCCAAAGCCCAGTGGACAAGGCCGGGAGAGGGTGGACAGACTGGACGTGGGTGGGCAGAGCAGGCAGGGTCTTGCCATCTTGGCAAGGGGTTCGGATTTTATTCCAAGTGTCAGAGGAAGCTATCAGAAGGTTCTGAAGAGAGGAACTGAGGTCATCTAATTTATGTTTTTAAAATATCACTCTGATAAACTAGCTAGGAGGCTGCAGCAGTGGTCCAAGAGAGAATGATGGGTGAGATGGCAAGAAAAGGTTGGATGTAGGATGCCTTTTGGAGGTAAAGCTGATGAGACTTGCTCATGGATTGGATGTGGAATGTGAGGGAAAGGAGAATTGAGGACTCTTCCTGGGTTTGGAGACTGAGCAACAGGTGACCAGAAAAGGCTGAGATACAGGTAGGCAAAGAGAACAGATCTAGGGGAAGAATTCCCCTGTTTTGTTTTTTGGTGAAGTTATACTAGGTAAACATCAACGAAAAAAGGAACTGGTGTAGGCATATTAATATGAGATAAAATAGAAACTTCAAAGTCCAAAGTGTTAGTAAAGGTGAAAAGAACCACTACACAGTAGTGAATGATTCCACTTACCAGGAAGATATACAAATTCTAACTTATATGTGCCTATTAAATAGCTTCAAACTATATTCAGCAAAAATAGATAAAACTACAGGAAGAAAAAGAAAATCCACAATTATGATGGGAAATTTTTAATATATCTCACTCAGTAATCAACAGTTGAATAAAGAAAAATTATTAGTACATATGTTAAAAAAATGAACAACATAATTATCAAAGTTCGTCTAATGAACATACACAGAACAAACAAGAAACTGGTTGAGCCACATACGAACCCTAAACAAAATATTATCAAAAATATTAACAAAAATAAAGCAACTCTCAAATTTCAAAGAATAGGTATCTCTCAAACTATTTCCTCTGACTGTAAATAATCCAGTTAAAAATCATTAACAAAAAGAGAACTAAAGGAAGTTTGAATATTTTAAAATGTTTTAAAATGACTCATGGATCAAATATTTGCAAATGATGCAACCAACAAGGGATTAATTTCCAAAATATACAAACAGCTTATACAACTCAATCAAAAAGACAAACGACACAATCAAAAATGGGCAGAAGACCAAAATAGACATTTCTCCAAAGAAGACATACAGATGGTCAACAGGCACATGAAAAGATGCTCAACATCTCTAAGTATCGAGAGATGCAAATCAAAACTACAACAAGGTATCATCTCACACCAGTCAGAATGGCCATCATCAAAAAGTCTACAAATAATAAATGCTGGAGAGGGTGTGGAGAAAAGGGGACCCTCCTATACTGTTGGTAGGAATGTAAATTGGTGCAGTCACTATGGAGAACAGTATGGAGGTTCCTTAAAAAACTAAAAATAGAGTTCCATATGATCCAGTAATCTCACTCCTGGGCATATATCTGAAAAAGACCAAAACTCTAATTTGAAAAGATACATGCACCCCAGTGTTCATAGCAGCACTACTGACAATAGCCAAGACATGGAAGCAACCTAATGTCCATCAACAGATGAATGGTATGTATGTATGTATGTGTGTGTATACATATATACAGGAATACTACTCAGCCATAAAAAAGAATGAAATAATGCCATCTGCAGCAACATGGATGGACCTAGAGATTATCATACTAAGTGAATTAAGTCAGACAAAGACAAATATCATATGACATCATTTATATGTGGAATCTTAAAAAAATGATACAAACTTATTTACAAAACAGAAATAGACTCACAGGCACAGAAAATAAATTTATGGTTACCAAAGGGGAAAGGGGACTGGGGAGGGATATATTAGGAGTCTGGGATTAATATATACACACTACCATATATAAAATAGATAAACAGTAAGGTCCTACTGTATAGCATAGAGAACTATATTCAATATCTTGTAATAACCTATAATGGAAAAGAATCTGAAAAGGAATATATATATATATATATAAAACTGAACCACTGTGCTGTACACTTGAAACTAACACATCATTGTAAATCAACTATACTTCAAACAAAAAGACAGGAGACTCAAAAATCACATATTGGAAAATAAAATAAAATGACTCATGGATCAAAGAAAGAATTATGATGGAAGTTAGTAAATCTCTAAAACTGAATGATCAAAAATATAACACAAATAAAAATTTATGAGATGTAGTTAAGCATATAGCTTTAAATATTTATAACAGAAAATAAGGAAGGATAGAAATTAATAAGCTAAGCGATCAACTGAACGAGTCAGAAAACGCATGCTAAAAACATATCTATGAACAGATTGAAACTGTAAACTACTCCTTCAAAATGGATTATAAAAGACATTTTAAAAATGATATAAGACATGGAAGAACAACACAAAACAGAATCAGAGAAACTCAGAAAGGAGATAACAGAACACAGGAGGCAGATAAGAAACAATAACAACCACATTTCATAAACGAAGAATAAATTAGAAGAACAATAAGAGCAAATTAATACAGCAGATAATGCCTTAAAAGAAACAGAAAGTGAAAAGAGAGAAAGTTTCAAAAAATAAAAGAGAACTGGGGGCTTCCCTGGTGGCGCAGTGGTTGAGAGTCCCCCTGCCGATGCAGGGGACACGGGTTTGTGCCCCGGTCCGGGAAGATCCCACATGCCGTGGAGTGGCTGGGCCCGTGAGCCATGGCCACTGGGCCTGCGCGTCCGGAGCCTGTGCTCTGCAACGGGAGAGGCCACAACAGTGAGAGGCCCGCGTACCGCAAATAAATAAATAAATAAAAATAAAAGAGAACTGAAATGTAAATACTAAAGTTTGAAAACTTCTAGAAGAAAGCACAGAAGAGGATCTTCGTGACCTTGAGTCAAGCAAGCATTTCTTAGGACACCGGGAGAAAAGAAACCTGATGTGTTAGTCTGCCAGGGCTGCGGTGACAAAATGCCAGGCTTGGGGGCTTAAACCACAGAAATGTCTCTCTCACAGTTCTGGAGGCTGGAAGTCCAAGATCAAGGTGTCTGCAGGTTTGCTCTCTCCTGAGACCTCTCTCAGGAGATGGTTACCTTCTCTCTGTGTCCTCACCTGGCCTTTTCTCTGTGTGTGAGCAGCCCTGCTGTCCCTCTTCTCATAAAGGCACTAGTTCTATTGGATTAGGGCCTCACCCTTAGGACCACATTTAATCTTAATTACCTCTTGAAAGGCCCCATCTCCAAATACAGTCACATGGGTGTTAGGGCTTTAACATATGAGTGACTAAGGGGGGGAACACAATTCAGTCCATAACAGGGAATTATGAATTAAGCTGCTATGAAAGTTTGTATACAAGTCTTTGTTTGGACATATGTTTTCATGTCTCATGGATAAAGATCTAGGAGTAGAATCTGGGAAACTCGGTTACTGAATGTGTAACTTTACAAGAAACTGTCAAGCTGTTTTCCAAAGTGATTGTACCACTGTATTTCCCATCAACAATATACAGTCAGTGTCCACAGGGGATTGGTTCTAGGCCCCCCGGGAGATACAGAAACCTGTGGATGTTAAGGTCCCTTACATAAAATGGTCTCGTATGTGCATATAATGTATGCACATCCTCCCATGTACTTTAAATCATCTCTAGATTACTTATGATACTTAATACAATGTAAATGATATGTAAATAGTTGTAAATACAATGCAAATGCTATGTAAATAGCTGCTAGTGTATGGCAAATTCAAGTTTAGCTTTTGGCACTTTACGGATTTATTTTTCTTTCTGGATTTTTTTTTTTTTTTTTTTTTTTTTTTTTTGCCGTACGCGGGCCTCTCACTGTTGTGGCCTCTCCCGTTGCGGAGCACAGGCTCCGGACGCGCAGGCCCAGTGGCCATGGCTCACGGGCCCAGCCGCTCTGCGGCACGTGGGATCTTCCCGGACCGGGGCACGAACCCGTGTCCCCTGCATCGGCAGGTGGACTCTCAACCACTGCACCACCAAGGAAGCCCCTGGATTTTTTTAAAAAATATTTTTGATCCATGGTTGGTTGAATCTGTGGCTGCAAAACCCCAGAATATGGAGGGCCATCTCCATGAGAGTTACTCCACATGTTTGTCTATGCTTAGTATCATCAGACCTTTTAACTTTAACCATTCTAGTGAGTGTGAAGTAGTATTTCCTTGTAGCTTTAATTTGTACTTCTCTAATGACTAATGATGTTGAACATCTTTTCATGTGCTTATTGGCCATTTATATATCTTCTTTTGTGAAGTGACTATTCAAATATTTGGGGGGTGATTTGTCTTCTTATTTTTGAGATGTAGGAGTTCTTTATTTTGGATATAAGTTCTTTGTCAGTGTTTATACTATGAATATATTTTTCTCAGTGGCTGGCTTTTTCATTTTCTTTGGGCTTTTTTTTTTCTTTTAAAGAACAAAATTTTAAATTTGGTGAAATCCAGCTTATCAGCATTATTGACTAAATTGTGCACACACATCCCCCACCCAATTCATATGTTGAAGCCCTAACACCCATGTGACTGTATTTGGAGATGGGCCCTTTAAAGAGGTAATTAAGATTAAATGTGGTCCTAAGGGTGAGGCCCTTATCCAATAGGACTAGTGCCTTTATGAGAAGAGGAAGGGACACCAGGGCTGTTCTCCCACAGAGAAAAGGCCAGGTGAGGACACAGAAGGTGACCATCTCCTGAGAGAGGCCTCAGGAGAGAGCAAACCTGCTGACACCTTGATCTCGGACTTCCAGCCTTCAGAACTGTGAGAGAAAAACTTCTCTTGTTTAAGTCCCCAGTCTGTGATATTTTGTTATGGCAGCCCTGGTAAATGAACACAGATTTTGGTACCATAAGTGAGGTGCCAATGTAACCAATATCTAAAATTGTGTTAGTAGCTTTGCAGCTGGGTAACAGAGGCTGAAAGAGTTTTGAGGTTCATGTGAGAAAAAGCCTAAATTGCCTTGAAAAGACTGTTCGTCAGAATATAGATGTTAAAGGTGATTCTGGGGTCATCCCAGTTGGAAAGGAGGAATGTCTTACTGGAAACTGGAAGAAAATTGATCCTTGTTATAAAGTGGCAAAGAACTTGACTGAATTACGTCCTAGTGTTTTATGGAAAATCAGAAGTGGAAAGTGATGAACTTGGATACTTAGCTGAGGAGATTTCTAAGCAAAGCGTTGAAGATGTGACCTGGTTTCTCCTTACTGCTTATAGTAAAATGAGAGAGGAGAGAGAGAGAGATAGAAGGAATTGTTAAGCAAAAAGGAACCAGAAATTGAAGATTTGGAAAATTCTCAGCCTATGCATATTGCAAAAAATGAGAAAGCGTGTTCTGGAGAGAACACCAACGTGGTGGCTGGAAAATCATTTGATAAGGAGATCGTGGGTGCAACTCACGGATTTAATCAGCCACCTCAGTAGAAGCCAGGGATAGGGATGGGATTATTACGTGAATCACCCTAATTCTGTTCACTGAAAAGATCTCAGAGCAATAGTTCAGTAGTGATCAGACAGCTACACAGACTGTGTCCTTTAAAACCATTTCTTACCAAATGGAGACGTGGCTGATTTCAGGTTTTAGGTCAGGAATTGTGCAAGTGAGTCTGGAACATCTTTTCGCAACAGATAGCAATAAAGATATCATGAATTACTAGGGTCAAATTCAAAGGACTCAGGGGCCAACCTGAAGAGACATTCATGGACTAAAGATGAGACCATTCAAGCTTCAATGAGTAGAATAAATTGCAATGAATTGAAACCATCACATATGTTTAACTACTTGAGTTCGTAATGATAATAAAAAAACAAGTCAATCACCTTTGGGACATGATAGGGAACCAGTTTGTTATCTTGAAAACTGGTAAATTAAAGGAAAACAATTCAAGCATTTATTCTGTCTTGCTTACATGAATAGTACCACTGAATATCAAACACTACATGAGAGGAAGCATCTCTTTGTAAAATTAATTCCAGCTAATAAATGAAAAAATACCATTAGAATATCATGGTTTTGGAATCCTCGCAGGTGTTTCAAAAGCGTAAAAGGAAAGGAAAATATCATATAGGTCCAGAGGTTAGGCTTTCAATTCTTTCATCAATTTATCCCACCTCCACTATGCCCAGCTCTGTGGCTTTGAGCAAAATACACTCTCAGTGCTTCAGTTACCTCCACTGTAGAGCAGAGTCACTGAATCCTTCCTCGTAGGGCGGTGTGAGATTAAATACATTTCATGTATGGACACAGTGCAGACACAGAGCAAACACACAGGCCATGTTAGGTATTGGTATTTTCTGCCTCCTGATACAGTTCTATACCATTCTTTCTTTTTAAAGCTCTCTCACAGTCTGTCCTTTCCCAAGCCAGGCCCCCATCACTCACATCTGGATGCTACAGATGGAGGGACAGTAATAGAACAGGGAGAGCACAAGCTTTGGGGTCAGACAGACTTGGGTTTTTCTTCTGGTTCCATCACTGGCTTCCTTGGGCAGGTCACAGCACCTGAGTTGTTTCCTCGCCTCTAGAACAGGGGAAATGCAGGGTCTGCCTGGTGATGCTGGGAGGAAGAAGGGAAATGCTCATGCAAGGCTCCTAGCACTCAGCCTGGCACAGAGTGGGTCCTGAGTACGTGGCAGTTTCTTCTCCTTTCTGCTTCCTCCTTCTCACCAATTCTAGATTAATCCTCCTGAGTATCTGCTTTCATTAGCTCACTCTCTTACTAAAGAACTTCAGATGATTTCCGTCTATGTGCAAAGATGGCAAATCAGCTTTCATTTGCAAACTCCTCTGCATCAGCAGTGGCTGCCTGGGCTGCCAAGTTGAGAAGGACTCCAAGACTCCGTGCAGGCTCCGTGGGGAAAAGGGTAATCATCTAGCGATGCCTAACACGGCTCTGCAAGAGATACACCTGCCTCCCTTATCTGCTGGAATGCCAAGCACCTCATCCAGGCCCTCAAGAATTCCCTCACTGGGTCCTCACAGCTCCATCCAAGCTCTGCTCTGACTTTTCTCAAAGACCTGCCCCCACCCCCGGCAGGTCTTTCACCTGGGCGCTGTTCTCCATTAAGCATCATCCCCACCTCCAGAGCTTTATCAAACGCCCTCTCCCAATACCTGCTGCAGGCCGTCACCCATGGACACAGAGAACCAAGCCCGTCCAGCCCCTGCCCACCTCCTCGGTCTCCCCCTATCATCCCACCAGCCCAGAGGCGCCCCTCCACCTTTGATAGGCCACAAAATAGGTCATGTTCTGGGGGTTGCCAGGTCCTGGGAGCCACGTCAGGTACACACTGAAGTCCCAGGAGAGCAGCGTCACGTTCTGGGGAGGGGCCAGAAGGGGCCTCCCTGTGGTGGAGAAAGAGGCCATGAAGTCTGGAGCCATTCCGAGCAGTGCGGGCGGGCAGTCGGGTGCTCACCGAGTTTAAGAACCAGGAGTTATCTGGGGTGGCTTAAGTATAGGGGATGTGATGTAGGCTGGGAACCTGGGGTGTGGGATTCCAGTCACATCCATGCCACCGACTGGCTGTACTGCAGCCCCTTCCCCTCCTTAGACCTCAGCAGCCCATCTATGACATGATGGGAAGCCCACCCTGGCACGTGAGGGTTCCGGCAAAGCAGCGCAGCACAGGACCATCTAATAGATTCCTGGACTCCAGGAGGGAACGGCCCTGAGGGTCTCAAGGAGCAGAGGCTCTGTCTTGTTCTCAGCCATGTCCCCAGAGCCTGCCTGCAATGGTCCCTGGCACATAGTAGGTACACAATAAAAATCTGTTGAGTGAATGAATGAATACTGTGATGACTTGGATTATTCCTAAGGTCTCCTAACTGGTCTCCCTGCTTCCAACCTTGTGCCCACAATCCATTCTCCATATAGCAGCAAGGGTTAAAATGAAAGTCACATCACGTCACTCTTTTGCTTTAAACCTCCAGTGGCTTCTGTTTCATTCAAGGTAAAATCCAAAGTCTTTACAATCACCCTCAAGACCCTACCCTATACAACCCATGACTCCCCTTGCTGGCTCCTCTCCAGCCATTCTGGCCCTTTCCTGTTCCTAGAGCATGCCGGCACACTCCCACCTCTAGGCCTTTTCACGAGCTGTTCCCTCCGCCTAGACTGTTCTCCCCACGGCTGTCCATCTGGCTCACTCCTCTGCTTCCTTCCCATCTTTACTCAGATGTCATTGTCTCAGTGATTCTTTCCCTGACCACCTCTCACTGGCCCCTACTTCCCTCCTTGGCACCTCCTCCCTGCTAACCCTCATCTTCTGAAATATGCATCTGATTACACAGCTGCCCAGTTTCTGCCCTTCCCTTGTCCTCAGAATAAAGTCTATGCTCCTTATCAGGATACGTGAAGCCCTGCCCAGCTTGGCCTGGCTGGGCCATCTCGTTGACCTCTTCCTGACAGCTCACCTACATACGTCACCAGGCTGCAGCCAGTCTTCTTTCTCGCCCTTCTCAAACCACCTCATTCTTCTGTGTGTCTTTGAACCCAGGTGTCTTTGACAGCGTGGTATTCACCATCGAATCTTTTAAAGACTTGATTCAAACGTCACTTCCTGACATCTTTCAGAAGTGGTGGTGATGCTGCAGATGATAATAACAGCAGCTAATGTGCCCTAACTACGTGCCAGGCACCATGCAAAGCACGTTACCTGCACTTCCTCCTTCAATCCGCCCCACATCCCTAGGAGGTAGGTACTAATTAGGATCATCACATTACAGATGAGGAAACTGAGGCCCCCTCAGCTAATAAGTTGTAGAAACAGAATTCAAATCCAGGCCTAGCCACCCCCAAAGTCTGAGTTTTTTGGGTTTTTTTAAACATCTTTATTGGAGTATAATTGCTTTACAGTGGTGTGTTAGTTTCTGCTTTATAACAAAGTGAATCAGCTATACATATACCTATATCCCCATATCTCCTCCCTCTTGTGTCTCCCTCCCACCCCCTAGGCGGACACAAAGCACCGAGCTCATCTCCCTGTGCTATGCGGCTGCTTCCCACTAGCTATCTATTTTACATTTGGTAGTGTATATATTCCATGCCACTCTCTCACTTTGTCCCAGCTTACCCTTCCCCCTCCCCGTGTCCTCAAGTCCATTCTCTACGTCTGCAAAGTCTGAGTTCTTGATCACACTTCCTCCCCTGGGTTCTCGTGGGGCCTGTTCAGCCTTATTCTTCCAACATCTATGGATCATTATTGGTCAAAGACATCTATTGATCACTGCGTGCCAGAGGGTTCAGAGAGGACTACAGCTCCACTCCTCCCCTTTAGGAGCTCATGGTCCCATGGAGAAGGCAGTGCCTTGAAGTGTCACATGGGTCATGATGGAAATCCATACAGGTTATAGAACGGCCTCAGGGAGGGAGGGCCCTTTCTGCTGGTGGCGCTCAGCTCGGCTCCACACTCCTGGCCTTTCAGACCACCCTACCCCGTGTCCTCTAGCTGGAACTGCGTCACCAGGATGCCAATGCCGACATGGCCCCAGCTTCTGGACTTCCTAGCAGGTGGCTGGCATGAGGCCAAAATCTGTCTACAATCGTCTTATTTGAGGACAGGCCTCAATTCTGAGCTTGGCCACAGTGGATAAATAGCAGCTAGAGTAGTTACCTCCTGATGAGCCTTCGAAGGGTGCCGGGCATCGGTGTGAAACTTTATACACAAAACCTCATTCAGTCCTCAGGACAAACCACCCTGTGGGTTAGGTGTCCTTCCCTTCCACGGAAGGCACTAGGCTCCGATACAGATGGTGAGTAATTTGCCTGAGACTACACAGCCAGTGTGTGTGCGAGCCAGGATGAGAACCTGGATCCCGCTGCGCTTCACCCTAAACCTTCACACCATAGTTTGTGTTGTGTACACTAAATATTCCTCGGGTGTAAGGATAGCTAGCTCTAGACAGCAAAACTATTGAGTTTGATGGTGAAAAAGGGGTACAGAGGAACCCCTCCTCTCCTCCCTGCATAGGTCCACTGTCCCTCATCAGCTGCAGTAACACTGCTGCGGAGGCTCCAGGGGCTGGGGCATCCCTGAGCTGACCTGGGTGGGTGGACCGCCCTGTGCCAGCTGCCCATCCCACGGCCAAAGTTGGCCATGCTCACTTCAGCTTGTCTTCTCTGTTCTGTGTGTCTCACCAATGCCTTCCTTCTTGGGTAATTCCCCTTAATTGCTCTGAGCCTCAGTTTCCCCCTCTGAAACGGGAGGAAATAATACCTATCTTCTAGGACAGTTGGGTTGTGATGCTAAACTAGAAGCCCAAGAAGTTGCTCAAACAAATGCTGGCGTTTAACCTTAGCATTAGATGATGTCCAAGGGCACTTCTAGCTCTTAAATTATTAGTCTAAGACTAGGGACATATCCTGGGGGCATTTTGGTGTCCTTCTCCCTGGATTGGTTGGGGTTTGGTGGTTGGTTCCTATCCCAAGGTATTTTGTATCCTGTCACCTTATTTACCAGTGAGAGCTCAGAAAAAAAGGTGGCTTGTTAGAATGACAGCACAGCACGGGCTAAGCTGGCACTTCTTCCCCTCAGGCCTGGGTGGAACTTCTGACACCCCGAGTCGGGAGGAAGGGGAGGAGACCCCTGGCGACGGCAGGGCGCTTCTGCTTAATTTCCCCTACTAGTCAGGGTCTGTGATATTAATGCAGCGGATAGGGCTTTTAGGAAACCTTAAAAACCACTTTATAAACAAATGCAGCTGACTTTTGAACGGCCACTGTCTTTTTTTCTGTTCGTCTGAGGCTGAACTGGCATTAGGAAGCTGGATCAGTTCCTTCCCGGAAAGGAATTTCAAAGACCCGGGTCTGTTTAGTCCTCGGAAAAAGAAAACTGGTGCTGGGTGGGCTCTGCTAATTCGCACGGGTTGCGGCGCACAGACTGATGTCCAAGGCACTCCCTCCCCGGAGCTCTGGGTCGGAAGGTGGGTGCGGACCGGATGGGGCACCCCGCGGCCCCACGCCCACCCCGCGGCCCCGTGCCCTTACCTGAAGTGGACTGCAGCAGGCACAGGAGCAACGAGACCCACCGCGGGGCCCCGGTCATGCCGGTCTTCCTGTGGCCCAGGGTAGGACCAGGTCCCTCCTCCAGGCCCATCCAAAGCAGGTGACGCGACTGGCAGCCAATGGGAGGCCGGGCCGCGGGCCCGCCCCTTCGGGGCCAGGACTGGGAAGCTCCCGGGGCTTCCCTTGCGGCTGCCGGGCTCAAACCCTCCGGTAGCTCCCAGGGCGTCTACTTCATTTTGTTCTGCCCGATCCCGGGGGTGGGATGTGAGGGGGTATCAGTAAATCCGTGTGTGGAGGGAGGGGAGAAGAGGGAAACTGTTTATTATTAATAATCACAGTTAGGAATTCCAATACGAGACTTTTAACAGGACAGTCGAGTTCAGGGCCAGTTTAAGAACGTAGTCTCAGGCAACCATTGGCTGTATCCGAGAACGTTCTAAGTTCCAGGTTCTAGGCCAAGCACTTTCCCGTATTATCTACTTTAACCCCCGCGAGAATCTGGTGGGTCTGTCGTGTTATTCTCTACATCCTTCACGCAGGGAGTGACAGCCTCCAGAGCTTCACGGGCTTGCTCCCGGGAAAGCTGGTCCCTCTGGTGCCAAAGCCTGTGGTGTGTTTGTTACCAGTCACCTGAACAGTAATCGCTTTCAAATAGTGGAACCAGCCGCCCCACAGGATAGTCTACAGCCATTAAAAACGATGTTGCCAAGGCATATGTAGTGACTCAGGGATGTTTATAATACACTCAGCAGCAGAAAAGCAAGTACCGAAATATGGGCCCATTAAAGAAATGCGTGCCTATAGGTGTGGATCGTTTTGGAAGGATATACATCAATATGTCAGTGGTTGTTATCTCTCGGTGATGAGGGTATTTTTAAAAGGGTTTCTTCTTTTTGTTCATGTTTAATTTCAAATTTAAGTAAGTAATCCTAAACTAAATTAGTCAAGTTAGTTTCTAATTAATATGTCTTGCTTTTCCAATAAGAAAAGTCACTTTATTCTATAAATCATCATAGCTCTTCTTTATTAAATATGTTATTTTCTGTTCTTCCACAACTCTCAAAGGAGGTATTGCTTCCTCGTTTCAGATGAGGAAACTGCCATTCTGAGACCCCAGAGAGCTCATGCAGGTGCTGGATGCTGGATTCAGACCCAGGCCCGTCTGACTCCAAGGCCACACTGCCTCTGGGTAAATGCTCTGTTCATTCTCTGGGTCTCAGTGACGGGCCTGGTGACCGTTGGTCAGTTGTGACCCAGCCCGGCTATTAATATCTTTTTTAACAGGTGAAACTCTGAGAGGTAACATTGCTTGCCCAAGGTCACCCAGCTAGTTAGTGACAGGGCTGGGATTTGGTCCTCAGTCTGGCTGTCCTCAAAGCCTGTGGGTATAAAACTTCTGCTACTCAGCCTTCTGATGGTTAAGGGCAGACAAAAATAAAATGTCCCAGTCTTGATCCCTTCCTGATTTGCAAAGATCATAGCATTAAACTCTCACCAGTGCTGCAGTGCCAGCTTCCTCTTTGGTGGAAGCAGTGGTGCTGGTAAATGTTTAATGCCTGGGTCTTGTGGGGCAGGGGGAGGCCCTGCTTGGTAGCGTTTGCCAGTTTCTGTGGTATAGATATCTCCACCAAGGTCAATTTCAATTTGAGGCCCTAAACACAAAGTTGGGAAGAAGTGCACACAATGGGCTCTCCTGAGTCTGCAGGAGCCTGCTTCAACACAGCACAGAGTGGAAGAACCAGACCTGAGCTCTTCCATGTTTAGAACAAACCACATCCCAAGCCCTGAGTGGCACATGGGGCTCGTATTGAAGTCTCTGGTCCATAGCGTGAGACTCATAATCTCTTACGTGGCAGTCAAAGGTTTTTACAACGGGGCCTCCACCTACCTTTTGAACCTCCCTCCAGTTCTCTGTGCTGCACCCACACAGAGAGTCCTCCTGGCGTCTCTCTCTGTCTCACTCTCGCTCTCTCTCTCACTCTCACTCTCTCTCTGTCTCACTCTCGTTCTCTCTCTCTCTCTCTCTCATCTTTCAAACACGGTTTCCAGGATTCCCTTCCCAGGCTTATCTTTCCCCTAGTCTTCTAGACTTTTAGCCAACTCCTATTCTTGCTTCCTGTCTCAGCTCATGAGTCACTTTCTCAGGGAACGTTCCTTAACCCCTGACACTGATTTGTTCCCAATCCCTATATATGTCTCCTTTGGCAGTACTTAATCACCATTTCATAGAAATCGTTTTTCTGCCTTTAATATCTCTCCTCCTGGATATATCCTCAAGGCCTGGCACATAGTAGGTATTCAATGACGAGTGAGTAATAGACTTTTAATGTCTGGGGCTTAGTTAACACATTTCCAGATGCCCAAGACAACTCAGCCCCACTCCTGGCTCTTAGCTGGCACATGGTAATCACTCTGTAAATATTTACTAAGCTGAACTTGGCATATGACTGATAATTGAAAGACATCAGTATCTCTTCTGAAAGTATGACTTCACAGTCATACCTCCCTCCATAGATAGGATTTTACAATCACACCTCTTCCATTGACCCCGAGAAAAATGTGTAAAACATTACTGTATGATGAATTACAGCTTCCCTCTTTCCTTCCTGGGCCAGCAAAGGGTCCAGGAATGTTGGATCAGTGGACATTGGAAAAGGTAGGTGAGGAGGAAAAAGCTAAGAGCCGACTGGGGCTTAGGTGTTTGGAGAAGAAGGAAGTAAGTTTAGTAGACAGCTACCATGACTGTGAGATGAAGAGAGAGATGGAGAAAATGGAGTTTAAAACTTTTTGTTCTGTGTTAGGACTGGAATATGTTTTGGCATTTTTTTTCAAGAGACTAAAGATTTTAAATGGGTTGAAACTACTGTTGTTTTGACTGCTGTTTTCCTTGCTCTTGTTTTAATGCAATGCTGTCGGGGGTTGGGGGGAGGCAGGCCTCAAAACGAGAACAGGAAAGCCCATTTTTATATGGTAGTATTACTGAAGCCTTTATCCGTGGTAGGGACAAAAACCCCAAAATGGCTTAAGCCAAAAAGGAATTCTGCAGGCTCACCAGATTGGGAAATTCAAGAATGGATGTGGCTTTGGGATGGCTCTCGCAGAAAAAGATTCTGATTGGCTTGGCTTGGGTCACATGCCATTCCCTGAACCAATCAATGCGGTCAGGGAGGATAGACTAGTCTAACTGGCTAGTCTAGGTATTGTGCCCTGGGGTGCGAGGGATGAATGGAATACCCTGACTTACAGCACCTCCAACCATGTGGAGTGGAAGATGGGCAACTCCCCAAAGAATGGATGCAGAGGAGACAAACAGGCCATAGCCACTACAGAGGGTTACATATGAGGAGACCTCAGAGATCACCCACACCAACTTCCTACCCTGGAAAGACAGGCATCCAGATGCTGCTTGGAATCCTCCAGTGATGGACCCTCACTACCTTTCGGGGCTGTCAGTTCTGTTTCTGAACAGTTCCAGTTGGGAAATTCTCCCTTAAGTTCATCTAGCTCCTTGTAATTTTTGCCAGTCATCTGACTCTTCCTTTTGAGGCCTCCCAGAATAAAACAAAGCCTTCCTTTCCACGTCAACATTTCAAATGTTAAGGTCTCTGGAACATTCTTATTGGATGGTGCAGGGCTGGCAGCCAGTTTCCTTGGGGTAAAAGCAGCAGCCTGGAAATCTGGAGGCCTGAGCTCCAGCCCTCATTCTACCTTTCATGCAGAATAGTGGCCACCCTGGGAGCAGGTGTATGCTGTTCCCATTTTACAGATGATTATACCCAAAATTCATATTTGAAATCCTAACCCCCAAAGTGGTGGAATTTTGAGATGGTGCCTTTGGGAGGTAATAAGGTCATGAAGGTGGAGCCCTCATGAATGGGATTAGCAGCCTAAGAAGAAGAGATACAGGAGAGATCATTTTTCTCTGGCCATATGGGGATATGAGGAGAAGACTTCTGCCATCTGCAAACCACGAAAAGCGCTCTCAGCAGGAATAGAATTGGCTGACACTTGATCTTGGATTTCCCAGCCTCCAGAGCTGTGAGAAATAAATGTTGTTTAAGCCATCCAATCTATGGTATTTTGTTATAGCAGCCTGAAGTGACTAAGACAGATACTGAAGTAAAGGGAGGCTAAGGGACATGCCCAAGGTCACACAATTGGAAATGGAGAAGCTGGAATTTGCAGCCAGGACCACATGATTCCAAAGCTTCCAGTCTTTATCACCCTGTGGCCTTAAGCAAGTTACATCCTTTCTCTGGGTCTCAGTTTTGTCATCTGTAATTTGGGAACTTTAGTGTGCATTAGAATCACCTGGAGGGTTTGTTAAACCACAGCTTGCTGGGGCTCATCCCTAGAGTCCCTGATTCAGCATCTCTGAGGTGGGGCCTGAGGATTTGCATTTTAACAAGTTCCCAGGTGCTGCCAGTCTGGGTTCCACACTTTGAGAACCACCATAGTAATTGATTCCAGGTCTAACATACAAGTTGCAGGGTGGGAGAATTTTTACTTTTCCACTTAGCTTGGCTTAGTCCTTTATTAAATGGTGTGTGTGTGTGTGTGTGTGTGTGTGTGTGTGTGTGTGTGTGTGTATGAGAGAGAGAGAGAGAGAGAGAGGGAGAGAAACAGAGAGCGTAGGCAGCAGGAACTTTGCTCCACAGTAAAGTTAATTGAAGGGAAATTCAAGAAGTAGGTAAATAAATGGGGATAATGTGGAGTAGATGCCCAGTCAGATTTGAAGGGAATCAAAAGGAACAGGCTCAGAATCCTATAGGTTTTCTAATTATAATAATTCCACTTATTGAGCACCTGCTGTGTGCTACTGCTTTCATTACTTTATCTCAGCTAACTCTTACAGCCAGTCTATAAGGTAAGTATCAATACTGATGCTTTGCCAATGGGAAACTGAGGGTCAGAAAGGTTAAGAGACTGAGCTAATGGGAATATAATAAGGTACAGCTGCTGTAGAACACATTCTGGTGGTTCCTCAAAAGGTTACATATACAGTTATGATATGACTCAGCAATTCCACTCTTAGGTACATACCCAAGAGAACTGAAAACATGTCCACTCAAAAACTGTACATGAATGTTCAGAACAGCATTCTTCATAGTAGCCCCCAAACTGGAAGCAGCCCAACTTTCCATCAACTGATGAAAGGATGAACAAAATGTGGTATATTCATACAACGGAATGCTACCCAGTAATAAAAGGAAGTATGTATTGATACATACTACAACATGGGTGAACTTTGAAAACATTATGCTAAGTGAAAGAAGCCAGACACAAAAGGCCACATGTTGTATTCCACATGTATATCCCGTTTTTTTTAAATGTGGACCATTTTTAAAGTCTTTATTGAATTTGTTACAATATTGCTTCCATTTTATGTTTTTTTTTGTTTTTTTGGCCACAAGGCATGTGGGATCTTAGCTCCCCAACCAGGGATTGAACCCACACCCCCTGCATTGGAAGGCTAAGTCTTTAACCACTGGACCTCCAGGGAAGTCCCTGTGTATCCCATTTATATGAAATGTCCAGAATAGGCAAATCTATAGAGACATTAAGTATATTAGTGGTTGCCAGGGGCTGGGGGGAGGCAGGAGAATGGGGGAGTGGCTGCTAGTGGCTATGGGTGTTTTATCTTCAGGTGATTAAAATGTTCTGGAATTGGTGGTGATGGTTGCAATGACTTTCTGAATATATTAAACATTGTACACTTTAAAAGGGTGAATTTTATAGTAGGTGGATTATATCTCAAATAAAGAGGGGGTAAGCGTTCCTAAGGGTACACAGGTAGAGGGAGGTGGGGCTGGCATTTGAACCCAGGAGCTCGTGGCAGCCTGGAAAGAGGCCGTGGTTACCCATCTTGGCTCAACCCTTAATCTTTGTCTAGGCCCCTCCTCCTTCCCTTCTGGCCTCAACCTCTCCTGCTTCGGGCTGAGGGGCGCTGGAACATTCTGGCCCTGAGGTGAGAGGACTCCAAGTCTGGCGCTGCACCATTCGATGGGCCCGGGCGGGGCGCAGAGGGAGTGGGGGAGAAGGGGCAGGATCGCTTTCATCCGAGAACACCCTGTCCCTTTCCTGTAAGAACAGCCAGGCTCATTCCAAACCTGCCTTTATCGCTCCTTACCGGCCTGGGAAAGCCCCCAGGCACTCAACAGCGGTTCCCAGGTGTGCAGGCCGGCGGGCGTGCAGGGACCGAGGCTGCGCATGCAGAGACCCGGCGGCCCGCCCCTCCTTCTGGGAAAGTGGAGGCGGCCAGGCGGGCACCTGAGGCCCCAGATCCGCACATCTCCGCGCCGGAGCCTTGGCTCCCACCCGCTTCTTCCATCCGCCCCCTTGCCGACCTACTGTGTGCTATATCCTCCTGGGGTCTCCTTCCTCCCTTTTATTCTTTCTTTCTCTCGTATCTGTTTATTTTTAATAATGAATTTTTAATTACACACGCAATAGATGAATACGTTTTCCTTCTAACACATAACCCTCTGTCCTTTCTCCTCCGCTCCTCACCCGCCATACACACCCAAGGTAACTGCTATGATCAGTTTGGGGGTGATTTTTCCTGAACCCATAGAAAATATATGTGTGTCTTTGTGCGTCGTTTTTCTATACATTGTTTTCTATAAATTGTCCTACTCTATCATTTTGCAACCTGCTTCTGGCATTTTTCACTCAACAAAACTTCGTAGAGAACTTTCCACATTGGTACATAGAAACCTTTTTTTTTCTTCATTGCTCAAAGTATTTCACAGTCTGGATATGCCATATTTTATTTAACTGATCTCCAATTGATGGATATTTAGAACGTTTTTACTTTTTTCACGATGACAAACAGCCTCCACGATCACCTTTGTACACCATGCATGCTTGGGCAGATGTTCCCTGGGGTAGATAACAGAGATGTAGATCTACTGGGTCACGGGGTGTGTACATGTCATAATTTAACAGATATTGCAAATTGCTCTTCACAGGACTGAACCAATCTATTTCCTATCTGTAGTATACATGAGATTCTCCTCTCCCCAACATCCTTCTCAACCTTTGATCTCGTCAAACTTAAATTTTTTTTGCCAATAGTGTTTTCTTACTGTTGTGCTAATTTGCATTTGTACGGGAGTTTTCTGAAAGTTCCGGGTTGCTGGTGTGGGGAAAGAACCCAGGAATTGGAATTAGGTGGCCTGAACACTAAACCCACTCTGTCAACGTCTGCTGTGTGACCTTGAGCATACAAGTTACCTCTCTGATCCAGGGCATGTTCGTATACACGATCTCTCTGCAACCTGTATTTCTCTTGCTGCCTGAGAATCTTGGTTATAATCTTTCTTTTGGGTTCCCTGTTTCTTTGTTTCTGGGACCTAAGGTTTCTGGGTCCCCAAGGAACCCCTTCCTCCCTCTCTGCTCGCTGCCAGGACTCTGAAATGCATGGATAAGGCATGGTGTCCAGAAGTTCCCATTAGAATGCACATATGTGCCCACCAGTGGACAAATCTTCAACTTGCCCATTCTTCACTGAATTCCGACCAGCTTGCAGCAGGCAACAGGGGCAGGACACCAGGTAGAAAGGGCTTTATTATTATTTTTTGTTTTGTAAAATTTTACTGTAGAAAAGTAAAATGCGCTAGGTGTAGAAAATTATAAAGAAAATTTTAAAAACACAATCTCATTCCCTAAAGAGACTCACTGCTGTCATTTGTGTGTCTATCTTTGATTTATGTGTACATAGATAGGTATTTTTATACACATTTTGGTACTAGTTTTTCACTTAGCATTATATAATGAGCATGTCATTTAAAACCTGTTTTTAAATCTTAATTTTTTTTTTTTTTTTTACGACTGCTTTCAGAAAAGTTGTACCAAATTGGACTCCCATGAGAAGGTGTGGATGGGTAAGCTTTGAAAGGAGCAGCATGGCCCTCACCCACTTGGACACACACTCTGGTCTCTAAGGAACAGAAGGCTATCTGGGAGGGAGCTCCTCTGAGAGGGCAGTCAGAAGAGCCCCAGGTAGGACCTCCACCCTTCAAGCGCACTGGATCCCCCAAAAGCTTAGAAAATCAACTGCATTTCACAAGCGTGAGCACCAGGGGGAACCACACACCAAAAGAAAGTGACCCTGACTGTGAGAAGTTGTGTTGGACGGAGAGCTTTCTGGAAGCACTCCAAGGTAGAGAGAAGGCCATTTCTCCCAACTTCCTTGACATTCTCCTTACTGGACCTCCTGCACCCTCTGGGGAGGGTTACCCTCAGATGTGCCCATAGGAAGCTCTGGGAGTTGGAGCAGCACGTCTGGGAGCGCCAAGGCAGTGTACAGGATAGTGGTAGGAGCCTGGTCTGCAGCTTCCCCATTGTGTGTCTTTGGGTCAATTACATCACTGTTCTCAGTTTTTCTCATCTGTTGAGTGGGGGTGATAATTCCCTGTCCTTTTTTACTGTGTGTGTGTGTAACTTATGTAAAAGTAGTTTGAAAACCAGGAAGGCCTATGGATTTCATCTGCAGTGTAGACTAGAGTGTAGAGGGTAAGGGTGGGTGTGTGTAGCAAGACTGGTTAGGTGGCTGCTACGCCAGTCCAGGGCAGATGATGGTGCTGGGAGCTGTGGAGGTGATGAGCAGCAGTTGGATTCTGGATATATTTCAAAGGTAGAACCAATGAGATTTGTTGAAAGATTGGTTATGGGGTGTGAAAAGGAGAGAGGGTCAAGGGTGATACCAGAGCTTCTGGCTTGAGCAAACAGAGACCAGTGATGCCTGCTGCTTAGACGGGGAAGGTGGTGGGAGGATGGCTCGGAGGTGTACATCAAGTTCTCATGTTTGGACATGATAAGTTTGAGATGCCTTTTAGGTCACTGAGTAAATGAGCGAAGATAGAGGTCAGAAGATTGAGCCCTGGGACTTCCCTGGTGGTCTAGTGGTTAAGAATCCGCTTTCCAATGGAGGGGATGCGGGTTAGATCCCTGGCTGGGGAACTAAGATCCCACATGCCTCAGGGCAGCTAAGCCTGCGTGCCGCAACTACTGAGCACGTGGGCCGCAATTACTGAGCATGCAGGCCACAATTAGAGAGCCCAAGTGCTGCAGCTACAGAGCCCATGCACTCTGGAGCCCGTGTGCCACAACTAGAGAACCCATGCACTGCAACTAGAAAGAAACCTGCACGCCACAACAAGGAGCCCACGTGCCACAGCAGAGGATCTGCATATCACAACGAAGATCCCGCATACTGCAGCTAAGACCCAATGCAGTCAAAAATTAAATAAATAAATAAATAAATAAATAAGATTGAGCCCTAACCCCTTTCTTGGGAGCACTGAAAAAAATCACTCTACATGGTAGGTTAGACTATATCAGAGATGAAAACATACTTGACATACACTCTGCCACATCCCTTGCAGCATCCCTGGCGGACATCATTGATTCATCATGACACTCAGAATCCTTCTCAACCCAGGGTTTTACCAGCCAAGTGGAGATGATACAAAGGGAAAATCTCTCTATCACCCTTGGACTTGACAGGCATGCCAAGAATGTAGATAATAAAACCATAGGTTTTTGAGTCAGAGAGACCTGGGCTAGAAAGCTAATCTTGCTACAAACTAACTTGAGACCTCAGAAAGAGTAATTTATCCTTTCTGCCTCAGTTTCCTCATTCGAAAAATAGGGTGAATTATAATTCCTATCTCATAGGTTTGTTGTGAAGGTTAAATGAGATAATATAAGAGGTGTACTTAGCACAGCACCTGGGACACAATCAGCAATCCAGAAAAGCAGCAGCAGCAGTAATAGTTACTGGCCTGTGTTATTCCAGCTCGAACATTCTAGAACATATCCCCCTTCCTTGCTATTTCTTACCTCCAGGACAGAGATGTTGTAATGCTGGGGCTTTCCAGCAGGAGGCACTGTTGACATTTACATCTCTATTGCCCGCAGAGATTCAGGAAGTGGGGAGAAATTTCCTCTGGAAGAGTGTCCTCCAAGGACTGTCCTGGCAGCCACTTAGACCCCTTTTTCCTGGTACAATAAACTGAGCTCAGTGTCTCAGCATTCTTCACTGAGTCTGGTCCTATTTTCTCAGATATGGTTCCTGGCCTCCTCCTGCTTACGGATTCAAGCCAAACCATTGAACCTGGCATCCCAGGCCCCAGCCAGCCTCTCCTCACTCTCTGGCCTCCCAGCTGCTGCTGATTTCCCCAAAGTGACCAGGCATGTGCCGGCGGCCTTCCTTTTGCATGTTGTGTCCATTTGGAATGTGTCCCATGTCCTCTCTCTTCCCCTCAGCTCTGTAGAAACCCTTTTCCCAATTCTTCCTCTTCCAAGCAGGAAAGAGATGGAGGTGGGTTCCACTAACCCCACTGAGCGGACGGGACGGAAGCCAGACACATGTTCCATGAACCGCCCAGGCTCGGGTCATGGGCGAGCTCAAGGAGAAACCGGAAGCCGGGTCTCCCCAGCCTCAGGCTTGAGTGAGTCACTTGCCACCCAGACCTCATTCATCTTCAGACTCAGGCTCTCATTTGGCCTGTGATGAGCACCTGTGACTTGCCAGGCCATGTGCCCGGAGCTGGGCTAGCCTGAGATGGAAGCAGACCCTGTGCCAGGCCTCAAGGGGCACGGCCCTGGGGGGTGCGAGACGGTACTGCAGTGGGCCATGACAGTGCAGAGCAAATGTGCTATAACGGAAGGACGGGCCACCAGGGTGCTGGGAAGGGGGTCATTTCTGGATACCTGTGGTAACCCTCCACACTAGAGCCTCACCAAAGCACATGCCTGTTTTAAAGGGTCCATTTTGGGTCCAGCTTTCTCCACACTCAATGGACAAAATGGACTCTTCCTCAAACTCCATATCCCTTTCTTGGCCAAATATCACCTCCTCCCTGCTGCCTTTAGCACCCCCAACACATGCACAGGCACATACACACACACACACACACACACACACACACATACACATACACACTGCCGCTTAGAGTAAGATGACCTCGTGGGAAGGCCCTGGAAGAGGGCCAGTCAGCTGGGAAGCAGCCTCTGAACCCGCACTGCTTTTTCCCACCCCTCTTGCTTCACTGCCCACTACCCCCATCCACGGGTCCCCTCCATGGTTTCGCAACCAAGTCCTGGAAAGTATCTGTCCCCAACCTTTATCCCTCTCCACTGGCAACCCCAGTTTGTACACAGGAGATGCCAGGACTTATGGCCTGCTGAACTACTGCATGCCTCTGCCACCTGCCCTCCCTCCCTCCGTGTATGAAAGCTGCAATCTTTGGCCATGTGCTTGTTACACAGAATGCCACCAGTAAGTCATCAGCTGTCATGACAAACAAACGAGAAAAAGAAAACAATGAACAAATGAGAAAAAGAAAATGGGAAGCGGGCCGCTTCTCAGGGCTCTGGTGCCCCAAACCACAATGACACACCTGGTGGTTTTCGGTGGAAGGCGGCATGTCACATGAGTCAGCTGAGTTGGCTAGTAGTTATTCTATAGGTTAATAAAAATAATTTCTTTACTTCTTTTTAAAAATTAAATTTAATTAATTAATTTATTTATTTATTTTTGGCTGTGTTGGGTCTTCATTGCCGTGCGTGGGTTTTCTCTAGTTGCAGCGAGCAGTGGCTACTCTTCGTTGCCGTGTGCAGGCTTCTCATTGCGGTGGCTTCTCTTGTTGTGGAGCGTAGGCTGTAGGCATGCGGGCTTCGGTAGTTGTGGCTCGTGGGCTCTAGAGCACAGGCTCAGTAGTTGTGGCACATGGGTTCAGTTGTTCCATGGCATGTGGGATCTTCCCGGACCAGGGATCAAACCTGTGTCGCCTGCACTGGCAGGCGGATTCTTTACCACTGTGGCACCAGGGAAGCCCCTCTTTATTTCTTCACAAAAAGATACACATTAGCTGTTAGAAAAATTAGGAACTAGACATTTTAGATACAACAAACTAAAAGCAAAGACGTATGGGTCACCCCACCATGTAGAAATGATCAATTCCTGGGAATTACACACAGATCACACACGTTTCTTTTTTTCTTTTTCTTTTACACAATGAACTCTTACTGTAGACATTGTTTTAGAACCTGCCTTTAAAAAAAATTGAGCAATATATTGTGAGTGAAAATAGCTAACACTTGCTGAGACTGACTCTGTGTCAGGCGCTGTGGAAGCACTTTGCATGTGGAGTTGCATTTAGTCCACCTTGTGGGGTTGGTCATTTACTGCCCTATGTTACAGATCAGAAAACCAGAGTTAAGTGCTCTTTCGACCCTAAGAGGCAGTTAAAAGACCAGGCTCACAGTTAAGAGGCCTAGCCTGGGAGGCGGGAGGTGAGATTCCAGCTCATCTCCCTGGTTCAGGGCCTCAGTCTTCTCATCTGAGAAATGGGAGTGCAGGGCTGGAATGACCTTCTCCAGTGGAGGGGGGCTGAAGACCCCTTCTCCACTTTCAGAGGCCACCTCCTCCGAGGCCTCACTTTATCATCTGCCTGAGGCTGATGGCAATCACTAATATTCACTGAGCCACCTGCCAGGCCATTCTAAGGACTTTGTTTAATTCTCCCAACAGTCCTTTTTAAAAAAGGTCTGGGTTATTTTTATCCCCGCTTTACAGGTGAGGAAACTGAGGCACGGAGAGCTAGACTGCCTTGCCCAATGTCATTCCATGAGTAAGGGGCAGTGTCAAGATTCAAACCCAGATCCATCCAGTCCCAGACCTGTGTTCTTAATGATTCCCAGTAGCTTTCCAATGTTTCCTCACCCACAGAAAAACAGACATTTCACATCCTAACTCAGTAAACACACGTGATATCAAAATTTAACTGGAGTACAGATTTCATGAGCTAAAAACATATCTGTACCACGTGAGATGCTCTCAATATTGTTTTACTCTTTTTTTTTTTTTTTTTTTTTTTGCGGTACGCGGGCCTCTAGCCATTGTGGCCTCTCCCGTTGCGGAGCACAGGCTCCGGACGCGCAGGATCAGCGGCCGTGGCTCAGGGGCCCAGCCACTCCGCGGCATGTGGGATCCTCCTGGACCGGGGCACGAACCCGTGTCCCCTGCATCGGCAGGCGGACTTTCAACCACTGCGCCCCCGGGGAAGCCCTCAATATTGTTTTTTCTAGTCCACAAAGAAAAAAAATCCTGGCTGCTGCAGCTACATTGGGCTCAAAATGGGTCGTGACCTGTAGTTTGAAAATCATTGCTTGTGCTGTCCCTTCTCTGCCCCAGGGAAGACCTTTTTAATGGGTTCAAGGTCTTTCTCATTTGATCCTAGGAAGTAGCCAGCACAGGCACTATGACCCTATTTCAGAGAGGACAGAACTGAGCACCAGAGAGGGGTAGGGCAGTTCCTGCCGGGGGTACCCAGAGAGCTCTGGGATTCCCATCTAGAGACAGGTCGAGGCAGATTTGGGCCAGCTGACACAGCAACTTTATTGAGCACCTGCTGTTTGCAGGGTGTCACATACCTTACAGCACAAGGTTTAGGTCAGTTAAACTTCTCAGCAAGCCAGGTGTGGGGGGAGGTTAGGAATACCTTGTTACAGTTGAGGCAACTGAGGCTCAGCGAAGTTGAGTGACTTGGCTAAGGCCACACAGCCCGTTAGAAGCCAGGCCTGGTTAGGGTCCCTACTTTGTTCCCGGAACCAAGCTCAGGGCCTGAAACCTAACAGACACTCAGAAAACGTGTCCCTCTGGCTGGCCCCAGAGCCCTCTCCCTCTGCCAGGGCTCTGTGATTTCTGCCTTGGCCCCCTTTCTGGGAAGCACGGCCCTGGGCAGGGCTGGTTCCAGGGTAGTTTGGGGCTTGCTGGGGTTCCACCTGGGCAAGGGTCCCTGGGGTGCGTACTCTCTGCTGAGTTTCAGTTCCAGGTCCCTACACGCGCTCCTGGCCCTGCCCTGTCAGCTGAGAGGGAGGGATTCAGAC